>NC_081414.1:406266656-406637281 GCF_030272615.1 Cryptomeria japonica | reverse complement strand
ATATAGTGCTACAGTTGCCATTTTTAATGCAATTTTTGCAGGCTAGATGTTTCTCCATTTAGTTTACAAATATGTGAATCAATTGGAACCATAGCCTTGGTGGCAAGATCAAGGAGGAAACAACTTGCTATTCAAAGTACAATAATCGGGGCTATCACTACTATGTTTGATGAGGCCGAGGCTTCCAAAGACTTATCTGATACATTAATGGATAAAGTGTAACAAGGTCAATCTTGAAAGACAGTGGCATCAGAGGATGGAGGGAATTCCATCATTTCAAGCTATCTTCTCACTTTGAGATGGTGTTCTACATGAGGAGCATTTTTGTTATTTTTAGTTTATGGTTTTCTTTTTGCATTCTTTGTTGATGGTAACAGTTTTGAAGAGTACATGTATCGTGAAGTTTGATTTTTAGAGACAAATTTGAGGTATGCTGAAGAGCTCATTATCATTGTTGGTGATTCGAGAGTTCCGAGGGTCACGAGGCAACTTGGAGAAGTTCAACTTGATTTGGGATTTGGTTCTTCAAGGATTTATATCTTCTCAAATATATATATATATATGGAGTGCACCCACAACCAACTAATACAAACAAAGCATTAAGAAGTAGTTGTTAAAAATAGAAGGTTGAAGCTATCAAACCAAACTACAAGAACAATCATGACTAAAAGATTTTTTAGGCTCCTTTAACCTTAATAATGGGTTTTTAGCAAGGCTCTTATAACCTTTACTTCCAGTAACATAAAGATAAAAGATAATAAACTGAACCTTCCAAACAACCAAAAGCATAAAGAGGCACATATGATTTTGAAAGGCACCCCAAATCTTCACAACAGATTTAAAATGGCTCCCAAATCATACTGCAATACTTATCAAAGCACCCCATATAGCTAGTCATCACATCTCTTGCAAAGCCCATCTCCACCTCAATAGAAGAGGTATCCACCTTAATAGGAGGAGCAACAAAGTAAGAAATTACTATGATGAAGAGCCACACTCAAACCCACATCCAAATAGCCAAAGACAAGAAAACCCCTCACAAAACAACTTCCAACCTCTTCGACAAGGAAAATCTCCACCTACATAAGGGATGCCACCATCTTTATAAGAACCACAAAAGAGGAAGAAAGGAGTTGGCCATACATAAATCATTGCATAAATAGACCAAGGGAAGAGCAACATGAGACCACTCGAAAACATAGAAGTCCATAAACCATTTGGGTCCAACAAAAGTCTTGTACGCAGTTTAACCGACTGTTAACCAAAATCATAAGGTTGAGCACAACCCCAAAATCAGAAGCAACTGTTAACCAAAAATAGGGAAATCCCCAAAAAACAGCTCCAAAAAAACTGGAAGCCAACATCATCAGTAGAGGGAAAATAACAAAGCTCCTCCCACAACAAAAGCTAACTCTAAAACAGGTAGAGAAAGAATAATATATAATATCCAGGGGCCAAACCCTAGCAGATATGCTAAGAAAAACACTAGATATATGAAAAAATAATCAGCCACTTGAGATCTCGTAGTCCAAAACTACATCAAACCCTCATAGGCGCCCAACCAAACCACCAGAAAGGGAATCAGAGAGAAAGGACCCCCAAAAGGGAATGACGAGGCCAGAGCAATCTCTACAACCCCAAAGGCATAAATAGAAGGAACAAAAGCTTCATCCACTACCACGATGCCACGCCCCGCCGCCAGTGAAGCAGAGAATAGAGAAAATGGCCACCAAAGGAGAAGCCACTGCCTGAAATAGAGACAAAACAATTCCACTAGAGGGAAAATCTAAGCCCTCATTAGCAAGAAAACGAGGACCCAGAACATAAGGAAGAGCAACCGCATCGAATGTAGAATCACCCAACCGCCAGATAGAATCTCCATCGCCATCAGGATCATATCCCTCTGCATCGCCCTCTACGCACGAAACCCTACCTCCGCCACTCCCCTTCCCGTTCTCCATGTTTTTGTGTAGTTGTTAACGATTGTTTATAAGATTGTTATTTGTACAATCATTTTTATTTATTTATAATATAAATATCTGTATAATAACTTTAATGAAAAATAGTTAAAAATAATAATTAAAAGTAAAATTCATGTATGAATATTAAAATTTTATCCATTTCGATTCAAAATGGCACTCAAATGAAAAAATTGAAGTAGTGGAAGAAAGAAACTAGGATTTTAGTGTATTACTGATCATAAATTCTTACAAGTCAATTTAGTAGATTTTAGAGTAAGCCTAACTTAACAAGAAAAAAAATCAAAATTCACAAATTATTTCAACTTCATCAATCTTCTTCTAAATACTATCATATATAATTGGGATGAAAGTAGATAAGCAGCAATTTATGCCATCTACTCCCACATACCACATGATTTCATTTTACACCTATTGATAGTAGTTGGTAGCTTATCTTATTTTAAATGAGTTAATATTTCATGGTTGCATTGGAGGACTTCCATAGCATATCAATTTTTTTTATTGATTACAAATTGGTCGATATATTTATGGTTAGAGGAGTTCATTAGGACATGTACTTGAACATTTGATACTTTAAGGAGATTATCCACTAGGCAAAAGAAATTTGAAAGTAGGAACCATTGAGGAAAGGACCAATGAGATCAACAAAGGCAAGATATTTAAAATGTAGGTTGGGAATGACGACAGAGGAGTACACAAGAGCCAGGCTTAAAAAGCTAAGGAAAACGAAGCCAATATAACCCATAAATGGACTAGATGAAGTCACCCTTATGATGAAATATGCAAGAACCAGACAATCATGAAGAGTATAACGAGAACTAGGTCTAGCTGTTCAAGGCTAGCTTTGACACATGCATTGTGAGGAGGGGCATTGTGTAGTAAAATTCCTTTGAAGGGAGGGATATGTGATGCCATTCCATAAGAACAATAGAATCCCAAGAAGTAAAGATTGATAAGAGATGCTTGGACTTATAAGTTGATGCATAAACATTCTCTAAAATAGATGATTCAATTCCCTTAATAATGTTGTCTACCAAAGAAACTTGGTTTCTGAAAATTCTTTTGTTCCTCTCCCACCAAATACTCCATAATAGGATAGGCAGAGAAACTATCCATAGGTCACTAAAGAAGGATTCCCAATTAAGTAAAGGACAACTATCAAGAACCTCTATTAGGTATGTTGTAGAGTAGCTAACAACTTAAATTTGTTTCTCAACCAATCCCAACATTGTTGGGTGAAGGGACATTGAACCAAAAGTTGATCACTAGAGTTAGACACTCATTTGCAAAGAACACAATTAAATTGGTAAGCAATTCCTAAGTGGGCGAGGAAAGAACTGGTAAGAATCCTTTGGTTGATGGTAGTCTATGTAAAAATTCCAACTTTAGGAAGGACTATGAGGTTCCAACAAAAAATGAAAGCTCTAGAGGAGCTAGAACTTCTTTAAAACTTGAGACAAATTCATATCCTTTTTTCACCTTATATGTGCCAGTCCCAATGCTGCCCAAATTAAATAATCTTCCCTTGATGTATAGTGGGCATCCCTAATTTTACAAAGAGTGTGCTTTTGGTGTGAAGGGAAATGAAGATTTGAGATATCCTTCCATTCAAAATTATTTGAATCATTCTCTTGATGTAGTTTCATATAATATCTAACCTTAACACCCCAAAATAAATAATCTTCCTTTGATGTATAGTGGACATCCCTATCTTAAATAATTTTACAAAGTGTGTGCTTTTAGTGTGAAGGGAAATGAATATTTGAGATATCCTTCCATTCAAAGTTATTTGAATCATTCTCCTGATGTAGTTTTATATAATATCTAACCTTAACACCCCAAATTGACTTTAATATTGTTAGAGCTTGATGAAGGCCTTCATTATTATCAAGAGGGGTATGGCTTAATCATGAATGTTCCCAAAATAAAGCTTTTGAACCATCTTGGATGATACATGTTAGATGAGGAAGAATAACTAACTTGTAGTTTAAAATGAAGTTCCACATTTTAGATCACAGTTACGGATTGGCTATTGTGAAAATTCTTTTAGGATCTGAAGTATCCAAATCTTTTTCTTGGATTATTTTTGCCCATTTTGAAGTAGGCTTAAACTGTAGTGTCCAAGCTAACTGTGTTCCTAGAGTGATATTCCTAGCTTCCAAGTTATGGATCCTTGTTACTTTTGTTAGTTTAGGTTTACAAATTTTATCCCATGAAATCAGAGGAATTTTGTTTTTATCGTCCACATTCCAAAATCCAAAGGAAAGAACTTAACTTTTATTCCAGATATGATACAATACCCTTCAGAACTTGAAGTACTAACATTATATAATTCAAAATCATAGAGAGCACAAAATTGATCATGAGGATCCTAGTAGCAAAGGACAACTATTTACTCTTCCATGAGGAAATTTTATTTTGAATTGAAGAGAATAGTGAAGACCAGTAGGAGGTCTTGTTTGCACCTACAAAAAAGGGGATACTGAGGTATTTACATGGTAGGAAGCCTAGTTTAAAACCTAAGAACATCTGCAACTTTATTTCTATTAGGGACTTAGTATTTAGGAAAAAGACCTTTGACTTGTTTTGATTCACTTTTTGACATAAGATAGTAAAGTACTTATAGTAGTTTCTTAAATTGCACCTAGTGCATTTATGCCACTCTTGCATTATGCTCAGTGCATTTATGACAAAACTCATGATAATTTTATCATTATGACATCATGAATTCTAAAGATGTAGCGTTGCCAATCCCTTCCAAAACCCATTTAAGATCATTTTGAGATGGATAGTAGCACGACACACAAACATCTGCATGGTGTGCAAACATCCCAAAAGATTCTTGAATTCAAAATGACATATTTTGTATCAAGTTTTTGTTGATGCGTGTCCTCTAGCTTGGACGCATTTGAAATAATCTCTCCTGCATGTCCTGGGTTTTAAAAGACCACTCTTGGCTCATTCTCTCTCTCTCTAGCTCCTAATTCTTTCGAAGGCTCTACCTTTTGGCTCTCATCTTACTATAGCAAAGCTCTGCTAAAATTTACATTGAAAACACTATCATACTATCTCAAGAGGGATTTGGATAAAACGTTTCTTCTTCTCTCTTATCTCATTTATCTTTGTTTCTACGATATTGCATAATCATAACAATCTAATATTTTGATGCATCTATTATCTAGATGCGTTTTTATCAATATTTCTTAGTAACTCCTATAATAGGGGTTTTCCTCCATTGAGCGAGGTTTGTTTCTATTACATTATCAATTTATCTGTTATTCAATCTATTTATCTATCTGGCTATCTGTGGAAGTGGAAACACCGAAATGAGGGTTTGACTAAGGTAAACCCCTATACAGTTGCAACATTTTCCCCCTATCTAAGTGTGTGTAGGTGACAGATAGGTATTGGGTGCAAAACTAAGTTCGAGAGTGCATTCTGGTGATTCTCTATCTTCTAACTGTACAGATGATAGTGCAACACACAAACATCTTTGCGGTGCGTTGATGTCCTTAACTTGAGACCTCGATAGGATTATGGTAACATTTGTGTTTAATTAATATTGTTTCCATATTATTAGAATATCCTTTTATTATTTAGATATTCTTGTTAATTGATAATTTGTATAGTAGCATAGCATGTTAGATTCAATGACAATCCCATAGACACTAAGAGGGGCGGGGGGTGAATCAGTGTCTAATCGGTTGAATGAATATTTAAACTTATTTGTAACTTTGCAACCTAAAATAGTGTGCCGACAAATAAGAATTAATGCAGTAAACATAAATAATAGAGACAACATATAAACACACCATAACACAAGATATTTAACGAGGAAACCCGGTGTGGGAAAAACCTCGGTGGGATTTGTGACCCACAATATAAATACTACTTACAATAGGGGCCTGCACATGCAGGGAGGCCAACAGCCTAGAGCTCACTACTCAAAGAAGAGTCTCACTAAATACAAAATGAATAATTAAATCCAATACAATGTACTACTCAAAACAACATCTCTAATGCCAGGTTCAGTACCGGTTTAAGCTTAGATAGAAACCTTAACCAAAAACCTTCGTTGCCACTAAACAATTATCTTCTACCATACATATCCTTAATTGTTCCTTTCAAAATGATCTATAAGATCTCATACATATATGAGTCTTTAACAATATACCATGTCGGCTTACAAAAGATAATTATATTTACAAGATAATTCACATAAACAAAACTTGTCACATGTCGGCCTGAGTGTCGGTGTGCTTTGTTGCCGATGTAATCTGAATGTTGGTGCCAGTGTCTGCCGGTGTATGATATCTATTGGTGCATGTAGAAACCTATTGCCGGTTGGTTGCCAGTTGGTTTCCATCAATGACAACATCAACTATTCTCATTAGAGTGTAGAATGCCAACAATCTCCTCCTTTGACATTGATGGCAACACTCATGAGAAAAATCCAAAATTGTTATCCCAAAACTGAAATCCAAAAAGATGTGCTCCCCCCGAGCAAGTGATCTCCTCTGAACATACATTTTTCTCTCCTCTACTTCCCCTTTGACATCAATGACAAAGGATGTCATAAATAATCAAACGAGTACAAAAATGCTACCTCAAGGTCTGTAACCGGTTGGTTACTATCTGAAAGATATCTTCCAAAACTAAGTTCAGACTCTGCATAAATTTGTTGTTGTCATTTAGAGTTGCCTCAGTCTGCTGGATCATACTGGTGAGATAGTGCATTTGATGCTTTGGTGATCGTTCTCCAGGAATCGTTGCCTTAGTCAATTCAACTCTCTTAGTAATCAGATTATCTAACCTCGAACCAAGTTTATTCTTTAGTTCTCGGGCCTTCATCCTTATTCTTGCCTTCTCTTTCTCTAGTTTCTCCAAGTTCTCCTCAAAAACTGTCATTTCCTGCTAAAAAACTGATGTAATTTCAGATGAACCTATCATATTGTCCGCTATGTCATCAATCTCTTTTTGTGTTTTCTTGATTTCCGCATCTATATCCTCTGTCAAACAGTGAGGTTTACAGGCTTCTCTATATAACTCCTTATACTCCAAAATAGTAGAATTGAGTACTGGCAAAAGTGTATCCAAGTGATCGGTACATTTCTTTATAGTTTTCTCAAAGAATGTGTTTTTCGCTTTGTCAACTCTCTCCTTAATGGTATCCTCATTCACCTTTTCCAAAGTTATGACATTATCAACAATGAATTTGGACAATGTGTCCAATTTACCTAAAGAATCATTAATGTGATCTATTTTACAATTAGGAGCAATCATTTTTAGAATAGGCAATGTGTTATCAATTGCCTTAAATGCTAAGGCATTGCAGTTTGTAATCCTTTTGATGGAATCCAATAGAACTTCTGTTATGTTAGTAGGTTTAAATTCACCTGTAGATGTGCTCGGCTCTGCTATGGGTTTCTTCTCAACATATGTTTGACCAATTACCTTCACTATATCCTCTTTATTTCTATCAGATGCATCCACTTTACTTACATTTTCTTCCGATGGATCTGTCTGTGTTTGTACCTCTACAACTGGCGGTTTCCCAGATTCAATATGAACCTCTACCTCAGATTGTTTCTCAGTTTGTTCTACTGTCAGTTTCTCTGATTCCAGTTGCCCTGTGCTAGTTATCTTAACCTTTGTTGGTTTCTCAGTCTTCAATTTTTCATCTTGTGTCGGTATCCCAGTTTCCTGAGAGTCAACAATGTGTGTTGGTATCTCAGAGACCTTGTTGTCTTTGAGATCATCTGCCTTAACCTTTGAAGTTTCTTTGTCCACAATAATGTTTATATCTTGAGTATCTACATTCATGGTAAAAAGTATCTTAGACTCTGGGTTAGTATCATCATGAGTTATACCATCAGTTCCCTTATCCAGTGGATTAGCTGTGTGTACTGGTGACGAAGGTGTGTCCTGAGCCGGTGGAGGGATGTTATCTATTATTTTTATAGAAGGTACACTACCTATTTTCCCTTTTCCCTTGTCTTTTTGATATACCTTGAATGTTTTGTCCACCTTCGGTCTGTTTCTTTCCTCTTGCTTTTCCTTCTCAATAAAGAATATGTCCCATTTATCTGCAGTTTCATCAGCAATTTCCTTGACCCTTCTAGCCATCAGGCTCACTTGCCGGTGTCCACTAACAAATACTGACTGGTTAGCTTCATATATAAGCTCATCTATCTCTTCTCTAGAATTTATTGGATGTACAACCAGAAGGGCTTCAACTTTCAACTTCTTATCCAGTTCCATCATAGGATAGTCTTTTAGCTTCCAATCTCATGTATAAGTCATTGGGTAAGTCATCAATTACTTCTATGAAAACTTTCTTGTAAATATCTAAATGTAGAATAATGCTTTCTTCAATAGTGTTTTTGTTAGAATCTTTAAAATAATTATACAATTTGTTTACATTTACAAGATTTCCTTCCTGTGTGATCTCATTCAGTAAATCGTCCAGTGTAGGGGTAACCAGTGTCTGTTTCTTCTTTGGTGTAAGTTTCTTTTGCAGTTCCCTAACTGCCTGCTGCTTTTTCCTTAGTGTCCTTTCCTTCTTGGGTGAAGGAGAGGCTATCGGTGAGGCTTTTCTCTTCCTCCTCTCAACTCTCTTAAACTCAGCAACCTTCCCACTGTCAGTATCAGAAGAAGTTACAACCAGTGAAACATGTGCTTCCGGTTGGAATCCTTCGAGCTCACTAGCTGATATACCACTGATATTCATGACATTTTCATTAAGTTCACTAACCTTCATGGAGGCATCTCTGATAAACTTTTCTCTTCTTTTTGTCCTCTTCTACATAGATACATTACTCTCAATGGTTTCAACACTACCAAAGAATTTCTCAGATGGTTCCATAGGTGCATCAAGTAATGTCTTTGCATATGACTCCAAAATATGTAAATCTACCTCATAACCCATCTCAGTAACCCAAATAGTTCTAGGGCTTATTGCTTCCATCCAAGTTTCATCTCTTTTAATAACAAAACAAATTTTGTTTATCATACTTGTCAATTATGCTCTGTGGTAATCTCTCTCTTTCTCTCATCTTAGTTTGAAATGTTTTGAAGTAATCTATAATGTTCTTATCACAGTCAGTGCCCATACCAGTGAAAGTTTCCTTAATCTATTTTCCTACCGGGATGTCATAACCAAAATCCTTGTGACCTATGTCGGGTATCTCTTTGGTAAAGTATAGCATCAGGCATACTAGTAGGTTTCCAAAACGGAAAGTACCTTTCTTATCTCCCTTAATCTTCTTCAAATTGTCAATCAGTTCATCTTTAAGCCATTCACAAACATCTATCTTAGCATTATTGTTCACCATCTCATATGCACTGTGAATACAAAGACTAGAAACATAATTTAGTCTATTTGCATGTATTTCTTTATATCCAAGTACCATACTCACATATCTCACATTTATATCATTAACATCATTGACTCTAAGTAATCTACTATTAGATGTGGCTTCGGTTAAGCTTGTCACACTTTTGTTGGGTATTTTCTTGGTTTTATCAGTTCTACTACCGGTTGAAGGTAAACCAGTAACTGCCTTAATAGCTTCCTTGGTTATTTTGCAAACTAATTCTAGCCATATGAACTCTCCATGGACTCTACTTAATACCAGTCTTACAACTTCCTTAGGAAATTCGAGAATGCTCAGTATTTCTACAAAACCTAAGCCTTCCACAATCTTATGTTCAGGTTTAATTGAAACTTGTTCATCGGTAATAACCTCATTAAATATTTTCTTCAAATCCTCAGTCCCTAGGTCTTCTATGTTGCAATGTATGTAGATTCTAAGGTCTTTAGCAAATGCTACACCCTTTGGAATTTTTGAAAAAGCTCCAACAGAATCATCGTGCTTTGTAATCACGGGGATAATCTTAAACTCGGTTCTAGGGTGTTTGATATTTTCAAAAATGGCAGGGTTTGCAATAAACTTAGGAACAGAAGATGAGGTTGCCATTTCAAAAGATAAATACCTCTTAACTAAAATTCTGAATGCCTGAAAGTCACTTTGCAGCTTCGCCTTAGAATGCTCTTGCTCAGTTTCGCACTCTCTGAATGTTTGAATGCTTGGTGAGTCGAAAATGAGGGATTTTCGATGCTTGATAGCGAAATGTCTTCTAACAACCGCATTAATTGCTCGTCAGTTAAGTGAAAACTTAACACATCTGTCAGTAAAGAAGAAATGTATCTTCTCACCATCAATCGAGGGTAAGATTCATGATTTTCAATTTGCTGCAATACCCCCTAAGGATTATTCCTTAGTTAGATGAAGAATCTCCTACCGGTGGAGGATTACTCTATTCTATCAGTGCAGAGATAGTTTCATCAGTTCTCTGATCACTCTTCTTAATCCATTGTTTTGAAAATTCTTGATTTACTTCATCTACCTTTTCTTTTCCCTTCGCACTAGACCCTTTATTGTTCACCGGTAAAGTCTTGCTTCTACAAAATTTTGCAATATGCCCAATCTTGTTACATGCATAACAAGTTACTCTGACAGCCTTTCCATATCCTTGACTGGTTTGTGTTCTGCATTGATTAGATAAATGCCCAAATCTACCACAAACATAGCATTTCACATTCATTCTACAATTTTCTGAATTATGACCAACTTTGTTGCATTTGGAACATTGACCGGTGGGTGAGGTTGTATTTTGATTATTTCTAAATCTACACTGATTTGCTCTATGACCATATTTGTTGCAATTGAAACATTTCCCATTAAATTTATAAGCATTAGGTTGTCTTACCGGTTTGTTCTGATCTTGATTATTTGCAGTACCAAAACTTTCTCCATGTTCAAAACCAAGTCCAATTGTATCTCCATCAGGTTTCTATCTTTTAAGCATGTCATCAAGTCTTTCTAACCTTTTCTTGAATTTGTCTTTGTGCTCATTTGCAGTGATCAACTCATTTTCCAGAATTCCAACTTGTCTTGCAAGCTCCTCCTTATCATGTTGCATGTGAATCAGATATGTCTTTAGCATATCATTTTCATGACAAAAGTCTCAGATTTCCATTTCCTACATCATTAAGTCTCCTAGCCAAGTCTTCTTCATTCTTCTTTCTATCTTCAATATCCTTGCATAACCTCATAGTCATATCTTGCATTTCATTCTTCATATTGTTGTTTTCTTGTCTCAACTTATTTGCAATGTCTCTAAGAGTTTCCTTGTTATCATCATCATTTTGCATCTTCTCATGAAGTTCCTTTCTCTTATTTTGTGCTATAACCAGGTTCTCCTGAAGTCCTTTAATGAATTCCTTAGCAGTCCTCAGATCATCTTCAAATTTAATATTCTTCAATTTTTTTGCATCAAAATCTTCAAGAGCTCCTTCCAACTGTTTTCTTAAATTCTCCATTTGTATTAGTTTCAGAATCTTCCTCAAGCTATTAGGATTTTGCAAATAGAGGACCAAGCTCTGATACCAATTGTTATATTCAATGATAGTCCCACAGACACTGAGAAGGGGGGTGAATCAGTGTCCAACCAGTTGAATGAATATTTAAACTTATTTGTAACTTTGCAACCCAAAATAGTGTACTAGTAAATAAGAATTAATGTAGTAAACATAAATAATAAAGACAACATAGAAACACACCATAACATAAGATATTTAATGAGGAAACCCGATGTGGGAAAAACCTCGGTGGGATTTGTGACCCACAATATTTACTCACTAGCCAATAAATAAATACTACTTACAATAGGGGCCTGCACATGCATGGAGGCCAATAGCCTAGAGTTCACTACTCAAAGAAGAGTCTCACTAACTACAAAATGAATAATTAAATCCAATACAATGTACTACTCAAAACAACATCTCTAATGCCAGATTCAATACCAGTTTAAGCTCAGATAGATACCTTAACCAAAAACCTTCGCTGCCACTAAACAATTATCTCCATACATATCCTTAATTGTTCCTTTCAAAGTGATCTATAAGATCTCATACATATATGAGTCTTTTGCAATATACCATGTCGGCTTACAAAAGATAATTATATTTACAAAATAATTCACATAAACAAAACTTGTCACATGTCGGCCTGAGTGCCGGTGTGCTTTGTTGCCGATGTAATCTGAATGCTGGTGTAAGCATCTATCGGTGCCGGTGTCTGTCGATGTATGATATCTACTGGTGCATGTAGAAACCTATTGCTGGTTGGTTGTCAGTTGGTTGCCATCAATGACAACATCAACTATTCTTATTAGAGTGTAGAATGCCAACATAGCATTCTTTATATTCTTTTGTTGATCCCATGGCTCACTAGAGCGCTAGTAAAGTGAGGTAGTGAAGGTAGATCTGTCCCTTGAGATCTCGTCATCTTGAGGGTAACAAATCCCCTCCTCTACACTTATTTAGGCAACCTTTAGCAATCCTAGCTTTTACCATGGTAGCATCTCCAAACAATAAAGTGTTAGAAAAAATAATGTGAGTTGTTTTTATTTGAGAGTTAGGAATTGAAATTACTTTCCACAGTTGGGATTTTTGAAAAAAATTAATTGATCTACTTAGACCCTCAACAATAATGATGAAGAGAAAAGGGGAAAGAGGGTCCCCTTGTCACACTCCTTGGGAGGAGCTAAAAAAACCACATGGGCTGTCATCAACTAACATTGAGAATTTTGCTTCAAGATGCATGATAATATCCATTTGCACCATTTGTTCCAAATCCAAACCTAATAAGAATATTATGAAGAAAAGCCCAATTCACCTTATCATAAGCCTTCATCACGTCTAGTATTATGATCATTGTCGACATCTTACTATTATGAATGGAATGAAAAACTTCATGTGCTATCAAAGCCCCTTTTGATGACTCTCTACCTGGAACATATACACCTTGTTCTTCTAAGATGATTCTAGGTATGATAGATGCTAGCCTAAGAGAAATAGTTATTATAAATATTTTATAAATTGTGTTGCATAAGGAGATAGGTCTAAAATCTGCAAAAGAGGAAGGATTGGATCTTTTTGGAATAAGGGCTAACAAAGTGGTGTTGAACTGTTTGAACATAGAACCATGTTTATGAGATTCTTCCATAGATAACCATATATCTTGCCTCATGAAATCCTAACATTTCTAAAAGAAACAAGCTATGAAACCATTTGGACTTGGAGCTTTATTTGTCTAAAGAGACAAAAAAACTGATTTTACTTCCTCCAAAGTGAAAGGTTTAAAAAGAAGAGAGTTATCTACTTTAGATACAAGTCATGGAACACTATCCAAAGTTTCTTTATCTATTTCTGAATGTTGGACAAATATGCTATCCTTTTATATAAGATTTGAGAAAAAGTTATCTGCCTCTTCTTGTATTTCAGAGTTTTTTGAAATCAAGTTCCCAAGGCCGTCCTTTATTTGGAAGATGATGTTACGATGCTTCTTTATTTTTGCTAAGGAATGGAAGAATTTTGAATTTCGATCCCCCTCTTTAAGCCAAATCTCTCTAGCTTTCTATCTCCAGTAGATTTCCTCTCTAGCTAAGATTTCTTCAAGTCCCCTTTGCAAAGCCACCCATCATGCCATGCTGGATAATTTGGTCATTAATACAAGTCTAATTGTTGTTGGAGGACTACCTTCATAGAAAAGATATTTTTTAAGTGGTTTTTATTCCAATTAGCAATTTGAATAGATTCATGTTGTATACACCAAAAAATGGTTTGAGATAAATTAATTAAATATTAATTATTTAATTAATACCTATTCCTCTATCATTAAATAACTTATTTATGTGATTCATGTTAGTCTATTCTTCGAAAGGTTAAATAAATATTAATTTATTTAATTTAAATCCTTGTCTTCTAAAAGCCTCTATTAATTAAATAATTCAAAAGACAAAGTAAATACTTCTAAAATCCATGTCACTTACCATGTCAATGCTAACTCACCTGCCATCTCATCCTCATGTGGCTAAACAAATTAAATATTTTTAATACTTAAATCCTCATTTATCATCAACATTATCCCTAGTCAATAGGATGAGGACACTTACGTGTCCTCTTATCCCTTATATTCTCTCTAACATCCCTACATTTTAGAGGGTGGTTTGTCCACATCAACTTGATCAAAGTGACTCATTGTCCACTTGTCATAGGAATCCTAAATCTTCTCCAACCTCCCTAGATTGTTGATTCCTTCATGTCTTTGGAAACATATATTCCCTCCAACCATCCTAAATCTTTAGATTCCTCATCCTTGGTCAAGGTTAGAACTTCACCATGTGTCTTCTCTTTTCACCTTGTCCTTTGTCTTGTCATTGTAGGAGGAACATCTTCCTCCTTTTTCTCTCACATCTCAGCCAATCTTCTTTCAATCATTGATCTCTGCCACCTCGAAGATGAGATTTGGATTTTCTATAAAAGGCCATCATTTTAGACTAGCGAAAAAGTGAGAATTGGAGACTTATGCTCGCATTTTGAGTATACATAGAAATCTTGTGTGCCTTTGGCTTTAGCATAGTATCATTTAGAAAATTTCCATTGTTGCATCATACTATCATAATTTCATCATCTCATCCATAATTTCCTCCTTGCATATCATTAGCTTTACCATTATAATCATAGTTGCATTGTAAGTTAATCTTCATTGCATTTCATATACCACATAGTCCAATCAATTCATTGTCATCTTGAATCAATACTTGTGCATTCTGAGAGTAATCATCATGAACAAGATCAAATGTTGATAGGACACAATGGACCATGCATAAAGGTATAGATTTTTTAATAGTTTACTTGTTTTATTTTGTTTCATTAGTGATTTGGTTACTTTGTAAGATTTTAGTTTTGTGGTAGCTTGTTTATTAATCTTACAAAATTTGTAGATTTCCACATCACTGGTGCCCATTGTGGGGCCTTGCTGCAAATTTGACATCAAATTAGAATTTTAAGTGTTTATAGGCATTACAGGTCATTTTGGCACATTTGCATTCTAGTTTTGTGCATCTGTGATAGAGAGAAAATGTCTCAAACTACAAATTTTTTTATCAACTTACCAAAAATCTTTTTTTTAGCACATCTATAGTGTGTTTTAGTGCATTCGTAGTATGTTTTAGCACATTTGTAGTGTCTTTTAGCGCATTTTTAGTGTGTTTTAGTGCATTTTCTTTTTGTTCTAGTGCATTCGATTTCTATTTTAACACATTTGACATCTGTTTTACCAAATTTGTTACAGGTAGCAATTTGTTGCATTTGATTTTATAATTTTATCATCTAACTCTTCGTCTAGCTATTCACGAACTTCCAAGACATCACTTTGAAACTACTGACAGCTATTTTGTAGGGTTTTTATTGCATTTAGATCATATTTCTCATATTCATGCTTGCATATTTAATCTAAGCACCTAGTATAATTAGGAGAAGTAATTTGATCATTCATCCTTGCATTTTATTTTCACAGTCTAATCTAGGAAGATAATCTAACTTTTCTTTTCTTTTTGTTTTATCATAATAGGTTTTTTGACATCTTGTGTATTTGTTTTTTGGGTATCTTGTGCCTTTGTTTTTAGCATAAATTAGTGTTTGTTGTGTCTATAAGGTGGTAGGTGTATGCTCTCCCCTTGTGAAAACTTGGGTGACTAGAAACAAGACCCATCTATTTTTATTTTCTTGTTAAACCCCATTTAGAAGGCTTGCCTCCCGTGGTGCACTAAACCTAGTGAGAGGGAACTACCTAAGAAATACTAATTCGGTTTGCTATATAAATAATTGTGGGAGTGACAAAAGTCATCAACCACCTAGTGTCGTTGTTTTATACTGACAGAAGTTTCCCTCAGTTTTTGTGTGATGCATAAAAACCCTTGTTCTAAGGGCTAGGAAACCTCTTAAATGAGTGCAAGGCAAGGCATAGTAGGTTTTGCCCCACTAGAATACCTCAGGTTCAGACTAGACACTTTTAGTTAGAGACCTACCCAACTCTTCTCTAAAAATTGTAGTAATTTTCAGTGCAAGGCATAGTAGGTTTTGCCCCAAAGATACTCACCATAAGGCTCCCGACCTAAGAAGAGACAAAAATCATTGACATTTTATAAGCTACTTGTATCTTTTTGGGGAGAGCATGATTTGGTTTATCCTTCCAATCTTGGAGGCCCCTAGTTGTCCTCTTTTGAAAAGGAAAAAAAGTGTACATGCCCATTTAGGTGTGGTGACACTTGAGCTGATGGAGATTCTAGGTCATGGGCTAATGTACTGCAGTTAAGCCATTGACATTAGGTAAGAAATTACTTGAGGTGTCTTCAATTGTGCATTTTCTAGTGGAAATATTGGGCTTTGTTCAAGCCTTGAACATACACTTTTTGTTTAGATTAGGAAAACAACCATTTTGTCTTCTTTGTTTGCTATGTATTCTTGTCATAAAACATAAAAAACATCCAAAAAACATCAAAATGATAAAAAATCATCCAAAAACATTAGAAAAAAAATATTAAAAGAACAAAAACTAAATAGAATAGCACATTTGATAATTCATTTAGCACAAATAACCACTATTCTGGTACATATGATCATTGAAATAGTGTATTTGAACCTTGTTCTAGTACATATGTTTTAGCACATACACACCAACAAGCATTGAATAAGATTTTGAGGAAACAAGATTTGCAATTTTAGATACCCATTTTTGCTGAGAATTGGTTTTTGACATCATACAACTTACACAGAGACATTTAGGTTCACTTTTCAACATCTTCACATTCACCTCATACCTAGTTACACAAAACAAAAACAAGGTTTTACAAAGTGCTTATCTTTTGAACTCTAACTTAGTTAGTTCCCCTTATTAGGATTTATCATCCTTCATCTAGGAGCTATACTAAGGAAATCTTGACAATGTTAGTCTCATCTTAGAGAGATTTATCATTTATCTTGACTCACTTTGGATCTATTTATCATAGTTCAAGATTAACAATTACACCCAAAATTTGAAAAACACTTTTGGTATCTTGTTACATGATTCTTCAAACCATATTTTATCCAATTCACATTCAACTTCACATCATAAAACAAAAGCTTGTATGGTTGAAACTAGGGCTCAAAATAAAAACAAAGAAAGAATGGATTTCTCTGGAAAAGGTTCAAGACGTGTATATGATCCAACAAACCTTTTTGGAGAAACTTCAAGGCAAGGATATGAGTCTTCTAGTGATGATGATAGTTGTATATTTAAAGGACATGTTCTTGAGGCTTCACAAGACCCAAAGTTTCACAAGCTAATGGAAAAAGTTATCGAAAAGGATCGACAATTTTTTTTCCTTATGCTTCCTCACACTAACACATTTGGGGTCGTTTTCCAATGAACTATTATCGTAATTTTGACATATTAATGTCATAGATCCGACGAAATGACGAAAATATTTTCGTCACTCAAATTTCGTCGGGTTATTCTACGGATAGATTTTCGTCAGAATTCCTATGCCTTCTTTATCGAAAGTTGACACATAATGTGGTGGTCTAATTCGTTGGAATTCTGACAAAGTCGTCAATCTTTCGATGAACCATGGACTGGGGTTTTTCATCAGAATTCTGAAAAAAAAGGGCATATGCTCTGACGAGAATGGTGTACCTTTTTTGTTGGAATTCCGATAATAAATGCATGGAAGCTCTGATGAGAATGTTGTATCTGCGATGAAACATTTCATTGCAGGTGCACCATTCTTGTCGGAGCATAATGCCCGTTTTTGTTGGGATTTCGATAACAAATGCAAGGAAGTTGTTAGTTTTGATACTAAATGTAAAATACAGATGCCAATAGCTAACAAGATGAGAAGGGGGGGTGAATCATACAAACATAAACTTCCATAAAATCAACAGATTCAACCTCGGCAACTTATACTTCAACAACTTAACCAAAAACTGCTAAACATGCAAACTTATGAACACATAATCATAATAACACTCATAACACTAGATTTAACGTGGAAACCCAAATAGGGAAAAACCACTGTGGGATTTCAGACCCACTAAGAAATATACTCTTCTAGAGTATGCTCGGTTAAAAGCAAATCCTGTTAAAGGTTACAAACACATTGCTAGATGTGACTCGGTTAAGGGATTTCCCTCAAATCTCTTAGGATCTTCACTTTGTTAGAAGTGACCTTGTCAAAGGATTTCAAACACTCACTTAGAATGTTACCTTGGTAGAGGGTTTACAAATAAGACTGTTAAGTCCACTCGGTTAAGAGATTTTCTGTTACTTACAAAATAACAGTAATAAAAATCTATCTGCAACTTCACATCTAAAATGCTAAAGAAGATTCTTATTTGCTCAAAACAATCTAGTCATAGGACTTATCTTGTCCCTCTGTTGGGCTCTCTACTCTGTTATTCAAACAGGTCTTCAAGCTTATGTGCTCGGTAATCACTATGTAGCATCCCTGTGCATACACTTGCCCGCATATATTGTTTATTAACAATTCCTTATTTATAAACAATTGCTAACCACTAAATCTCCTTGATCACATTTCCCATGATCAATCTTAGCCATCAGATCTTCAAACTTGACCAGGTTCAATGTACCCTTCCGATCTGAAAATGTTTTACCTTACCTAGGGACTTGCATTCCCTTCTTGGAACTTGCATAAGGTTATTGTGGTTCAATCTACACTGTAGATCTTCTTGTCGATTTTACTTTGCCATATATCCTTAACAAACTTCATGCACGACATACCAATCATTTATACATCTCTAGCTAATCATTGTCCTTCATTAAATAATGCTTTTATCCATCCAATGCACACTGTCATAACTTAGTTGCAACTCGATAAATACTAAACTTTACTCGGTAGACATTTCACCTTCATTAACCGATATCGACAACCTTAGGGTTTACCGACTAGGTTCTTTAGGGTTTACCGACTAGGTTCTTTGCTCGATGACATAGTATAGTATTAACCTTACAATCAACAACATATGTAGGATATCAAAACAATCTAAACATCATGATCTCATCATTGTCTAACTCAGTAATAGTGGCCCATTGAATAACTTATTCCTCCTCTTTATTCATCACATTCTTTCTGTGTCTTATACCGACATCTTAATTCTCTTCTAATCAATCTTTTCAAGATATGGTAACATCATACAGAATCAGATAATCAATATCTTGACATCAATGACAAAATAATGTTATAAAGATAGTTATCATCCTTCTTTAGTTATATCAATAATCTTCAACAACCTTCTCAATATCCTTATTGAATATCAACAATCTCCTGATATTGAAATGCCAATAATCTTTCTTACTGTAATGCCAACAATCTCCCCCTTTGGCATTGATAGCAAAACCAACAATTAAATGGTAATACCAACAAGATAATCAAATTGATTCAGATTCAGATTGCTGTTAGACTTCTCATGTTATCCTTGATCTATTGTCTTCTGAAGTCTTCTCCATTTTTCATTAGGCTTCTGAGTTGTTGACTTGCATTTAGTCTTCTCCGTGTTATAGTAATCGCCCCCTGTCATTAGTCTTCTATTATTTCCATCATTCAGGGCTTTACCATTCAGTCAACCATTTAGTCTTCCAACCATTTATAGTCTTCTCCCCCTTTGACAACAATGCTAAAAGTAAAAGAACTAAATCATGATTTCTTCCTATGTGAAGTGATTTGCCTTGCTGTGTAACATCTTAGTCTTGGTCAGAAAAACTTGTCTCTATTCACATTTTCCTGCACACCTTTAGAAAACCTTCTAAAGTGCGTAAATCAACATCAATCTGCACATAATATTCTATAGATTCATCAATCTGATGCTTTCACCGAACTCGGTCAATGAGTAGAAGATAGGGGTAGGACCCCTAACTTGCTTTTGAGATACTCAAAAGTGTCCCTTGGCAGTGGCTTTGTGAAGATGTCTGCTAATTGCTCCTTTGAACTGATATATTCCAGCACAACTTTCTTCTCTTGAACTTCTTCTCTGAGATAGTGATACTTTATAGATATATGCTTTGTCTTAGAGTGCATTACCGGATTCTTTGAAATGTTAATGGCACTAGTATTATCACATAATATAGTTACTGGCTCGGTAACTTTCTCATTTATACCTTCCAACAGTTGTTTGATCCATGCTATATTGGTACAATTCAATGTTGCAGCAACATATTCAACTTCTGCTGTAGACTGAGAAATACATCCTTGTTTCTTGCTAAGCCAACTTACTAGTCTTTCTCCCAAAAAGAAAGCTCCACCACTTGTGATTTTCCTGTCATCTATGTTGCCTGCCCAATCAACATCAGTATAAACTTTTAAATCAAAATTATTCCTCTTTTCATATACTAAGCCATAATCTTCAGTGCCTCTCAGGTATCTGAAAATTCTCTTGATTGCTGACATATGGGTTTCCTTGGGATCTGCAGAGAATCTTTCTACAATACCTACTGCATGTACTATATCCGGTCTACTATGCACAACATATTGCAATTTTCCAATCATAGATCGGTAAAGTGTCTCATCAACAGATGCAGATTCATCATTCTTTGATAATTTACAGTTAGTAGTCATAGGAGTACTTACTGGTTTATAATCCTCCATTCCAAATTTCTTCAAGATTTCCTTTATGTACTTGGATTGAGTAATGAAAATCTCATCTTTCATTTGTAGTATTTGTAAACCTATAAAATACTTTATCTCACCAATTAGTGACATCTCAAATTCTTTGCACATTTCATTTCCAAAGTTCTTGCATAAGGAGTCATTACCACAAAATATAATGTCATCAACAAATATGGCTGAGATCAGTATTCTATTGTCCTCATCTTTCTTCATGTACATATTGTTGTTTTCACTTGTCCTTATAAAACCAATCTTGATTAAATAAGAGTGCAGTTTCTCATACCATGCTCTAGGTGCTTGTTTCAGACCATATAAGGCTTTGTTTAGTTTGCATACCTAATCTTTACTCCTGTCTTCAACAAATCCTTCAGGTTGTTCAATGAAAACTTCTTCTTCTAGTATACCATTCAAAAATGCAGATTTAACTGTTAGGATTCCCACAGATACTGAGAGGGGGGGGGGGGGTGAATCAATATCTAACTAGTAATGAGTATTTCTTAATTTGAAACATGCAGAACATAAAATAGTAGTATACCGGTATGCAAGAATTAATGCAATAAACAGAATCAGAAACATCCACATGAAAAGAACACCATAACACAAGATGTTTAACGAGGAAACCCGATGTGGGAAAAACCTTAGTGGGATTTGTGACCCACAATATTCACTCACTGGCCAATAAGAGAATATTACTTACAATAGGGGCCTACACATGCAGGAAGGCCAACTGCCTAGAGCTCACTGCTCAATGAGAAGTCACATTGACTTACAATGAGGATTATACTAATCCAATGACTTGTACTGCTTTACAATAGCATCTCCAATGCCAGATTCAGTACCGGTTCTAACTCTGTTCTTTACATATACCCTTGACCTATAATTCGCACATTAGGTCTGCCTAATAATTTTTGTTATGCTCGCTACATTACCTCTCTAAATGTCTACAATGATCTCCTTTATATACAAGAGTCATTTTACAATTTGCCAAGTCGGCTTACAATAATAAACAAAATATTACATATCAAAAATCTTGTCAGCCTTTATGCTGGTATACATCTTTTCTTCTGTGCCGGTGCCGGTGCTGGTGTAGAGTGATCTTGTTGATGTCGGTGCACTATCTTGCCTGTGTAATGCTTTGCCGGTATGATGTCTTGCCGGTGCCATAGGATTGCAAGGTTGCCATCAATGACAAAACCTTCAATCACATACAATGTCTCATTGGAGTGTCCATATGCCAACATTAACATCCATTTGATATACCTTGAAATTTTTGAAAGCAACATATACCAACAATGTTCTTACTCCCTCAAGTCTAGCCACAGGTGCAAAAGTCTCACCATAATCTATTCCTTCTTCTTGAGCATAACCTTTGCAAACTAGTCTTGCTTTGTTGTGAATGACCTCACCTTTTTCATTTAGCTTATTTCTAAAAATCCACTTAGTACCGATTACATTTTTGTCCTTTGGTCTTGGGATCAATGTCCATGTGTCATTCTTCTTGATTTGATCAATCTCTTATGTCATAGCATTTACCCAATCTTCACTGTTAAATGCCTCTTTCGCTATTCTCGGTTCAAATTCAGAAATCAGACATGTGTTCTGTCTTAGTTTATTTCTTGTCATCACTGGATCATCTTTATCTCCTATAATCTGACTTGATGCATGATGTCTTCTGGCATATTTGGCTAATATAGGCTCAGTAGGTTCTGTATGATCTTCTTCATCACTTGGTAACTAGTCATTATCTTCATTTTCTTCAGCAACTTTCTCGGTAGGACTTCTCGGTTGAACATAAACAAATTCTTCATAATCTTCTGGTTCTTTGGAATTTCCTTCATCATTTCTTTCTGCAAATTCATCAATTTTGACATTTGCACTTTCCACTATTTTGTTAGATGATTTGATCAGACATTTAAATGCTTTACTTCTATAAGAATAACCAAGAAATGTTCCTTCTTCACTTTGCTGATCAAACTTTCTATTTCTGTCATCTTTGTGAACATAGCATCTACTTCCAAAGATATTAAAGTAACTTACATTAGGTTTCTTGTCATACCAGATCTCATATGGTGTCTTCATAGTTCCTTTCTTTAGTTGAACTTAGTTTAGGGTGTAAACTACACTGCTGATTACTTCTCTCCAAAATGTTTGAGGTATCCTCTTTTCTATCATCAGGGTTCTTGCACAATCCACAGTTGATTTGTTTCTTCTCTCGGCTATCCCATTTTGCTGAGGTGTTCTTGATGCAGCTACTTGCCTCTTTATACCATGATCATTGCAGAATAACTTAAATTCATCAGAAGTGAATTCTCCTCCTCTATCAGATCTAAGACATTTCAGCTGTCTTCTTGTTTCATTTTCAACTCTTGCCTTGTACCATTTAAACATTTGAAAAGCTTCTGATTTTTCTTTTAAAAACATGACTGACATCATCCTTGAGTAATCATCCACAAATAATATGAAATATTTATCACCATAATAACTTTGAACTTTCATAGGACCACAAAGATCAGTGTGTACTAGATCTAAAATTCCTTTAGAGGTGTAGGACTTACTTGTAAAACTTGATCTTGTCATCTTACCCATTTGGCATCCTCGACACATAGCATTCTCAGGTTTTTCAAGACTCGGTAGGCCTCTTACTCGGTGCTTCTTACTTATTTTGATCAGATTATCAAAATTTACATGACAAAACCTTTTATGCCATAACCAGGTATCATCTATCTTTGCATTAAGACACTTGTTCCAAGTTGAGTCAAGATGAAATGTATTACCTTTTGTTTGTGTCTCGGTAGCAGCTAACTTTCCATGCTTGTCATGAACTTTGACAATTCCTTTTTGAAATTCTATTCGGTATCTTGTATTGTTTAGCTGTGCTACACTCAACAAATTGTAGTTCAAACCTTCAACCCAGTATACATCATCGCATTTAGCATTGTCAAGAAGTGTTATAAATCCTTTACCTTTCATTGGACTTGGTGCATCATTACCAAATCTTACATAGCCTCCATCATAGTCGTCTAATTTAACAAACTTGTGTTTATCACTTGTCATGTGATGTGAGCATCCACTATCTATGATCCAAGAATCATTACTATTTATGTGAGATATTAGGGCTTTTTCTTCATACCTTTCTTCATCAGATCCATCTTTAATAGCCACATAAACAACTTCCTCAGTATCAGTTTCATCAGATTTGTCATCGTTGGATTCCTCATCTGCTACTAGACATGTCTTTCTATCTCTCCTTCTGAAGTCTCGGTGTCCTCTGTATTGGTTATCTTTCTGTCTGTTATCTCGGTATTATCTCTTTTCACTAGATTCTTTGTCAGGGCAGTTAGAAGCCATATGTCCTATTTTATCACAATTGAAACATTTTAGAGGTAGCTTTCCTTTATACTTACCTTTTCCTCTCGGTAACCTTCTAGCTAATAATGCTTCAAATTCTTCTTGCTTCTTGATTTCCTCATACAGTTTGTGCACTTTTTCCATGTTCTTGCGAAATTTTTCACTTGCTCCACTATGATCCCCTTTAGAGTACTTACTCATTCTATCATTGTAATCATCAGATTCACCAATATGAAAAGAACTGAATGCAGATTCTACTTTATTTACCGAAGACCCACTGTTATCAAAATTACTCAACTCAAAGGCATGTAGCTTACCAATAGTAGCATCCAAAGAAACTGGCATGTTAGGTACAAACCTCAATTCATTGATTGCAGAGACTCGAATAGCATAAGCTAGTAGAAGGGTTCTTAACAACTTACTTGTTATATCCTTTTATTCAATAGTTCCACCTGCTCCTTTAATTTGATTGACAATCTCCTTTAGTCTTGTACTGTATTGGGTTATGTTCTCACCTTCATTCATCCTCATGGATTCAAGTTGTCCTCTTAGACTATCTACTTTTTCTCTTTGAACATGTTCATCACCTCCATACATAGATATGAGCTTAGTCCACATTGCTTTTGCATCATTACAACCTTCTAGATCATTAAACTCTGAGTTGGTCAATGTTGATGTTATTTCAATCATAGCTTGAATATGTTCTTGCTTTGCCTTAATCTCTTCCAAGGTCATAGGGTTGGTGCTCGATGCAATGTAATCATTCTCCAGATAATATGTTGCATATTCTCCAATTCCTGATAAACGCAGCTTCATCCTTTTCTGCCATGTGGAGAAACTTGACTTGTTCAGCTTCGGTGCATCCCTTTTACACATCTTCGGATCTTTGCCTCAAGTACCTTTAAACTTTTTCTTCCAGAGTCCAAAGCTCTGATACCAATTGTTAGTTCTGATACTAAATGTAAAATATAGATGCCAATAGCTAACAAGATGAGAGGGGGGGGTGAATCATACAAACTTAAACTTCCATAAAATCAATAGATTCAACCTCGGTAACTTATACTTCAGCAACTTAACCAAAAACTGCTAAACATGCAAACTTATGAACACATAATCATAATAACACTCATAACACTAGATTTAACGTGGAAACCCAAATAGGGAAAAACCAATATGGAATTTCAGACCCACTAAGAAATATACTCTTCTAGAGTATGCTCGGTTAAAAGCAAATCCTGTTAAAGATTACAAACACATTGCTAGATGTGACCTAGTTAAGGGATTTCCCTCAGATCTGTTAGGATCTTCACTTTGTTAGAAGTGACCTTGTCAAAGGATTTCAAACACTCACTTAGAATGTTACCTTGCTAGAGGGTTTACAAATAAGACTATTAAGTCCACTCGATTAAGAGATTTTCTGTTACTTACAAAATAACAGTAATAAAAATCTATCTGCAACTTCACATCTAAAATGCTAAAGCAGATTCTTATTTGCTCAAAAAAATCTAATCATAGGACTTATCTTGTCCCTCTGCTGGGCTCTCTACTCTGTTATTCAAATATGTCTTCAAGCTTCTGTGCTCGGTAATCACTATGTAGCATCCCTGAGCATACACTTGCCCGCATACATTGTTTATTAACAATTCCTTATTTATAAACAATTGCTAACCACTAAATCTCCTTGATCACATTTCCCATGATCAATCTTAGCCATCAGATCTTCAAACTTGACCAGGTTCAATGTATCCTTCCGATCTGAAAACGTTTCACCTTACGTAGGGACTTGCATTCCCTTCTTGGAACTTGCATAAGGTTATTGCGGTTCAATATGTGCTATAGATCTTCCTGCCGATTTTCCTTTGCTATAGATCCTTAACAAACTTCATGCATGACATACCAATCATTTATACATCTCCAGCTAATCATTGTCCTTCATTAAATAATGCTTTTATCCATCCAATGCGCACTATCATAACTCGGTTGCAACTCGGTAAATACTAAACTTTACTTGGTAGACATTTCACCTTCATTAACCGATATCGACAACCTTAGGGTTTATCGACTAGGTTCCTTAGGGTTTACCGACTAGGTTCCTTAGGGTTTACCGACTAGGTTCTTTGCTCGGTGACATAGTATAGTATCAACCTTACAATCAACAACATATGTAGGATATCAAAACAAGCTAAACATCATGATCTCATCATTGTCTAACTCGATAATAGTTGCCCATTGAATAACTTATTCCTCCTCTTTATTCATCACATTCTTTCTGTGTCTTTTAGCGACATCTTAATTCTCTTCTAATCAATTTTCTCAAGATATGGTAACATCATACTGAATCAGATAATCAATTTCTTGACATCAATGACAAAATAATGTTATAAAGATAGTTATCATCCTTCTTCAGTTATATCAATAATCTTCAACAACCTTCTCAATATCCTTATTGAATATCAACAATCTCCTGATATTGAAATGCCAACAATCTTTCTTACTGTAATGCCAACAGAAGCTTCGACAAGAGTGTTGTGCTTGCAACGAAAGATACAACACTCCCATCGGAGCCTATGTTGGGCATGTCTGTCGGATTTCTGACAAATAGGCTATATTTAAAAAAAAAACAATTGCCATCAGGGAATATAAAGCATTGCAAATATGGAATATGATTTGATAAGCTTTCTCAAATATTGAACTACCCCTATATAACTCCTTACCTCAATGACTATAAGTTTACACTATCTGGATAACCTTTTGCACCTACCCCAATCTTATATGTTATTATGATAGGGCTTGCATCGTTACAACCTACCCCTAGATGTGTGTCGGGATAGCTATACTCTATCAGGATTACAAAATATTACTATTTCGCATTTAGTGACTATTCCGATAGGCATCTCAACGTTTGTGTTCAGTATAACTATGTCGATAACCATGTTCAATACTGACTTATTAGACCGGGTTAGCTATCCCGATATATACATAGAATATTACTTAATGAGGGTTATTTTGTCGATCTTTCTTAGGTCTATCAAGGATTATTCTTATATGATTTTAGTTATAGTATGTGATGTCTTATATTGAGTTAAAGAAAACTTTTGTAGCTTCAACCTTTCACTTATGCCAAATACAAAAGCTTGGTGATGACTGACATGCTAGGGGTATTAGGTATTGTTACTAGATTTTGGGGTATCAATAGTAGGATGGAAAATGAGGATGATGCCCTCTCTAGAGGGTACTTGAGAAATAAATAACATTAGTGGTCTTATAATGATTTAGGGTTAAAGAGGTATAAGGTTTAGATGAATGAGAACATGATAGTATCGTAGCAACAATATGAATAAATATTTGATAGTCCCAAAGTCTCATATACCTACAATACACAGTCAAAATAGTAACATCATTTAAACAAAAGGATAATTCACAGTTGTAGACGTATATATCTGACCACTTTTCTAAGTAAATATTTAATATTCATTTTAACCTCATTCCTCTATTTAATTAAATTCTATTTAATCAATTTCTCCGCATTCATCTATTTGATTAAATAAGTTATTCAATTTATTTCATTAAGTTCACCTAAGCCTTTTCTAACCTTTAATTAAATAAATCACTATTTAATTAATTCCCCTTTCTCCCCTTTTAATTAAATTTACATTTAATTAAATTGATCCTTGCAAGTAAATAAATCTAATTTATTTATTTAAATTACCCACTTGCATTTTCCTACACCTCCCACTTGCCTCCTTAACCCCCTTCTAGATTCTTCTAATCAATTATAATTTAGCCTAACCCATCTCCTAAATATTGTCACATCCCTAAGAAAAGGGAAGTCACTTCTCAAATCCTTCAAAGTCTTTGAAAACCATTAAAGGCTTTATGTCCTCAACAAGTTAACCCTCAAAGTCTTCCAAACTATTAAAGGCTCTTACATAACCATTAATGGTTAACTCATCCTTCTTGCATGATTAGAGACTTTCTCTCTAACTCAATCCTCATCTAACCCAAGGGTCTCATAAAGATTTCATGGCTTTAACCTTGGTTATCCCTTTAACCCTTGCACAAGAGTTTATCCCTTGGGTAAAAACTTTATCCAATGGATAACCCTAACCTAACCTTATCCCTTACCTCCTAAGGTAACCTTCATGTCTTCTCAAGCATTTAATGCTTCGTTCATCTCCTCTCAAGCAACCTCTTGTTGACAATTGTCACCATTTCATTGGTGAGAATTGTAAACATGGATTGATAACTTTCAATTCTGGCCCTTGTTAAGGTTATCCAATCTTGACCATCCATTGCCCTATTTTTCCTATAAATAGAGCTCTCATTCTCTCATTTTCAAATATCCAAGTTTCATGCATCTAATTTATAGTCATTTTACTAAGCATCTATCCTCTCTTTGTTAAAACACATTAAACATTTATAAGCATTTTTAATATCATAGCATATCCATGTTAGACTAGTATATCTTGTTAGGATAGGATTATTAATCTTTATCATAGCATCATATTCATAATAGTTTAAATCATTCTAGTTTCAATATTATACATGTTGTAGGAATGCATTCATACTTATAAGAAAACATCACTCGTTCTTGGAGTTGTCATTCCTAAGTCACTTTGCTCAGTGACCTGAGAGCAAAGACATTGACTTTAGGGATCCTGTGAGATAGAGAACGATGGAACACCCCTTGGGAAGTTGAGATATTCAATATGACTCCTATAACTTGCACCAAGAGTCTCATTGGTGTGTGGACACTTTGAAATTAGAATTTTATATTTATGTCGCCCACATTTCTCGCACACATTTCTGGCGCCCACCGTGGGGCTCAAACCCATGAATCACATCATTTTTTATGCAGGAGCAAGATTGCAAGCACACAGATAAGTTGTATTAGCACATTGGAACCTTTCATTAGCATGTCAAAACTCTTTGTTAGCACTTCTGGTACACTGTTTAGTGCGTAAGACCCATCCCTTAGCACATATAGACTTTCTGTTAGTGCATAATATTCTGGTTTTTATTCTGTGCATTGGAAAAACAATGCAACACATTTGGCAATCAATATAGCGCATAGGAGTCATTTTGTAGCGCATTTGTAACTTTCTGTAGTGCATCTGTGTAGAAGTCCAGCGCGTGATTCTGGAAGAAGCAAAACCATAATTTGTAACATAAGTAAAAAGTTAGGCTTGTATAAGCTCACCTCAGATTTAAATTTTTCACTAACTATTATTTTTTTGCTGCAGGTTACTAATCTTTGTTTGCAAATTGGAGAAGTTTTATTTTAGGCATTTAATTATTTTTGTTTCTAACTTTTTCAAGTTAGTTTTAAAAATTGTTCATTTTCCTGTTAGTTAAAAATAACTATAACCTCATTTTCATTTTACAAAGGACTAAAAAGAGCTACAAACAAACTTTCAAAGTTTTGCAAAGGTTAAAAAGAATCCCATTTTCTTTTGGTGTTGCTTAAAAAGAACCTCATTTTCATTTTGTAGAGGATTAAAAAGAACTACAAACTCACTTTCAAAGTTTTGCAAAGGTTAAAAAGAACTAAAAACTCACTTTAATTTCTTTGCAAAGGATAAAAATAATCTCACTTTTTCTTGTTTTTGTATAAAGAAAAGAGTTTTTCATTAAGGATTGATTTCCTGATTTTCCTTTTGTTGACCAACATCATGACTTACTTTATTGACCAGATTTGTTTTTCAAGAGTTTTGAAAATATACATTTTTCTATGAAGAGTTAAAAAAAACACCATGTTTATTGGAGCAACATCTCCAAATAGAAGTTAGAAAATGATTGTCTTGAAGGATAAAAAGGATCTTGTTTGCCTTGTCTCTAAAGTGGAAGGTATATTCTCTCCCCTTAATTGGGTGACCAAAAAGCCAAACCACTCTTATGTTTTCTTTACTTAAAGCATTTAAAACCTTTAGTAGGCCTTCCCTCTCGAGTTTCTCTTAGAGCGCCATTAATGGCTGGTGAGAGGGGAACGACCTAAGTGGGAAATGGCTTTATCGCCAAGTGTTCCAACCCACTATAATCAAATGTGGAAGCTGACTAAATCCCCCTTCAATGGTTTTTCTTAGTGATTAGCCTTCCCCCAATATCTTTAAGATACGTAAAGCCTTTGTTCTAAAGGTTGGGAAGCCTCCCGAGGGAGTTTATCACTGAAGACCGAACAGAAGCCTGATTAAGAACCTTAGCACTAGAAAATTTGAGCCGAGTTAGTATCCAAAAATTTTCAACACCATAGTGCAAGGGTGGGGAAGAATATGCCCCCAAGATCACTCACCATATATCTCCCAAAATAACTACTCAATTGTGAAGAAATTCACTTTGGGTTAATTTCTGGCAAAAGGCAAAAAAAATGGGCGCCCTCTAGGGGGTGACACAGTTGTTTGAGCTGATAGAGTATCGAGACTAGTGGGCTATGATGTTATTAATGACCCTTGAATAAAGAGTGTGCCTGATCTCTATTACTTGTTATCTAATCCAGTGAAAACATCGAGGATTTGAACACATCCTCACAAAACATACACTAATTATCTAGCATAGGAAAAACATGTTCTCTTCTATGTTGTGTTTGCAATTTATTTTTCAGAAAATCATCCATCGAAAACACAATTTAAAAATACCCAAAATAGTAGAAGCAAAGAAATTAGGGCAGCTTAGCGCATAGGAGCGACTTCCTAGCACATGTCAACCATTATATAGCGCATTTCAACCAAAAAATAGCGCTTTAAGTAGTCACATTAGTGCATAACCAGTATCACACTAGTAAAAATTTTAGTAGCACTTTTCGGCACGAGTCTAGCACATTTAAACACCAGCTTAGCACATTCGAGACATACCTTATCACTTTTAGCTTAAACAGTAGCGCGTAATCAGGACATATTAGCGCACAACTCTTCCAACCAAGTCAGTTTCAAACAATCTGAGTTAGCGCGTAGGAAAGGCATCTTGGCGCATAGAGAAGTTTTTGTGGCGCATTTGAAACATTCATTAGCGCATCTAGTCTTTGTCTTAGTGTATATTATAAAACCAGAAAAACAGAGAGCTAATAAGACCTTTTAGAAAAATTTCATCCACAGTCTTAAGTACCCTTTTTAGTCTTTTGTCAAACTCAGCAGTCAAAATTCGAATCAAATTATCAGAGAAAACAATTCCAAAATCAACAAGACATCCTTAGAGCAAGTTTTTTGAATCCTAAACTAGCTTGAGATAAGACTTCATCCAACAAAATCAGGAAGTATCATAACATTAATCAAAGTTCCACCATCTAACAGATTCTATCGAAACAACATACCTGGTTTAATCCTTAAGTTGTCAAATCAAGTTTTCATATCGAGAGACTTTTTATCCATATCGTTTGACACACTTTTTCGTGGAGGCAAATCTAATTAAACCTCTACTTGATAAATTTAGCTTGATTATTCAAACAAAGTATCCAAATCCAACATCAACGACAACCATTGATCATTCGTGTATGGCCACTCCTCATATTTTGAGAAGAACAAGTCTTCATCACAAAACTAAGTTGAAGAAGAGACAACCTAGCTCTAAGGGACTTGCAAAAAAGAATAAGTTTCTCTACATCAATCGCCAACTCTTTGCATCACATCGTGCATTCTTGCATCACTTGTGATTGTATATCCAAGGCAAAACAAACGAGTTTGACAAAGAACCTTTGAGAAGTAGAGCTTAAATCCAGAAAGTGACATTCAACCAACCCTTAAATCATGGAAGAAGGATCAATCCCACTTTATTCCCATATTTCTGTATCACCTATAATGAAGCTCAACTTGAACCACCAACACCATCTAGGACTCCCATAGAAGACAAAGAATTCATCACGATAGAAATTTACTAAATGCTCACTGTCACTCGATCTTAGAGAAACAAACAAAGAGAATCACAACCAGAATCAAGTATGGTTCGTAGACTATCCAACCCTTTTGATGAGTATGCCAATATGGGTGAAACAAAGATCACCGAGGAACTTCTCCAAGAGTGTCAAGAAAACCCATCATTCTAAAGACTCATGGAAAGGCTTATTGAAGAAGACAAGGAAAAATATATGCTCATGCTAACTAGCAAAGGAGTCAAACTTCTGGAAGATTTCGACACCGAAAACTTAAGGAATGTAGATGAAAGATTTTTTAGAACAAGGTCTAGAAATTACGCCTATCAAGATGAAGAAACACATGACCCGAAAATCACACATGAACAAAAAACACCCCCAAACACAACCATGCCTGCAATCAGGACAATCTTAATGAAAGGGAGGAAGCTCTCCCTTGACATACAAATGCACCATGATCGCTCTTACACAACAAATCCAAATACTGCAAAGGCAAATGCAGGATATGCAACAAGGAACCATGGTGTGGTACTCCTTGGATGAGATCTGTCCTTATCCTTTTGATAGGAGATTGAACATGGTACCTTTTCCCCCAAACTCATATATACCAAAGTATGACAAGTACGATGGTAAAAGTGATCCCCATGATCATGTTCGAGAATTTTGTACCATAAGCCTAAAGTTTTCTCACGATGACACTTACTTAATGAGGCTATTCCCAAGAAGTTTTGGAGGGAAAACAATGGAGTGGTTGTATAAACTTACACCTCCCATCAGATCATTTGATGAGTTGGTAAACAAATTTATAACACAATACTCCTATATTATTCAACACGCTATCACCATGTTGGATGTATGTAACACCAAACAAAAGAACAATGAAACATTCATGGTGTTTCTTCAGCATTGGAGATGCATGGTTTTGAGATATCCTCAAGACATGCCTGAAAAGGAAAAGATGGAGATCTTTATTGATAATCTAAATAGTGAGATGAGTTATCAACTCAAACTCCAATGCATACCATCTTTTGCCAAGTTGATAGAAAACAGAATCCAAGTGGAGGAAGCCTGCATCAAGAAGGAACATTGAACTTCTTTAAGGAAGGCACTAACTAATCAAACACTCACCCCTTTAACAATCAAAATAACAACACTTTAGACAAACCAGATTTTGGACAAAAAACAAAAATGTTGTTAACGATGGGGTAGTTGGTGCTAATGATGTGAAGTCCAAACAACCAGTATTGGCTTTATCAAGTAACCCACAATCTAACAAAAATCAAAGAAGTGTTAATCAAGGCACTAACACTTACCCGCAAAATACCACTCAAGGACCTTAAATTTCAAACACCAACAACAATACCTAAGGCCACACCAATAACCAAGGCAACGACACTAACCGAGGGAATAATACAAACCAAAGAGGCAACACCAACACTTTCCCGAATAGACGCATCTAAACACCATTGGGGCAAACCTTAGAATCAGCATTTCAAGAACTCTTGGTGAACAAGATTATCACATTTCCAGTCGTGAACAACTTGGAACCATAGGTCAAACCACCTTGGTGGAATGACTCGTATTTTTGTGATTTTCATAGAAAAAAAGGACATCACACAAATGATTGCATGAGGCTTAAGAACATCATTGAGGACATGATCGATAGAGGTGATTTGATAGTTGATGGTTTCAAAACAAACGGTGACCATGATGCCTTTAAAAATCCTCTTCCAAATTACAACAAGGGAGGAGCTTCATCATCAAACGATACTAGAGGAGCTCATATAAATCACTTGTACAATAACACCATCAATCACATATCGACAGATGACAACCAAATAAATGTCATAAAAATCAAGGACAAACAAGATCACGCGTCGATAAATGTGACAACCAGAGCTCAAAAATATATATTGAAAGGGCATACATCAACATCCGCCACTATCCCTAAAACCCAATATAATTTGGTTGATCAACTGCAGAGAACTCCCGCTCAAATATCCATACTTGAGTTACTCAAACTCTGGCCAAAATATAAGGACATCTTAGAGAAAGCATTTGTTGAAACAAACATTCCTAAAGATCTGGGCATTGATAGATTCCAAACCATGGTGGCTCATATGACAGGGCCTCATAACCTTACATTTTCTGAACACGATGATGTCTCCTTGAATCATCTCCATAACACTCCTCTCCATATTGAAGTCTTAGTCTATAAACATTGAGTTAAGAGAGTGTTAATAGATGGAGGAGATGGTCTCAATATTTGTACTTTAAAGCTTATCTGTGCATTGGGCTTCTCTAAGCATTCTATTGATCCAAACAAAAAATCACCATCAAGGCCTATGATGATTAAGAAAGGCCATCCAAAGGAACAATAATACTACCTGTTCAGGTAGGACCAATACAAAAGGATACCATGTGCCAAGTCTTAGACATAGACTTAACATACAATATTTTATTGGGTCATCCTTGGATACATGAAATGCAAGCAGTGCCTTTGACATACCATCAGTGTATCAAATTCCCATACAATGGACTAGAAATTGCCATATATGCAGATAATAACCCTTTTCAGCATTGCAATGCTATGAGGTCAGCTCAAGATAGCCCGGTTCCACACAACAAGGAGGCTCAAGCTTCCTCACCATTCGATCATCATCAAGAAAATCTCAAGTATTTATCCATAGACTTCCAACAAAAGATGAAAATCAAAGATCAAGGCATGGGGGAATACTCTTTTGAATCCATGTGTCTATCAAAATTGCCAACATCTCCAAAATCTTAAGGACAACCTTCGACATCAACACATCAAGCAACCCAACCCATCACAAAGTTTGATGGCAAATTTATCCAATTGGGCACACTGGCCAATGAATCAGAAGAGAAAGACATCCTTAGTTGGCTATACAAGGATGAAGAAGAGGTTAGAGTTTCTACCCTAGAGGTGGCCATACCAATACAACAATATGGAAAACGATTCCAGATCATGCAATAGATGGGATACAATGACAAAGGACCTATAGCCAAGCGTCAGGAAGGCATTACAGAACCTCTAGAACCTCCTTCACAATTTTCATGAGACAAAACAGGACTGGGATATGGACATGGTATACCACCTAGGCAAAAACAAAATAAGTATCAAAAACCTCGCTAGAAAGCAAAGAAGAAATACAATGATAACTCATGGCAAGAAGCGCTACACCAAGCAGATGAAATGACAAGGAAAGATCAAGAACACCAAGAAATAGAGAAACGACAAGAGGAACTGGCCATTCAAATGGAAGAAGCCTCTTATGATAAAGTGCATAATGTGCAAGAACTTGTTCAAACCAAGGCAGAGTCACCACCCAAAGAAATCACTACTCCTCAAGGAGAAATAGTGTATGAACTGATAAATCAATGATGAACAGTTAGTACCAAACCGGTACTGAGAGGGGGGTTGAATCAGTACTGGTAAAAACACTTTTCCTTGAATCGGTTTGACTGAGAACCCTGCACATTGACTGGCAAGCAATAACACCAGTCTAAACCAGATTACTACTAGTTAAGCATAGTGAAAGACATAAATCGGTAACTCATCTTTCCACACAATCTAACATCTTATTTTCACTTCACCCATATGCATACACTAGTAATACTTCAACTGAAATGTAAAGACTTACTGGTTCAACATGCTTTACCACTTTAATAGAGAATAACAAAGCATCACATGAAAAAACATCACACATAACACACATATTTTTCATGTGGAAAACCAACTGGGAAAAACCACGGTGGGGATGAATACCCACAAGCTGTTCTTTGAACCCTTTTGAAGTCCACTCTATTAGGAGCCTAGTCCGGTTAAAGACTTTACAATAGGTTCTGTTAGGAACTGATCCTGCTAGGGATCACCCAGTTAAGGGATGGCTAAAATACCCGGTTAAGGGTTAAACCCTGTTAAAGGTTACCTTGTTAGAGGATTTTTAGAACTCAATGATTTTGAGTCACCCTATTAAAGGATTTTACAGCAAGCCGATTAAAGCTACCCTATTAAGGGATTTTCCAACTGTTGAAGTGGTTAGAGGTCAATAGGTATTACAATGATTCAATAACAACACTCAATACCAATGCAGATCTGCTTTAATTCCTTCCTTCTGCACTCACACTCTGCAGGTATCTATTCTCTTATATGTTCTAGCAAGAATCATGTATCTTTGCACTTAGATACACACACAACATTTGCCAACAACCTCAACATGAAAAACAAAATTGACCTTATAGGAAACAGATAGGTCGGTAGCATAAACCCTAAACCCTAAACATTTAGGTTAAGCAATTCAGTCGGTTCAATCCTAACCATTGATCATATTGCATTGATTACAATAGTCTTGAACAGTTCTCAAGACGTTCTCCATCATTCATTCTTCACCACTTCTAGTAGGCTGATATCCCATCATGCATTCTCCACCATTTACAGAGACTTCGCACATTCCCGAGGTAGATAGGATCAATCTCCTTCATGCAAGATCCTTCATGCGCACAAGGCTAACGTTGCAACATAATCTATTCTTCATTACAATGCTAACACATCACATAATGTCATCGGTTGAATCACATAGGCATAGAACACTTCAACCGGAAACCCTAAAGCTAAGACTACCAATCGGTAGTCATACCATATGAAACCTTAATACAAAAAATTCCATGTACTGGTTCACATTCCAACATACCGGTTCACTTGGACAAACATACCGCTTCACTTTTTCACATATACCGGTTCACATTTCAATGTACCGGTTCACTTGGACAACCATACCGCTTCACTTTTTCACATATACCAGTTCTCTTGCAAGTGCTTACTTCAATATATTGGTTCACTCTTCATCATATTGACATCAATGACAATCATACAATATCATCATGTCAACATACTCTGCACATATGCCAACAATATCCCCCTTTGGCATTGATGGTAATATACAAAGATATCTCTGAGCTTCACATCTTCTCCCCTAATATTGCAGATATCTTTTCTGCTTCACATCTTCTCCCACTTTGACAACAATGCCAAAGTGAAGGCATAAGCATCTATGTTCTACTATGTTGCTCCCCCTAAGGAGTAGCATCCTTCAACACACCAATCCTAAGAAAAATATATCAATGTAAGTCCTGACTAATGTGGAGCACACTCCTTTAGTTTACCTCTTGAAGGGGCAACACCCCTAATTCACCTCTCAAATAGGTAAAGGTAGCCTTTGGTAGAGGCTTGGTGAATATGTCTGCTAATTGCTCCTTACTGGAAACATGTTCTAGTACAACTTCTTTGTTCTGAACCTTTTCCCTTAAGAAATGATACTTAAGCTCAAAGTGCTTGGTTCTAGAATGTAAAACTAGATTCTTGGAGATGTTAATCGCACTTGTGCTGTCACAAAATATACTTACCAGTTCAGATACAGGAACTTTGAAGCCATTTAATACATGCTTCATCCAAATTGTCTGGGTGCAGTTTATAAATGCTGCAACATACTCCGCTTCTACTATAGACTGAGAGATACATTTTATTTCTTACTCATCCATGAGACTAGTCTTCCACTAAGAAAGAATGCACCACTGGTTGTTCTCTTCCGATCATCCACATTACTAGCCCAGTCAACATCTGTAAACACTTTCAGGTTGAAATCATTACTATATGGATACCATAATCCGTAGTTAATAGTTCCCTTCAAATATCTCAGAATCCGCTTGACTGCTACCAAGTGGGATTCTCTTGGGCTTTTCTGGAACCGTGCAAAAATGCCCACTGCATGTGCAATGTCTGGTCTGCTATGTACTACATAGTGCAATTCACTAATCATTGATTGGTATTCCTTCTCATTTACCAACCCTGAGTCATCCTCTTTGGATAATTTACAACCAGTCACCATCGGTGTACCAACTGGTTTGCTATCTTCCATGCCAAAGGTCTTCAAAACCTCTTTGACATATTTGGACTGAGTGATAAAGATTCCATCTTTCATTTGTTGAATCTGTAGTCCAATGAAGAACTTAATCTCCCCTATAAGTGACATTTCAAACTCCTTTTTCATCTCATCTGCAAAATCATGACTCATCTTGTCATCTCCTCCAAAGATTATGTCATCAACAAATACCTCACAGATCAGAATCTGATCTCCTTCTGACTTCAGGTAGATATTACTATCCTCACTTGTTCTCTCAAATCCAATCTTTACAAGATGGGAGTGCAAGTGTTCATACCATGCTCTAGGTTCCTGCTTTAGTCCATACAAGGCCTTATGTAGTCTACACACCATGTCACTATCTTCTGATAGGGCAAACCCATCTGGTTGCTCTATATACACCTCCTCTTCTAGTATTCCATTCAGGAATGCAGACTTTACATCCATTTGATATACTTTGAATCCCTTGAATGCTGCATATGCAAGAAGCATACTAACTCCTTCCAATCTAGCTACTGGAGAAAAGGTTTCTCCATAGTCTTCTCCTTCTTCTTGGGCATATCCTTTACACACAAATCTGGCTTTGTTTCTAACCACTAAGCCATCTTCATTCAACTTATTTTTGAAAACCCTTTTGGTGCCAATGACATTTTTATGCTCTGGTCTAGGTACCAAAGACCATGTACCATTATTTTCTATATGGTCAAGTTCCTCTTCCATTTCCTTGATCCAACATTCATCTTTATGTGCCTCTCTGAATGTTTTAGGCTCAAATTCAGAGATCATGCAAGAGTTTTCTCTAATCTTTCTTCTTGTAAGAATTCCTGCATCCTTATCTCCTATGATCTGCTTAGGATCATTATTCAACTTTACATACCTAAGAATGTTCTTAGTTGTTTCCTCTTTCTTTTCTTCTTCATCCTCATCTTCATCAGCATCAACATCCACCAGTGTAGGAGCATTGTTACTGGTGCTTGGCTGTTTTGCAACCGGTTCCCAAAAGGTTACTACCAATTCATCTCCTACTTGCTCACTGTCAATTTCCTCAGATTTCTCAGAGGTTTCATCAACTCTAACATTGATGCTTTCAACAATTCTCTGAGTCCTATTGTTGAAACATTTGAGAGCTTTTCTCTTTGTGGAATACCCTAGGAATATTCCCTCATCACACTTAGCATCAAATTTGCTCTGATGTTCACTCCTCTTGATATAACATCTACTACCAAACACTTTGAAGTAGCTTACCACCAGTGTCTTACCGGTCCAATACTCATAAGGTGTTTTATCCTTGCCCTTTTTGATGAGTACCCGGTTCATTGTGTAGACTATAGTGCTCACCGCTTCTCTCCAAAAGGTGTGAGCAACCTTTCCTTGGAACAACATAGTTCTAGCTGCTTCAACCACAGTTAGGTTGTTTCTTTCTGCTAGGCCATTCTACTGTGGAGTTTGAGGGGAAAACAATTGTCTCTTGATGCCATTCTCTTCACATTATTGGTTGAATTCATCGGAAGTGAATTCTCCTCCTTGATCAATTCTTAAGCACTTAATCCTCTTACAACTTTCTTTTTCTACAAGTTCTCTGAAGGCTTTGAAATTTCCAAAAGCTTTAGATTTGTCCTTCAAGAATGTGAACCACATCATTCTTGAGCAATCATCAGTAAGAATCATAAAATACCCATCTCCCTGTACACTCCTAGTTTTCATAGGACCACTCAAATCAGTATGCACAAGATCAATAAATTGTCTATAGTGAAAGGTTTACCTTTGAAGGTTGAGGAAGACATTTTCCCCAGTTGACACTCTCTGTACAAAGGATTCTTCGGTTTGCTCAGTATAGGTAATCCTCTAACTGCTTTGATCTTACTGGCCTTCACAATATTATAAAAGTTTACATGGCAAAGTCTCCTATGCCATATCCAGCTCTCCTCAAACTTAGCCACTAGACATGTACTGACATTAGCATTTAGCTGAAATAGGTTTCCTTTGGTCCACATACCGGTAGCCATTAGTTCACCATTCTTTCCTTTGATTTTGCACACTCCATTTCTGAATTCTAGAGTGAGTCCATTATCATTCAGTTGAGCAACACTCAAAAGGTTGTGTCTAAGACCTTGTACCCAATACACATTGTCAGCACTGCTTCTTCTATTCAGAGAGATGGACCCTCTGCCTTTTACCATACATGGTGCATCATTACCAAAACGAACCACACCACCATCATACTCTTCCAGAGATAGAAACTTACTCCGGTCACCAGTCATATGGTGAGAATAGCCACTGTCAATAATCCACTCATTGGAATTATCAAAGCAGGAGATCTGACACATCTTCCTTGACTGCTACAAACACAATATCTTGATTTTCTTCATCTTCTGATTCCTCATTAGTGACACCTTCATCAACTACTACAAAACAGTTTCTTCGGTTTCCTCCTTTGAAGTTCTTGAACCTCTCCGGTTTGTCCTTGTTGTCACCATTAGGGCAGTTTACAACAATGTGTCCTATCCGGTTACAAGAAAAACATTTCAAAGGAAGCTTACCTCTGTATTTACCGGTTCCCTTGGGAAGTCTCTTGGCAAGAAGAGCTTCAAATTCCTTCAGGATCTCCTCATCATCCATTTCTCTACTTTGTCTTGGTTCACCACTGGTACTAGCTTCTTTGCCTTTTCTAGATGGTGCAACAGATGTTCTGAAGGCTGATTTAGTCTTCTGAATACTACCATCATAATTATTTAGCTCATAAGCTATTAACTTTGCAATGATGGAGTCCAGGGATACCTTTGTCTTGTCTATACACCTCAACTCCTGAATAGCAGCAACCCTTATTGCATAGACCAGTAATAAGGATCTCAAAACTTTGCTAACAATAGTGGAATCTTCCATTTTACCACCTGTACTCTTGATATCTCCAACAACAGTTCTAATTCTTATTCCATATTATTGAATGGTCTCTCCTTCAACCATCCGTATGTATTCAAACTTTCCCCTAAGGCTTTCTTCCTTAGCTTGTTTGACATGCTCATCACCGCCATAGATATTCTCAAGGGCATCCCATACTTCTTTGGGATTCTCTTTGTCCTGAACATCAATAAACTCAATGTCAGATAAATTGCTAATGAGGGCTTCCATGACTTGCCCATTCTCCTGAATCTCTCTCTTTTGATCATTGGTGAGAGTACCGGTAGGGATAACATAAGCATTCTCAACATAGCTCCAATGTTGAGCACCCATGCTTCTGATGTATATCTTCATTCGGTCCTTCCATATTTTAAAGTTGTCTCTATTAAACTTTGGACCTTCCCTCTTCATCATTAGAGTAGGATATTTACCTCAAGTGGTTAAGCTTACAACACAGAGGACCTGGAGGATGCTCTGATACTAATTGATGAATCAATGATGAACAGTTAGTACCAAACTGATATTGAGAGGGGAGGGGGTGAATCAGTACTGGTAAAAACACTCTTCCTTGAACTGGTTTGACTAAGAACCCTACACATTGACTGGCAAGCAATAACACCAGTCTAAACTAGATTACTACCAATTAAGCATAGTGAAAGACATAAATCGGTAACTCATCTATCCACACAATCTAACATCTTATTTCCACTTCACCCATATGCATACACTAGTAATACTTCAACTAAAATGTAAAGACTTACTGGTTCAACATGCTTTACCGCTTAACAGAGAATAACAAAGCATCACATGAAAAGCATCACACATAACACACATATTTTTCATGTGGAAACCCAATTGGGAAAAACTACGGTGGGGATGAATACCCACAAGCTGTTCTTTGAACCCTTTTGAAGTCTGCTCTGTTAGGAGCCTAGTCCAGTTAAAGACTTTACAATAGGTTCTATTAGGAACCGATCCTGCTAGGGATCACTCGGTTAAGGGATGGCTAAAATACCCTGTTAAAGGTTACCTTGTTAGAGGATTTTTAGAACTCAATGATTTTGAGTTACCCTGTTAAAGGATTTTACAACAAGCTAGTTAAAGCTACCCTGTTAAGGGATTTTCCAACTGTTGAAGTGGTTAGAGGTCAATAGGTATTACAATGATTTGGTAACAACACTCAATGCCAATGCAGATCCGCTTTAATTCCTTGCTTCTGCACTCACACTCTGCAGGTATCTATTCTCTTATCTGGTCTGGCAAGAATAACATATCTTTGCACTTAGATACACACACAACATTTGCCAACAAACTCAACATGAAAAACAACATCGACCTTATAGGAAACAGATAGATCATTAGCATAAACCCTAAACCCTAAACATTTAGGTTAAGCAATTCAATTGGTTCAATCCTGACCATTGATCATATTGCATTGATTACAACAGTCTTGAACAGTTCTCAAGACGTTCTCCATCATTCATTATTCACTGCTTCTAGGAGGCTAATAACCCATCACGCGTTCTCCACTGTTTACAAAGACTTTGCACATTCCCAAGGTAGATAGGATCAATCTCCTTCATGCAAGATCCTTCACATGCACAAGGCTAATGTGGCAACATAATCTGTTCTTCATTACAATGCTAACACATCACACAATGTCATCAGTTGAATCACATAGGCATAGAACACTTCAATCGGAAAGCTTGAAGCTTAGACTACCAACCAGTAGTCATACCATATGAAACCCTGATACAAAACATTCCATATACCGGTTCACATTCCAACATACCGGTTCACTTGGACAAACATACCGCTTCACTTTTTCACATATACCGGTTCACATTTCAACATACCAGTTCACTTGGATAGTTATACCGCTTCACTTTTTCACATATACCGGTTCTCTTGCAAGTGCTTACTTCAATATATCGGTTCACTCTTCGTCATATTAAAATCAATGACAATCATACAATATCATCATGTCGACATACTCTGCACATATGCCAACATGAACAAATGCAAAGGGTAAAAACAAGCTCTGATTCTGAATCAAAAAAAACTACAAGACTAGTATCAATTATCAAAGATGTTTTCTTACCCTACAACGTACCTGTTAGCAGCAGTGAGAGACTCTAGGACAGTACTTATGAAACTGATTCTAATGACTATGAATGGGGTAGTTGTTTAGATATTACTGAGGATATCGGGGTAGGTATTATTCATTCATCCACACCCCTTTCTCAGGAGGGACAAGGCACAAAGTATTGATCAGTTGAATTCGGACCATGACATATCTATGAGGCTAAGGAGAATGAGCAACAACAATACGAACAAGTCTACATCGAAGATGATACCATCGAAGACCTTGACAATATCATTAACCTAACCAACATCCCAAACAACTATAATGATGCGTATATCATGACACTTACTGCAACCGATCTCAACCCACCAAATGAATCTCTACCACTCATATTTCCTGTTTTGATAGACTGGGAAGAACCTGAACACCATGATATACCCATTTTTTTAGATGATGAATCCATTGTCCATTATCTATGTACAAACAAACTAGAAATCTGCTCTACCAGTGAACAAAATAATGATATCTGCAATCAGGGGAGTGCCAAGTCTCTCAGTCGTAAAAATGAAAGAAACAAAGGGTCTAATACTAAAAACTAGTAAATGGCAGTATTAGATCACAAAAAAAGTAAAAATAAAGGATGCATCTGCGGGTGAAAACCTTTTTGAGGCACCTAAGGATGGGAGACTTGACACTTTTCTTGAACACTACCAAGAGAGGTCACCCATATTGATCGAGCCCACTCAATTAGTAAACATTGGTACAGAAACAATAGTCAAAGCCATACACCTAGCAGAATCACTGATAGAAAAAGAGCAACCGGATTTTATCAAATTCTTTAAAGAAAAGAAAATCAATTTTGCGTGGTCGTATGCAGATATGCCTGGAATAGATCCGAACTTGATCATGCATCATTTATCCATCGCTCCAAAAGCTAAGCCAGTCAAACATAAATTAAGAAAGATGGACCCACATGTGGCATTGTTGGTCAAAGCTGAACTAAAGAAGTTATTAGATGTCGGGTTCATTTGACCTATAGACTATACTGAATGGATTTCAAACATTGTACCAGTTTCAAAACCTGACAGAAGCATCATAATATGCACAAATTTTAGAGATGTCAGCAAAGCCTGTCCAAAGGATGATTTTCCTTTGCCCAGCATCGACATAATTGTGGATCTAACAGTGGGTCATGCAATGTTATCATTAATGGATGGTTTCTTTGGTTATAATCAAATCAAAATTTCCCTAGAGGATCAAGATAAAACTATGTTCATCTGCCCATGGGGACATATTGTTGGAACGTCATGCCTTTTGGCTTCAAGAATGTTGGGGCAACTTATCAAAGAGCCATGATGACAATCTTCCACGATATGATGCATACCTTCATGGAGGACTATGTGGATGATTTACTGGCTAAATCACACCTAGGAAGAACATTTGGGCATATTAGATAAAATATTTCAAAGATTAGAATAGGTCAAGGTCAGACTAAACCCTAAGAAGTGTGTCTTCAGGGTCACATCAGGCAAACTATTAGGCTACATTGTGTCCGCAAAGGGCATTGAAGTAGATCCAACGAAGGTACATGCCATCATGGAGATGCCACCTCCCAAGAACATTAGCCAACTTAGATCTCTACAAGGAGGAGTGCAGTCTATCAGGCAATTCATAGCCCAACTAGCAGATAAAAGTTTACCATTCAATCATCTGCTACATAAGAAGATACCTTTCAGATGGGAAGCCAAGTGTGCGGAATCATTCTACCAACTCAAGCAATATTAATGAATCTGCTAGTTTTGGTACCACCAATATAAGGGAAGTCACTCATTCTCTATATATCAAAAATTGAAGTATCATTGGGGGCACTGCTAGCACAAGAAGATAAAAAAGGCAAGGAACGAGCTATATATTACATCAGCAGAACATTAAATGGATATGAGCTAGATTATACATTCATTGAGAAAGCTTGCTTAGCTGTAGTATTTGCCTCTCAAAAGTTCCATCACTACATGCTAGCCCATACAATCAAGCTGGTAGGAAAAACTTATCCTCTTAAGTATTTACTCAGCAAATCAGCTCTTACAGGCCGATTGGCTAAATGGGTCAAGATTCTCAGTGAGTTTGATATCCAGTACATAGAGCATCAAGCTATCAAAGGATAGGTTATTGCAGATCAACTGGCTGAAGCACCACTACCAAATAAAAAACCTACGCAGGTGGAGTTCCAGACATGGATGTCCTTACTATCACACCCAAGCAATGGACCCTATACTTTGATGGATCATATACCCAATATGGATCGGGTGCCGACATCTTGTTCGTTACTTCAGAAGGGCACACAATTCCATGATCTTATAGATTGATGTTTCCATGCACCAACAACATCATTGAATATGAAGCCCTGGTCACAGGAATCAAACTGGTTGTGGAATGGAGAATCACGAAATTGAGAGTTTATGGGGATTCTCAATTAGTCATCAATCAAATCAACGATGAATATCAGACAAAGCATGATAAACTAATTCCCTATAAGAGAATGCTGGATGATTTCAAACAGTACTTTGTACACATCACCTTCGAGCAAATACCAAGGTTGGACAACAGAGTGGCCGATTCAATGGCCACTATTGCTTTACTGCTGCAAATTCCAGAGAAACAAAGTCGTTATGAGTTCCTGGTAGAGCAACTATTTTCCCCAGCCTATGACAATTCTGCATCCCAAGTCATCTATGCCTTAACCAGTTCAGACTCCCCTCTATACGGGACAATCTATGAATATCTTAAGAATAATACCCTACCACTCAACCTATCTCATAACCAAAAACACACCTTCATCCGACAAGCCGCCCGTTATACTTTAACTGTTGACACCCTTTACCGTCGAGGTCTAGATGGTATGCTTCTTTGTTGCCTTGATCGTAATGAATCTGACTCTGCCTTACACGAGCTTCACGAGGGTATCTATGGCATGCATTTAAGTGGTCCTACTCTCACCAAGAAACTTTTGAGAATGGGATATTACTAGCTGACAATGGAGAAAGAGTAATATCAATTTGCAAAGAAATGTCCTAAGTGCCAAATTCATGGCAATCTTATCCATGCACCAACATAGGAGCTACATTTGTTTACAACATCTTGGCCTTTCTATTAGTGGGGACTTGATTTAGTAGGGAAAATCCATCCTTCCTCTTCAAATGGACACAATTTCATTATCACTGCAACAAAGTATTTGACAAAGTGGATTGAAGCAGTCCCGATGACCACAGTAACTGGAAAATAGATTGCCTCATTTATTCTCAATTATCTCATTTGCAGATATGGTATTCCCAGTTCCATTATCACAAACAATGGGAGTCCTTTCAAAAATCAAGATGTACGAGAGCTATGTGAATGATTCAAAATCCAACATCTCTTCTCTACACCTTACTACCCACAGGGGAATGGTCAAGCAAAAGCATCAAATAAAACAATCTTGAAAATCCTCAAGAAAATAGTAAATGATGCGGGCAAGGATTGGCATGTACAACTCAATTTGACACTTTGGGCATATAGGACTAGCATTTAGACACCTATAGGAGCTACACCATATTCATTGGTGTATAGATCATAAGCAATTTTGCCTCTTGAGTTAGAAATACCCTCTCTTAGACTATCTTTAAAAGGCCTCATACCAGATGAGGAGTATGGAGTCAAGAGATTGCATGAACTAGAGCTTCTTGATAAAAAATAACAACATGCCTATGATCATCTCAAGGCATATTAGTAGCAAATGTGCAGAAGCTACAATCGCAGAGTCATTCCTAGGGCTTTCAAAGTCAGTGATCTTGTACTAAAGGAAAATCCAAGAAATCAACAAGATTGAGAAAAGAAGGGGAAGTTTGAACCTAACTGGTTGGGTCCCTTTGTCATCATATTAGCCTATGGATTAGGTGCTTATCAGCTAACAAAATCAGAAGGGGACGTGCTTGACGAACCTGATAACTCAATGATGAACAAATAGTACCAAACCAGTACTGAAAGGGGGGGGGGGGTGAATCAGTATAGACAAAAACACAATCCTAAAACCGGTTTGTCAACAGACACTATGTTTTGACAGACAATCAGTAACACTGGTCTTAAACAGAGGACAACTGGCAAAACCCAGAATAATTGAGACAAGCATAAACCGGTTGACACTTATCTTTTCATACATTCTAATACTTCATTTCCATTTCACCCTAGGCATGAATAGGTAATCTATAATTAAAAGATATATAAGCAGCTAGATCAACATGATTTACCTTCAGACACAAATCACTCAAACCATCACAAGAATATCACCACACATAACACACAGATTTTTCACAAGGAAACCCAACTGGGAAAAACTACGATGGGGATGAATACCCACAAGCTATTTTGAACTCTTTAGAAGTCCACTCTATTAGGAGCCTTGTTCGGTTAAAGACTGATACAATAGGTCTTGTTAGGAACTGATCTTGTTAGGGATCACTCGGTTAAGGGATGGCTAGAATACCCGGTTAAGGGTTAAACCCTGTTAAAGGTTACCTTGTTAGAGGATTTAAAGAACTCAATGGTTTTGAGTCACCCTGTTAAAGGATTTACAGCAAGCTGGTTAAAGCTACCCTATTAAGGGACTTCCCAACTGTTGAGGTGGTTAGAGATCAACAGGTATTACAATGATCTGGTAACAACACTCAATGCCAATGCAGATCCACTTTAGCTCCTCTTCACCTTCTGCACTTACACTCTGCAGGTATCACTTCTCTCCTCTCGTTTGGCAAGAATCACATATCTCTTCTCTTGGATACACACATACAACTTTTGCCAACAACTTTAGAAAGAAACACAACACCGACCTTATAGGAAAATAGATAGGTCGGTAGCATAAACCCTAAACCCTAAACCTGTTAGGTTAAGGAATTCAAACCGTTCAATCCTAATTGTTGAGCACATTGTATTAAATGCAACAGTCTTGATCCAATCTCAAAACGTTCTCCATCATTCGTTTTCCACCGATTTCATGGTAGCTGATAACCCATCACGCGTTATCACCGTTTACAGACTTCACACATTCCTGAGGTAGATGGGAACAATCTCCTTCATACAAGATCCTTCACGGACACAAGGCTAACATGGAAACATGATCTATTCTTCATTACAATGCTAACTCATCACACAAAGTCACCAATTGAGCCACGCAGGCTTGAAGCACTTCAACCGGAAACCCTGAAGTTGAGACTACCAACCGGTAGTCATACAAAGCTTCCATGTGCCGGTTCCCATAACCACATGCCAGTTCACAGTGTTATATCAGTTCTCACTTATACCGATTCTCAACACTTCAGCATATTGACATCAATGACAACATACAATATCATTATGTCCTCATACCGCTTCACATAATGCCAACAATCTCCCCCTTTGGCATTGATGGCAATATACAAAGATATCTCTCCGCTTCACATCTTCTCCCCCAATTTCTGCAGATATCTTCTCCGCTTCTCTTCTTCTCCCCCTTTGACAACAATGCCAAAGTGGAGGCACAAGTTTCCCTATTCCATTATGCTGCTCCCCCTAAGGAGTAGCATCCTTCAACACATCAATCTTGAAGAAAAATTTGACTATGCAATACTTGACTGATGTGGAGCATATACCTTTAGTTTACTTCCTGAAGGGGTAGCACCCCTAATTCACCTCTTAAGTACATAAATGTATCCTTTGGGAGAGGCTTGGTGAATATGTCTGCTAACTGCTCCTTACTGGAGACGTGTTCCAGTGCAATTTCTTTGTTTTGAACCTTTTCCCTCAAGAAATGATACTTAAGCTCAAAGTGCTTGGTTCTTGAATGTAAAACTGGATTCTTGGAGATGTTAATTGCACTAGTATTGTCACAAAATATACTTACCAGTTTAGATACAGGAACTTTGAAGCCATTTAATACATGCTTTATTCAAACTGTCTAAGTGCAGTTCATGAAAGCTACAACATACTCTGATTCTACTATAGACTGAGAGATACAACTCTTCTTTTTACTCATCCATGAGAGCAATCTACCACTAAGAAAGAATGCACCACCGGTTGTGCTGTTTCGGTCATCTATATTACCAGCCCAATCAACATCTATGAACACTTTTAGGTTAAAATCATTATTGTATGGATACCATAACCCATAGTCAATAGTTCCCTTCAGATACCTAAGAATCCACTTAACTGCAACCAAGTGGGATTCTCTTGGGCTTTTCTGGAACCTTGCAGTAATGCCAACTGTAGGTGTAATATTTGGTCTACTATGCACTACATAATGCAACTTACCAATCATTGATCGATATTCCTTCTCATAAACCAATGCTGAGTCATCCTCTTTGGATAATTTACAACCGGTCACCATCGGTGTACCAACCGGTTTGCTATCTTCCATGCCAAAGGTCTTCACCACCTCTTTGACATACTTGGACTGAGTGATAAAGATTCCATCTTTCATCTGCTGAATCTGCAGTCCAATGAAGAACTTAATCTCCCCTATGAGTGACATCTCAAACTCTTTCTTCATCTCATTTGCAAACTCATGACTCATCCTGTCATCTGCACCAAAGATAATGTCATCAACAAATACCTCACAGATCAAGATCTAATATCCTTCAGACTTCAAGTAGATATTGCTATCTTCACTTGTTCTCTCAAATCCAATCTTCACAAGATGGGAGTGCAGGCATTCATACCATACTCTAGGTGCCTTCTTTAGACCATATAAGGCTTTATGTAGCCTACACACCATGTCACTATCTTCAGATAGGACAAACCCATCTAGTTGCTCTATATACACCTCCTCTTCAAGTACACCATTTAGGAATGCAGATTTTACATCCATTTTATATACTTTGAATCCTTTAAAAGATGCATATGCAAGAAGCATACTAACTCCTTCCAATCTAGCTATAGGAGAAAAGGTTTCTCCATAGTCTTCTCCTTCTTCTTGGGCATATCCTTTGCACACCAGTCTGGCTTTGTTCCTAATCATTGTACCATCCTCATTTAGCTTATTTCTAAAAACCCATTTGGTACCAATGACATTTTTATGCTCTAGTCTGGGTACCAAAGACCATGTACCATTTTTCTCTATCTGGTCAAGTTCCTCTTCCATTGCCTTGATCTAGTATTCATCTTTATGTGCCTCTTTGAATGATTTAGGCTCAAATTCAGAGATCATACATGAGTTTTCTTTGACCTTTCTTCTTGTAAGGATTCCTGCATCCTTATCTCCTATGATCTGCTTAGGATCATGATTCAGCTTGACATAATGAGGAATGGTCTTGATAGATTCCTCTTGCTTTTCTTCTTCATCCTCATCTCCATCAGTATCAACATCTACATCTACCGATGTAGGAACACTGTTACTGGTACTCGGTTGACTGACAATCGGTTCCCATAAGGTTACAACCGGTTCATTTACCACTTGCTCACTGCCGGTTTCCTCAGTTTTCTTAGAGGTTTTCTCTTGGTGGAATACCCTAGGAATATTCCCTCATCACATTTCACATCAAATTTGCTTTGGTGTTCACTCCTCTTGATGTAACATTTGCTACCGAACACTCTAAAGTAGCTAACCATAGGTGTCTTACCAGTCCAATACTCATAAGGAGTTTTATCCTTTCCTTTCTTGATGAGTAACTGGTTCATTGTGTAGACTGCAGTGCTCACTACTTCTCTCCAAAAGGTGTGGGCTACCTTTCCTTGAATCAACATGGTTCTAGCTGCTTCAACCACAGTCCAGTTATTCCTCTCTGCTAGGCCATTTTGCTGTGGAGTCCGGGGGGCAGACAGTTGTCTCTTGATGCCATGTTCTTCATAGTACTTGTTGAATTCACCGGAAGTGAATTGCCCTCCTTGATCAGTTCTTAGGCACTTGATTCTTTTACCGCTTTCCTTCTCTACTAATGCTCTGGAAGCTTTGAACTTTACAAAAAATTCAGAATTATCTTTCAAGAATGTGACCCACATCATTCTTGAGCAGTCATTAGTGAGAATCATGAAGTACCTATCACCCTACACACTCCCAGTTTTCATAGGACCACACAAATCAGTATGCACAAGATTAAGCAAATTGTCAGTAGTGAAAGGTTTACCTTTAAAGGTTGAGGAAGACATTTTCCCCAATTGACATTCTCTGCACAAGGTATTATCCGGTTTTCTTAGCACCGAAAATCCTCTAACTGCCTTGATCTTACTGGCCTTCATAATGTTATCAAAGTTTACATGGCAGAGTCTCCTATGCCATATCCAACTATCATCAAATTTAGCCATAAGACATGCACTTACATTTGCATTCAACTGAAATAGGTTACCTTTGGTCTACATGCCGGTGGCCACCAATTCACTATTCTTTCCTTTGATTCTGCATACTCCATTCTTGAATTGCAGAGTGAGACCACTGTCATTCAGGTAGGCAACACTTAGAAGGTTGTGTCTGAGACCATCAACCCAATACACATTGTCAGCACTACTCTTTCCATTCAGAGAGATGGACCCTCTGCCTTTGACCATACATGGTGCATCATTACCAAAGTGAACTATACCACCATCATACTCTTCCAAGAATAGAAACTTTCTCTGGTCACCAGTCATATGGTGAGAACAACCACTGTCAATAATCCACTCATTGGAATTATCAAACTGGGAGACAAGATTCTTCTTGTCTGACACATCTTCCTTGACAACAACAAACACAATATCTTCATTTTCTTCATCTTCTGATTCCTCATGTGTGACACCTTCATCAACTGCCACAAAATAGTTTCTCTAGTTTCCTCCTTTGAATTTCTTGAACCTTTCTGGTTTGTCCTTATTGTCGCCATTAGGATAGTTTACAACAATATGTCCTATCCGGTTACAAGAAAAGCATTTCAAAGGGAGCTTACCTCTGTATTTGCTGGTTCCCTTAGGAAGTTTCCTGGCAAGAAGAGCTTCAAATGCTATCAGAATCTCCTCATCATCCATTTCTCTGCTCTGTCTTGGCTCACCACTAGTGCTAGCTTCCTTTCCTTTTTTGGATGGTACAATAGAAGCTTTAAAGGCTAATTCATTCTTTTGAACACTACCATCAAAACTATTTAGCTCATAGGATGTCAACTTTGCAATGATGGAGTCTAGGGATACCTTAGTCTTGTCTATCGATCTCAACTCCTGAATAGCAGCAACCCTTATTGCATAGACCGGTAAAAAGGATCTCAGGTCTTTTCTTACCATAGTGGAATCTTCCATTTTACCACCTACACTCTTGATATCTCCAACAATGGTTTTGATTCTTATTCCATACTGTTGAATGGTCTCACCTTCAACCATCAACATGTCTTCAAACTTCCCTCTAAGGCTTTCTTCCTTAGCTTGTTTTACATGCTCATCACCACCATAGATATTTTCAAGAGTATCCCATACCTCTTTGGGATTTACCTTATCTTGGACATGAATAAACTCAATGTCAAATAAACTACTAATTAGGGCTTCCATGACTTGCCCATTCTCCTGCATCTCTCTCTTTTGGTCATCGGAGAGAGTACTGGTAGGAGCAACATAGGCATTCTCAACATAACTCCAGTGTTGAACACCCATGCTTATGATGTATATCTTCATTCTATCTTTCCATATACTGAAATTTTCTCTATTGAACTTTGGACCTTCCCTCTTCATCATTAGACTGGGATCTTTACCTCAAGCGGTTAAGCTTATAACATAGAGGACCTGGAGGATGCTCTGATACCAATTGATAACTCAATGATGAATGGATAGTACCTAACCGATACTGAGAGGGGGGGATGAATCAGTACAGACAAAAACACAATCCTAAAATAGGTTTGTCAGCAGACACTGTGTTTTGACAGACAATCAATAACACCGGTCTTAAACAGAGGACAACCGGTAAAACCCAGAATAACTGAGACAAGCATAAACCGGTTGACACTTATCTTTCCATACATTCTAATACTTCATTTCCATTTCACCCTAGTGCATGAACAGGTAATCTATCATCAAAAGATATATAAGTAGCTGGATCAACATGATTTACCTTCAGACACAAATCACTAAAACCATCACAAGAATATCACCACACCTAACACACAGATTTTTCACATGGAAACCCAATTGGGAAAAACTACGATGGGGATGAATACCCACAAGCTATTTTGAACTCTTTATAAGTCCGCTCTATTAGGAGTCTTGTCTAGTTAAAGACTGATACAATAGGTCCTATTAGGAACTGATCCTATTAGGGATCACCCAGTTAAGGGATGGCTAGAATACCCCGTTAAGGGTTAAACCCTATTAAAGGTTACCTTGTTAGAGGATTTCAAGAACTCAATGGTTTTGAGTCACCCTGTTAAAGGATTTACAACAAGCCAGTTAAAGCTACCCTATTAAGGGATTTCCCAACTATTGAGGTGGTTAGAGATCAACAGGTATTACAATGATCTGGTAACAACACTCAATGCCAATGCAGATCCGCTTTAGCTCCTCTTCACCTTCTACACTTACACTCTGCAGGTATCACTTCTCTCCTCTGGTCTGGCAAGAATCACGTATCTCTTCTCTTGGATACACACATACAACTTTTGCCAACAACTTTAGAAAGAAACACAACATTGAGCTTATAGGAATACAGATAGGCCAGTAGCATAAACCCTAAACCCTAAACCTGTTAGGTTAAGGAATTCAAACGGTTCAATCCTGATCATTGAGCACATTGCATTAAATTCAACAGTCTTGATCCAATCTCAAGATGTTCTCCATCGTTCATTTTCTACCGATTTCATGGTAGCTAATAACCCATCACACGTTATCACCATTTACAGACTTCACACATTCCCGAGGTAGATGGGAACAATCTCCTTCATACAAGATCCTTCACGGGCACAAGGCTGACGTGGCAACATGATATGTTCTTCATTACAATGCTAACTCATCACACAAAGTCACTGATTGAGCCACACAGGCTTGAAGCACTTCATCTGGAAACCCTAAAGTTGAGACTACCAACTTGTAGTCATACAAAGCTTCCATGTGCCGGTTCCCATAACCACATGCCGGTTCACCTTGCCGGTTCATAGTGTTATACCGGTTCTCACATATACTATTTCTCACCTCTTTAGTATATTGACATCAATGACAACATACAATGTCATTATGTCCTCATACTGCTTCACATATTGCCAACAAAACCAACCAACAAAATCCATCTGAAGAAATTATACACTTAAGTTGTCGAATGCATAGAAAAAGCGAAAATTACAAAAAAAAATAATTAAAAAAAAAGTACAAAAAAATCAAAAACAAAACAAAAAAGTGCAATAAAACCAAGTAGTGAAAACCTGGCAACAGGTGCTATTTGTGAGAGACCAGCTCCTCTATCTATCAATACTCATATCTTTTACATCCATCCAAGTCTTAGCTAATGGCCATCGTCCAAACCCTTATTCACACAACATTATCCCAGACATACTTAGCATAGTCATTGTCCTTGATTATCCAAACATAGTTATCCATATCATATCCCACCATGGCTTGGTGATCAACATGTATATCCACATTGATAGATATCTATGACTAGGGGCATAAATTCCTCTCACTTTAACCATTCTGACAACAAACAACAAGGATCGCGATCTGCTAAGGAAATAATGTTAACAACTTCTCATCAGGATAGAAAACAAGACCATTATCCAACTACAACTTTTGCACACAAATGATGGATGATTTTCTGAATTATAATTTGTTTACATCTGGCATAAAGTTTTGACTATTTAATATCTTAAATTTTGAAATCATTAGATCTCCTAAGTTTCTCGAGGATGCATCGAGCTAGAGAAAGCAACGAAGGAATCTAATATTTTGGGTTTTTTTGTCTGTGAGGCAATCATTCGTACGGTGCAAATATTGTCTCAAGACATGATTAGAAACATATCATTGAAGACATTGTTCCACTTTGCACATACAAATGGTTAACTCTTGTCTGTTTTACACAAGCAACACTCAAGTCATCTTGGTTCAATTATACCTCGATGCTTGTGTCATCTTTTAATATAAAAATCCATGTAAGTTTCACTCAAGTCATTTTGGTTCACTTATACCATTACTCTTGTATAAACTTACAACATATCAAAAGCTCAATGATGAAAAACACAAAAAGAGCACAAACAAGTGACTAATAGGAATGACAATGACAAAATTAAAGTGATCATTTAGGTGCATATCATTCTTAAGCTTGCATTTAGTTGCATATCATTTTCAAATCATTTTAATCTTGCATTTAGTTGCATATCATTAATCTCCCATCATCATCATTATCATACATCTCATTTTCAAGATACATCTCACATCATCATCATCATCCTACATCTCATTTTCAAGATACACCTCATAAATCAAAGTAATCAATGCACATACATCCTCACACTCTCATCTCATTATAAATCATACATCATTATCAAAATCAAGAACATCATTATCTAAGCATCATATCATCATCATCGAATCATCATATCAATGCATCTCATCAATCATCATCAATAACACATGTGGATCTGAGCAAATTAGTGCCATATATATTATATATCTTAAAAATGGTCGAAATGTACAAGGGATATCATGTCTGTCAAAATACAACAAAATGATCAAAATACAACAGAGACAAGTCTCTCAGGTATGACTATCTCCCAAGGCTAACGGTCTCACAATAGATGTCCTAGCCCCTGGATCTCCACCTGATGGATCACATCGGGTCAGCCCCATAACACCTCTACTCTCTATCCCCGTATGATTGCGAGCAGATCTACTGGATGTATAGTTGGGAGCTCTGTGATCTCTAGGGACCACATCCTCATATAGCCACCTGTAGTACTCGGCCTCCTTGGCCGTGTACCGTATCTCCCTCAGTGTGTCTCACATCGAGGCACCACCTATCTCTCTCTCCAATCTCTCAGCAAGATCCTTTGTGTTGGTGCCTAAAACCACAAATTAGAAAACTTAAGGATTTTCCAAGCCCTTAACTGATCCAACTAGCCTTGGCCAATGAATAGGGATGGTCGAAGACCAAATCCCTCTGCGCTTAAGGCTCCACTGAACCTAGGTGGGTATACCTTTCTCTCTCAAGCACTAAGAGGTTATTTAAAGTGGATTTAAAGTTTTATGAAGATAACCTTCTGCAAGAATGGCAATAGTTTCTGCTACTGTACCTTATTATGTGCTTTTATTTGAATGCCTCTTGAACATTGATAAAAGAAAATGAATTAAAATGTATTATAAAAAATGATTGCTATTAAGACTTGCATAAATCATGTACAAATTAGTTTATATAGGATTCAAAAGAATGTTTCTCTGATAAGGACCTTATGCATAACAATCCCAACCCATAGAAGATAAATAACATACCAATGCCTTTATCCAAGGATATAGATGTTACTTTGGGGACAACCAAGTCGATCAACTCAAGAGACAGTAGTAACTATCACTGTGAAGGTTCAGTATGTGTTACATATATAATGAAAAAACCAATTCCATATTTAGTGCAACATCATGTGATCGCACATCACAACAAGCCCAAAAGTAGGTTTATCAAGAGGACATAATTAACTCATCAACACAGAAAGTACACAATATCTCAGTTAGAAACAACGAACCTTGTATATTAATATTTGAATTGGTATTGCATACAAAAGCTACACTTGAAGATACTCCATCACAATCAATTTGCATCAATAGACACTTCTTCTTCCCATATATTTCTCTAGTACATAATACTACAACCCTTACAAGACATCAACTAATCTCTCCCCCCCCTCATCGGTTTTGGTATCCTGTTGTATACATAACTGAAGGGATGCGAACAATGTTCAAACTGATGCATCTATTCCTAACAACTACCTAATTTGCAATTGAAGACATGTAATTGCAACATGACAAACAACTAAGTTCATAGACTGAGATCTCAAGCATTCCCATAGTTTCTTCTGCTTGTATACTCCTCATTGCCATTGTCTTCCCGATAAACAAATCTTGCATGAGAGAAATAAAATTAGGTATTCATTAAGTCAAACATAAAAACTTACCTTTGGCTATATCTGCATAAGATATCCCGATCGACTCATCAGGTCTCGGGATAGAAACTTTTCTTCTATCCCGATGGTTCATTTTTTCCCGATGGATACTCCTTCTATTTTGGCTTTGCTTTTGTTTTCATGGTTCATCGGTATAACTCTCCTTGATACACCCACCTTCGGTTTTTACTCTTACTTAATCCATCGGGTAATGGCCTAATTCATTTTATGTCCCTTCGATGCCTTGATGACCTCAAAATTTCAATCCGCATTCTACCTAAGCTTTTTGCTTTATTAGTATAACTCTCCCCGAAGACCTCCTTGCAATTCACCATTCTCTATAACAACCTTATCGAGATTTAGCATAGCATAAAATTTCTCCTCCTGACATCCCGATGAGTCTTCAATCTATGTTACTTTGTCGGGATAACTCATACCGATATCCCCGCAGGCGCTTTTATCTTCATCAGGGGTCGGAATAGCCTTTTTCTATGCCTCCCAAAGTCTAGATGTTACTCTGATGCACTTTTATACTTTATACCTCCAAGTTTGCTTTATCAGTATAGGTAATACTGATGGTTCTGCCTTCATGTCATCAGGGATCGACCTAACTATTTCTGCACTATCCCGATGTGGTCTTTTTCTCCGATAGATCCACATTTAGTTCCCTTTAGTCATTGGGTATCAGGATAGAGTTTTTCCATCATTACAAGTTATACTAATAGCCTCATCGGCTATCAGTATAACAATTTTTACACTTTCCTGATAAGCCGATGCATGCCGATAGAAAACACCCTCCTTCTGCCTCATCGGAACAAGCTACACCGATGGTATGACTTTCCTAAGAGTGCACATTGTGTTGAATATCATTTAAGTGCTCTAATGAGTCTGCCTTCTGATTTATCGATAAATGTCATGCTGATAATCCTTCTTTTGCTTCCCAATGCTGTTTCATTGGGACTACTTATGCCGATAATTGAAATTTTGTAGTTTTGAACAAATGAGCCATCCACCATTAATAATAGTGATCCCAACTATCCCACAGGGTCTAATACACATTGGAAAACAATCTTAGATTATACCATAATGACTTCTCCATTGATAAATGCTCCCATACTGGATGCCTTGTGTAGTCTATACTCATTGCATGCCCTTAGTGTGCCCAAGTGATACCTTGACACTCTTGAAACAATTGATCCTTAGAGAACTTTACTCGTGCTAATACGGTTCCTACACATGTAAACCAACAATAAATGCTCATATGATAGGAAAAAAGGCATCCATATATAGCATAAAATATTTTATAAAAATATGTGCTAATAGTGGTTCTTTTTGGGGATGTATGTTCTCTTTAAGGACATAGCAAGATCCTAGTTATCTCTGGAAAGCAGACCAAAATGAAAATTGAAAATAGAAAGCAAAAAAAAACTTAAACTACTATGATACAAAAATACTCCCTCCTCATCAAGAGAAGAAATGCTTGAGATTGTAGCTAGGAATCTGGAAATCATCAAAGCAATATAAACATTAGCCTAGTTCAATCACAAAAACTCAATTGCAGTGATAACAATCCTAAAAACATTCAATGAAAACATGAAAACAAGACATTCAAAATGAGATTTATGCAAACCAAATGTAGATGTCTCCTTCATGTGGCTCCATTGTCCTTCTTTCTCCTTCAAATTATTGTGGATCTCACCTACAAGTGCATACACATGAGATGAAAGCAAGATTGACAAGATAGCATGACAACATAAGGGTACTAGAAGAGTGATTGATTCAACCAGGGACTTTGATTGAAGAAATTCATCCAATTTATAGACAAATTGGAGAAAAGACAAGATTAGCATGACATTGATATTAGAGGCAATTGATTTCAAGAATGGCACAATTGAGTTGAAGGAAGAAGGTTATGACACCTTCTATGTCATGAATTATGACATATTGCCAATGCAAAGGTTAGAGGACTAGAAGCTTATGACATTTTTGCTATGCCAAAAGTATGACGCATGAGAAATTCATGATTCCACCGAAGCACAAAAATAGGGAGAAACTATAGAGAAATTAATTAGGTGGAAATTGAAATTAGGAAATTAGAAAATGAGGAAATTAGGAATTAAGTGAATTAATTAACAATTTTTCATTTATTAATTAATTCACACAAAGAGAGGGAATTAATTAGCCAATTAAATAAATATTTAATTGTGACAAGAAGACTTAGGATAAATAAATAAATTATTTAACCTAGAGGGAAAATGCCAAACAAGATTGAATGAATAAATCATAAAACCTTAGAAGATGAATTAGAAATGCAAGGACGACAATTAGGTCTTGACAAAAGATAATTAATGTTGATTCGATTTGATCATGATTTTGAATTGATAAATGCACCAATTAACGAGGAACAATGACAATCGATGTCAAATTGATCACAAAATGACAAAAATGACAACGATCGATGACAAAATAGATTACAAAATGACAAGATTGAAAATGACCACGATCGATGACAAATCGATTGCAAGATGACAAGATTGAAAATGACAACGATCGATGAAAAATCGATTGCAAAACAACAAGATTGACAACAATCGATGACAAATCGATCGCAAAATGACAAGATTGATAAGAGGACAAAACCCTAATTAGGATTGACGATGTCCAAAATGATGACAAATGAGCATGCACATTGATGCGATAGGATAAGATTGACCAAAATCATGACTGAAGATTATTATCGATAAGACCAAATTCAAGAGAGAGATAAATAAAGAATGCAGAAGAAGGACTCGATGCTCGCAAATGATAAAAACCAAGTGCGTGACATAGGAGAAATGTTAATGCGATGCAAAAACCCTAAAATAAGGCAATGCGCAAATGTTAAAGTATGACTCCGCAAGCATTGACCATTTTTAGATGTCTACAGAGATATTGAGCATGAACCAGGAACTCCTGCACCTGACCATCAGTATCCTACAAGTAGTAAGAGTTTTATCCCGATTCTTGGAATTCCACTTTAACACCCATTCTCCTCCTTCAAATGACCTCTCAAAGGCTTTCTTGTCATGTAAAGCCTTTACCATTTGCTATCTTTGCAAATTTCTTTCCTGATCCTCTTTTCTACATTCATCCAACTCAGCCAAAGCCATCAATCTGTCCCCCATAAAGTCTCCTTCTAAAAATTCCTCTGTAACAAATTTATAGACTGGGAGCAAATTACTCAAGGGTAATCTTACTTCTTTACTGTATACAAGCTCATATGGAGCAAATCTTGTGGACTTCTTGACTATCACTCGATCAGCCCATACTGCTAATATCAACTTCGAATCCAAAGCTCTTTTATTATCACCCAACATCGTTTTGATAATATTCAACAAGTTTTTATTGCTGGATTCTACTTGTCCATTTCCTTGGGGATGGTAAGGTGATGAATAGGACAAAGTGATGCCATAATTTTCACAGAAATCAGAGAACTCATTGGATCTGAAACACATCCCATTATCTACCACAATTTTTTGAGGTACCCCAAATCTAGTAAGAATGTTTTCCAAAAGAAACTTTATCACAACTTTGTTGGTAGCCTGTCTTGTGGGAATGGCTTCAACCCACTTAGTAAAATAATCAGTAGCCACCAAAATCCATTTATGCCCACCACTAGATTTGTTTTCTATTTCCGCTATGAAGTCAATAGCCCACATCTGGAATGGTTCCTCTGTATGCATGGGTTTGAGAGGAATAGCTCCATTATAGTTAAGCTTCCCTAAAAAATTTTTGGCATGCTTCACATTTTCTGATATAAGCATGCCAATCCTTGAAAATTTGGGGCCAATAATAACCGGCATTAAGAACTTATGAGCAATGGTTTTGGCTGAGAAATGGCCTCCACATACACCTTCATGTAAGTCTCTCAAAATAGCAGATGCTTGACACTCATCTAGACACAATAAAAGAATACCATCTCTATTTTTCTAGTATAGATCTCCATTAAGTAACACATACTTAGATGTTTGAAGCTTTAAAGTTCTCTTCTGACTATCATTTAAACTATCCAAACATTTCATATATTTTAAGTAATATAAAATATTTGTATACCAAGGACATCTCTCAATGCTAATTTGTACATCTTCCAACTCTACCTGATTTACCTGTGCTGCTTCAAAATTGGATTCTGCCATTAACTTTGCCAAACCCCGACCTCTCACCAGCTTGGTAATCTGTATATTAATGTCAAACTCTTGGATCTGATTTATCCATCTACATCTCCTTCCAGTAGTCTTTGATTGCCTAAAAAAATCCTTAACAACAACATTAGGAACATATGCAATAAAAGTTGCACCAACTAGATAGGGTTTGAAGGATTTTATAGCCTTAACCAAGGCATATGCTTGTTTTTCATTCAGATCATAATTCAACTCAGATGCTTGTAAAGTCTTACTAAAAAATGCAACCGGCTTCTCATGGCCTTCATCATTTTTCTGCAACATACAGGTAGCAATAGTGTGATATGAAACAAATAAAAACACTTGGAAGGGTTTAGAGAAATCTGGTGATTTTAATATAGGGGATTCCTTGATGTCCCTTTTGATATTTACAAAAGCTTCAAGAGATTCATTAGTCCATTTTATTTCAGCACCCTTTTTCAACATTTTAGCAATAGGTTTTATGATTTCAGAGAAGTTTGAAACAAATCTTCTTACAAAGTTAATTTGACTGAAAAAAGATTGAATTGCTTTAACTATTTTTGGGATTTGAATTTTATCAATAGTAGCAATCCTTTCTGGATCGATTCTTACACCATATTTTGAAACAATATGACCTAACAACTTTCCTTCAGTAACCCCAAAATGATATTTTTTAGGATTCAAAGATATTCCATATTCTAATGCTCTAATAATTTTTTTAAGATTGTTACAATGATCTTCTTCCTTTTTTAAATAGGTAGTCATGCCATCTGGGTAAACTGCTAGGATGTAATCAATAAGTCCTTCAAAAGCTACATCCATAGCCCTTTGGAAAGTAGCTCTAGCATTTATTAACCCAAAAGGCATCCTTGCATACACATAGGTGCCCCAAGGTGTAGTAAAGGATGTCTTGTATTTCTCTAACTCCTTGACCTTAACTTGGTTATAGCATGAAAACCCATCCATCATAGACAACAATTCATTTCCTGTAACCTTCTGCAACAGAGCTTCCATGTTAGGCAAAGTATAATTATCCTTCAAAGATGAAACATTTAGATTTCTAAAATCTACACATAACCTAATATCACCATTTTTCTTTCGCACTGGTACTAAATTCGACACCCATGTTGAGTGCCTTATAGGCTCAATAATCCCTGTATTTCTCATTTTCATTACCTCCTCCTTCATCTTAGGAGCCAGGGTAGGGTTTATAGGCCTTTGCTTTTTCCTGAAAGGCTTAGCATCCGGTTTTAATGGTATCTAATGCTGAAAAAGGTCTTCTTTGTATGCTTTAAGTTCATCATATGACCAGGCAAATATATGCCTATACTTCATCAATAAATTTATCAATGGTGTTCTAATCTTAGGTGTGAGATTCTTACCGATGTATACTTCCCTGGGATTACTTTCACTTCCCAAGTTTATTTTTTCAATGCCTTCACACCCTCCTAAACTAGGTCTAAAATTAGACATATCTTTGTCATCAAACATTCTTTCTAGCTCTACCAATCCCTTCGAGATTTTATTTGTCTTCAGCTGCAACACCTCCTGCCCAAGTATTGTCTCTTTGCCATCCTTGTCTTCTACAAGTCCATTCCAATCAAACTATTGGTCTGCATACTGATCTTCACAAAAGAGAAATTTTAGCAGATCTCTGTCATCATCAAACACTTGCCAACTCTTAACAGTATCAGAAACAAATGGTCTTTCTTTAATTTCAACTCGTGTAATATCATCAAAAGGGATATCATTATGTTTGATTGCTAAGTTAGCCATGAAGTCCGCCAAAATATTATTGGACCTTTCAGTCCAATTAATGGAAAAAGCATCAAAGAGTTCAGTGCAATCCCAAACCTCATTCCTGTAACTTCTTAATTTTCTTTTGCAACAAATTTGCCTCTAACTTGTGAAACAACTAATTTTGAATCACCATAAACTATTAGTAACTTAATGCCATGCTTATTTGCTATTTTAAGTCCTAATAAGAGAGCTTCGTATTCAACAATATTATTAGTACATTCAAAAGCCAATGAGAAATAATATTTAAAAGATTTTCCATTAGGTGAAATAAACACAACTCATGCTCCATTTCCATCCTTACTATAGGCACCATCAAAATACAATTTCCAAATTAAACTTTCATTGTGTTTAACAATCTCTGTGATTTTTTCAATTTCTAAAGTTTTAGAAATACTAACCTGAAAGTTGTCCATATCGGAATAGCAAAACAAAGTTACTTGATCCGGATCCACTTCCTCTATGAGGTAGGGAGATCTTGGTTCTTTGTTGATTCTTACCTTTGCTCCTTTGACCGGGATGGTAACATATGATAGATCTAATTGCACATATCCACCTACCAAGTTCGACCACTATTTGGATAGCAGCATTCCATAGTTCGCAGGCACTTGCACAACTGTTACATCTATTTTATAGGTAGTGTCTGGACAAGCTAGAAAGCTGAACTCAATATCCTTCATGATCTTGACCACTAGGATTGGCCTATTATCCATTGCATAAAATTTTCCATAAGGGGTATCTACCTTCATTCCCAGCTCTTTCATGACATCCTCTGGCATAATATTTACTATTGCTCCTGAGTCAATCATGTAGTTTCTTACCATCGTATTGTTTATAAGCAGTGTTAAATAAAATAGATCCACTTGTGCAAAGTTTTTGGTAATGGATGTGCCTAAGTAAATCACTGGAGGATCCTCTTTTAACTTGGAAGTGGTTTTACTTAAATCACCAACATTCAATATGATTTTCAAGGTCTCATCCTTATATTCTGGAAATTCCAACACTTCAAGGAAAGGCATAGAAATTTTTACCTGAGACAATGCTTGAGACATAAAAGTTCCACAGTTTGAAGAAGGCTTACTAATTTGTTTTTTCTCCATAGGCTTGACAAGCTTTGGCCTTTCCATTTGTTTAATTTGGTCTGGTTCCTTCCCTTTCTTGGCACTTGTATCCTTTCCCTTGGCTGTGTCATTATTTGTCACATTTGATTTTGTGACCCTAACAAAAATACCTACTGGCTTACCCTGTTCATTATTGACATTCCTATTTCTTAGTAGGTAATTTATTTTCACTTGTTCTATAGCTGCAATAGTGAAAGCTTTCATCTCCTCTTCAGTCAAGTTTCTCAAAGAAGGTATTGCTTCCTCCTAAAACAATTTTCTCAAGGCAGGGATATCTTCATCATCATCAGAAAAAACTTGATATATGCTATATTGCAAATTCTCTTTTCTTTGATGCACATCAGAATATTCATCTTCTTCAGATAAATCCTCATCTCTTCCCCAATATGGATCAGATGAAAGGGCATTCATAGTTGGTTCATAATCCTCATTTTTATCTTCCTCTTCTATCAAGCCCTAGGCAATCATACAATGTTTTGCAACATGAGGCAAATTACATACATCACACCATGGATACATATCTACAAAGTTTGTGGATTTCTTTAATGGATCAAGAGTCTCTTTGTTTGTATTAGGTTTTACTGGTTTTCCATTCTTCCAATTTGTGTTATATGACATGTCATGCAACCTCGACCTATTGTAATTTATTTGCTTATTGTTTCTATATGGTGGTCTTTCATTAGGATTTTGCTTACCCTTTAGGTCCTTAAGCATGTCCATGATCTGAGCAAGATCATCTTTCTTGGGAACCTTGGAGTTGTACAACTTTGGATCATCTCTCTTAGCAACCTTCCCAACAACCTTCCTATTATTCTCAATAGTAACAGCTATCTTGAATGCTTGCCATAAGGTATCAGGTCTATGAGACAAAATATCATAATGAGTTTTGCTGTCAAAAGCACTCAAATAAAAGTTAATCAGACATGAATCAACAAGTCTGACATCTCTGGGTATTCTATTTAATACTTTATTAAATATTTTATTAAATTCAGCAACCGATTCATTTTGATTCTTCCTTATACTTGTTAATTCATGGGATGCAAATGAAGGATCATTGTGATCTCCAAATTCTTCCAGGAACAGTGTTACAAATTCCTACCAGCTGCAAAAACATCTATCAGGAAGGCTTCTATACCATTCTCCTGCATCTTCTGTCAAAGATTGAACAAACAATTTCATGAATACATCCTCATGAGGAACCTCAAATTCTTCAATGATAGTTTTTACATTAACTACATGTTGTTCTGTTGAATCAATTCCATTTCCTGAGAATTTGGGGATTGCTGATCTTAAATCATTAGTGATTTGATTTGGATATCCAACAATGCCAGTGAAATCCAACTGTCTGTATCTTTCAATGATCATAGGCTGTTTGCCAACATGATGGTTTCTTTGATTATTCACACTTCCTCTATTGAATCCACCATTGTTGCCATAATTACCATTGTTCCCATTGTTTCCACCACCACTATTATTGCCATTATTATTACCATTATTATTGTTCCTACCTCCACCATTGCCATTTCCATAATTTCCATTGTTACCTCTATTATGTCCATTATTTTGATTGTTGCCATACCCATTACCTCCTATATGGTTACCCCTATTTGTGTTATTCCAATTCCCATCATTTTCCCCATTTCCATTCCTTCTTCCATCCTCTTGCATTTCTTCACTTTGATCCCTATGCACATCCCTCCATCTTCTACTTTCATTTACCAACAAGTTATCATAAGTTACAAAAGGCTGCTCTATTATTCTCATATGAGGGGGACTATACTTTGGAATTACTTGTCTACTTGTTTCACACCTCTCTTCTTCTACCTTATTTGTCTTGGGGCTTGAAATATTATTTCTCTCTATTCTGAGTTTCTGCAACACCCAATCTGGTTGCCTTTTAAGTGCCCTCGCCATCTTGGCATCATCTGCATTCATGTTAGCCATTCTAAGAATAAGTTCATCCCACTGATTTGCTTCATGTTCCTCAGCAGTCAGGATCTCATCATGGCTATGTCTATTATCTTTTGCACTTATTTTATAGAAAGGATTTTCCTCCCTATTTTCAGATTTGCCAGTAGATGAAGAATCTTCCTCCCTACTAGAAAATCTCTTATATCCTTCAAAAGCCATGTTTAATTTCTTCTCTTTGTTCCTTTTCTTGGGACTCAACTAAACAAAATATTCTTGTCATTTGTGCAGAGACCTCCTCCCCTGCATAAATCTTATTGGCAAATTCCTAGGGGTTTCTCTTATTTTCTCAACATACCAATTATTACTCATGTATTAAATGTAGAGTCGCCACCTCCTATGGAGGAAAAATTTCTTATTAAGATCCTGGGTTCTTCCTTCCAATAGAGAACCTTAAATGAGATTCTGGAATTGATGTTTTACAGACAACTACCCAGCAGAGTTGCCAATCTGTTGGTGCCCAAAACCACAGATTGGAAAACTTAAGGATTTTCCAAGCCCTTAACCAATCCAACTAGACTTGGCCAACAAACAGGGATGGTCAAAGACCAAATCCCTCTGCGCTTAATGATCCACTAAACCTAGGTGGGTATACCTTTCTCTCTCAAGCACTAAGAGGTTATTTAAAGTAGATTTAAAGTTTTATTAAGGCAACCTTCTGCAAGAATGACAATAATTTCCTACTATTGTACCTTATTATATGCTTTTATTTGAATGCCTCTTGAACGTTGATAAAAGAAAATAAATTAAAATGTATTATGAAAAATGATTGCTCTTAAGACTTGCAGAAATCATGTACAAATCAATTCATATAGGATTCAGAAGAATGTTTCTCTAATAAGGACCTTATGCATAACAATTCCAACCCATAGAAGATAAATAAAATACCAGTGCCTCTATCCAAGGATATAGATGTTACTTTGGGGACAATGAATTCGATCAACTCAAGAGATAGTAGTAACTATCATTGTGAAGGATTTAGTATGTGTTACATAAATAATGAAAAAACCAATTCCATATTTAGTGCAACATCATGTGATGGCACATCACAACAAGCCCAAAAGTAGGTTTATCAAGAGGACAAAATTAATTCATCAACACAACAAGTATACAATATCTCGAATAGAAACAATGAACCTTGTATATTAATATTTGAATTGGTATTGCATACAAAAGCTACACTTGAAGATACCCCATCACAATCAATTTACATCAACAAACACTTCTTCTTCCCATATATTTCTCTAGTACATAATACTACAACCCTTACAAACCATCAGCTAATCTCTCCCCTCCCTCATCGTTTTTGGTATCCCGTTGTATACATAACTAAAGGGATGAAAACAAGCTTCAAACCGATGCGTCTATTCCTAACGACTACCTAATTTGCAACTGAAGACATGTAATTACAACATGACAAACAACTAAGTTCACAGACTGAGATCTCAGGCATTCCCATAGTTTCTTCCGCTTGTATACTCCTTAGTGCCATTGTCTTCCCGATAAACAAATTTTGCATGAGAGAAAGAAAATTAGGTATTCATTAAGTCAAACATAAAAACTTACCTTCGGCTGTATCGGCATAAGATATCCCAACCAACTCATCGGGTCTTTGGATAGCAATTTTTCTTCTATCTCGATGGTTCATTTTATCCCGACGGATATACTCCTTCTATTTCGGCTTTGCTTTTGTTTTCACGGTCCATCAGTATAAATCTCCCTGATACACTCGCCTTCCGTTTTTACTCTTACTTAATCTATCGGGTATCGACCTAATTCATTTTATGTCCCTCTGATGCCCTGATGACCTTAAAAGTTCAATCCACATTCTACCTAAGCTTTCTACTTTATCGGTATAACTCTCCCCGAAGACCTCCTTGTAATTCACCATTTGTCGTAACACCCTTATCGGGATTCAACATATCATAAAATTCCTCCTTCTGACATCCCAATGAGTCTTCAATCTATGTTACTTTGTTGGGATAACTCATACCGATATCCCCGCAGGTGCTTTTATCTTCATCGAGGGTAAGACTAGCCTTTTTCTATTCCTCCTGAACTCTAGATGTTACTCTGATGCACTTTTATACTTTATACCTCCAAGTCTTCTTTATCGGTATAGGTAATATCGATGGTTCTGCCTTCCTGTCATTGGGGATCGGCCTAACTATTTTTGCACTATCCCGATGCTATTTTTTTCTTTGATGGACCCACCTTTAGTGCCCTTCAGTCATCGGGTATTGGGATAGAGTTTTCTCATCGTTAAAAGTTACATCGATAGCCTCATCAGCTATCGGTATAATTTTTTTTACACTTTCTTGATAAGCCGATGCATGCCGATAGAAAACACCCTCCTTCTGTCTCATCGGAACAAGCTATCCTGATGGTATGACTTTCCTAAGAGTGTGCATCATGCTAAATAGCATTTAAGTGCTTCAATGAGTTTGCCTTCTGATTTATCGATAAATGTCATGCCGATAATCCTTCTTTTGCTTGCCAATGCTATTTCATTGGGACTACTTATGCTGATAATTAAAATTTTCTAGTTTTGAACAAATGCGCCATCCACCATGAATAATAGTGATCCCATCTATCCCACAGGGTTTGATACATATTGGAAAACAATCTTAGATTATACCATAATGATTTCTCCACTGATAAATGCTCCCATACTGGATTCCTTGTGTAGTCTATACTCAGTGCATGCCCTTAGTGTGCCCAAGTGATACCTTGAGACTCCTGAAACAACTGATCCTTAGAGAACTTTATTCATGCTAATAAGGTTCCTGCACATGCAAACCAATAGTAAATGCTCATATGATAAGAAAAAAGGAATCCATATATAGCACAAAATATTTTGTAAAAATATGTGCTAACACTTTGTTTGGCCCCGACGCTCTCTCTTTGTATCCCACTCTGCCATAATCTGTGTAATCTGGCATTATTGTGCTAGCACCTATGCCTGTAGCTCCTGCACTATGATCTGTAGGGCTCTAATTTGTGAATCCTATCGATGGGTGGGTACCCTAATTTGAATGGGCACCTGTGTCTTGGTCCCACCCATACCTGTCCCTATCCGAGGTGCCAGTGGAGGTAAAACATCAGATCTCCTCCTCTTGGTAGCTCGCCTAACATCCTCTATACCACCCACTACTGCTAGCACTGCACCTACCCTACCAAACCTACCAGCACCAAGAACGAGCCCTCCTCCTCTCCCTCCATCTCCCCCTCATCCTCTATCTAACCCACCTCCTCCTCTATCTCCTAATCTCCCTCCTCCCCTCCCACCTCCTCCACCACCTCCTCCACCACCTCCTCCATCATCTCCACCTCCATCTCCTACCTCTTCTCCCTCCTCATCTCTCTGTCTGACTCCCCCACACCTCTCTGGCTGCTCATCCTCATCATCATTAAAGGCAGATAACATCTCTACAGGATCAGATATTTGTACCACTGCATGTGCCACGAAGTACGCTGCGAACTCCTCTGTCATCCCAACATCAATGACCCCAGCTCCATAGTCCCAGATCTAGCCTACCTATGTCATATACTCCTCTACTGCTGCTACACTATCTACAGTGGGTCTCTGTAGACGTCTAAAAATGGTCAACGCTTGTAGAGTCATACTTTAACATTTGCGCATTGCCTTATTTTAGGGTTTTTGTGTCGCATTAACATTTCTTCTATGTTGTGCACTTGGTCTTTCTCAGTTGCGAGCATTGAGTCCTTCTTCTGCATTCCTCATTGTTATTGCTTTCGAATTAGGGTTTTGTCCTCTTGTCAATCTTGTCATCTTGCGATTGATTCGTTATCGATCCTTGTCCTCTTGTCAATCTTGTCATCTTGCGATCAATTTGTCATCGATCCTTGTCCTTGTCAATCTTGTCATTTTGCAATTGATTCATCATCGATCCTTGTCCTGATCAATCTTGTCATTTTTTGATTGATTCTTCATCGATTGTTGTCCTTTTCAATCGTGTCAATTTGGATCAATTAGTCATTGTTCCTCCTCAATTGGTGCCTATCAATTTGATCTCTTTGTCAATCTTGGTCAATTTATCAACCAATCTCAATCATTTGTCAGCATTGGTCCTTTGTTAATCAGAATCATGATCGAATCGACCTTATATCAATTATCTTTTGTCAAGACCTAATTGTCGTCCTTGCATTTCTAATTCATCTTCTAAGGTTTTATGATTTATTAATTTAATCTTGTTTGTCATTTTCCCTCTAGGTAAAATAATTTTTTTATTTATCCTAAGTCTTCTTGTCACCATTAAATATTTATTTAATTGGCTAACTAATTCCTCCCTCTTTTTGTGAATTAATTAATGAATGAAAAATTATTAATTAATTTACCTCAATTTCTAATTTCCTAATTTCCTGATTTCCAATTCATCTAATTTTCTATTTTCTCCTATTTCTCCTAATTTCATGGGAATGACATAGCAAATTTGTCATAATTTGTCATATTTGTCAATCAATCAATTTTGACATAGCAATTTGTCATAATTTGTCATAATTATCAATCAATCAATTTCGCATAGAAAGTGTCAATTTGTCATAACTTGTCATAATTTTGCTATTCTTGATTTGAATTTCCATTCGAATCACTTTCATGCTAATCTTGTCTTTTCTCCAATTTATCTATAAATTGGATGAATTTCTTCAATCAAAAGGGTCGAATCAATCATGCTTCTAGTACCCTTATGCTGTCATCTTATCTTGTCAATCTTGCTCTCACATTATGCTTATGCACTTGAAGGTGAGATCCACAAAACAAAGCTATTTGAAGGAGAAAGAAGGGCAATGGAGATTTCTGGAGGAGACATTCACGTTTACGTTGGTTTGCATTTGCATTTGAATGTTTTATTTCCCTTTCTCTATTGAATGTTTTAGGATTGTTATCATTGCAATTTAGTTTTCGTGATTGAGCTAGGCTAATGTTTATATTGCTTTGATGATTTCCAAATTCCTATCTTACATTAATTGGTGAACCCGACATGAACTAACCCCCTAACCATGCTTTTGAGTGCTTTTGAGATGATTTGCAGGTTAAAAACCCAAGAAATAGGGTAATTCAGGGCTTTCTGAGAACTTCTGTGCCTATGTAGGAGCAATCTGCGCTTGTGTCAAGGACTTTTGTGCCCGTGTCAAAGGGATCTGCACCTATGTTACCTCATTCTGCACCTGTGTAAGACATTCTGTGCCTATGTAAGGCCAGAAACAAAGGTAAAAAAAGCAGTGTTTTTACTTGCAAATTACTTTGTTTTGCATTTTGTTTCTGCATTTTGGTTTTTCTTTGGTACCGATTCTTTGTGCAGCACCTTGGCATTACGCATGGCAAAGACAAAAATGGAACTACTAACAAATTTTATGCAATTTCGCTAGTCAAAGATCAAACAAATCAAACTTCTGACTTGGTGATTTTGCAGGTTGCCTTGTACTCCAAATAAACTTTGTGTTTGTAATTCATAATTAGGCACCTAGTATGATTGCTAAGTAGGATGGAATGAATGTGTGTTTGCTTTGATTGTTGAGTTTGACATTGGAGTAGGAGAGTATTCTCTCATCCTTCTTAGGGTGATCAGAAATCCAGATCTTTGATACCATTCTCATGGCTCAGATTGTTTCTTACCTTTAGAGGGCCCGCCTTCCCGACCATTTTCTTTCTTTTGCAAGCAAGTGACAATCGTGAGAAGGGAACAACCCAAAGTGAGTACAGCTAGAATACCTTGGCATTCTAACTCACTATAAATAAATACCTGATGGGCGAAAGCTTTGAAGGAAGGGTTATGTGGGAATTGTAGTTACTTGGGAAGTGATGACCCTTGGACTCTTTCTCATATCAACATCTAAGTAGGGCCTCAAGGTCTAAATCATGCTTGCATGACTACATTTGTTTGGTATCTTGGTGGGCTTAATGTCTCAATCACGCTTGTGTGACACCAAGGAGTAACGCTTAATAGAAATCCTTACTAAACACCTTGTATTTAGAGGCCAAAAATCCTTCTAGTTGCTTGAGAAGGACAAGTTCCGATACTTGGAAGAGATACTAAGTTCGCCATGGGGAGATTTCCATGGGGACTAATGCTTGGCTGCCCTGAGAAGTGAGTGCCATGGAGGGAAGCCCGTGGGGTCAAGCATCTATGTATTCTCCTTGAATCTCATAATAAGTCTACCTCTCAAGTACCTACTGTCCTTTCCTACCATAAGAAATGTGTGAATGTGCGTGATTGTCTTGAGTCTAAGTTAAAATATCTTGTCTTCTTCGCTTGTCAAAAGTTGGGTTGTCTCATTTCAAAAACAAGACAAATTGATTCAAAAACAAGGTTAAACACAAGAGTATTTCATCCAACAAATTTCAAAACACCTTCAAACATGGTTGTCAAACATTTTTCAAAATCTTGTCTCAACATTCATGTCACTTAGATTTAGGTTTATCCTAGGTTTGCATTTTGCAAATTCATTGTCAACTACCAAGGTTAAGTTTCACTTAGGTCATACTCCTTTGCATATCAATAAAAGTCATCCATTTGCATGTGTCCTCTTGCATTAGAGTAATACCATTTCATAATTCAACCTTAGGTTTTGTCTTAGGTTGACATTGTCATACATTTGCATTTGCATCCTTGTCCTCATAACATTAGGTCACATTTGCATACCCTAGGTCTCTTCATTAAGCTTAGGACATTATCATATCATATTAGGGTCATTTGCATAGTAATTGTCCCTTTGCATAATGTCAAAACTAGGTTTTGTCATACTTGAGTAATCCAAATCTTTGAATAAACCCTAAGTCATTGTTAGGAACTCTAGACCTTATCAAACCTTTGTCTTTTTGTCATCGTAGTTATTTTGGTCAAACCTAGCTTAGTATCCAAGCATATAGGGGAGACATTGTCATTTTGTCCTTTTGTCACTTGGTCCTTTTGTCCTTTGAGGTCTAGATGTCATTCCAATTTCCTAAGGGTCTCATTTTTAGATTTACATTCCAAAAAGTTTGTCAAAATCTTGAAAAACAACAAAAACATAGGTTGCATTCTTGCCATAGATTGCATTTTCATTTATTTAGGTTGCATTTAGTTGCATATCATACATCATCCTTTTAAAATCAAAAATCCCCAAAACATTGCTTAGTGACATGTCTATTGAAACAAGGTTTCAAGCACCAATGATGCAACAAAGTTTGATGTATCAACCAACAATGCAATCGAATTTTAATCCAAGGCAATCACAATTATATCCAACCCAACAACAAGGCAATATCAATCAAACTTTTTATGATGAAACAAGTCTCCAAATACAAAAACTAGAGGAGAAGCTAGCTCACGAAAATGACATTTTGGAACAAAGAGTGAAAAACATTGAGAAGAATAGATCACAAATGTCCAAAATGTTTCAAAAATTTCCAGGTCAAAATCCAAAGATTGAGCCAATTGATGTAAGATCTCTCCTTGAATGATTAGACATACCATCTCTCCTCTCCCAAATAGAGATGATGAAACAATTTCAAGAAAGGAGACAACATCAATTTCAACATTATGTGCCTCCACAACAAGAACAAGAAGGTGTTTACTATCAATTAGATTTTCAACCAATACAACCAATGGTTCAACCAATTGTTCAACATATACAACCAATACAAGCAATGGTCCAACCAACTATACAATGTCCACAAATGGTTCAACCAATGGTGGAATATCAATGTCAACAACCACAACCAAAAATTCAAAAACAAAGGTTGCAGCACACACCAACCCAAGTTTTAAACATGTCAGAACAATTGAACCAAGTCCAATATCAAAACATGACATCAGATCAAAACCAACTCCTTGCCAAACAAGTTCAAATTCCAGATACAACTATGTCAAAACCTCGAAAGAAAGGTGGCTTTATTGCAATGATCTTAAGGAAACTAGCAAGTGAGTTCTTTGAGGAAGATCAAGATAATACAATTATGTCTAGCAATGCCTCATCCCCCCACAAACAAATTGACTCTCCAGTGGCATCTATCCCTACACCTTTAGAAGTTTCCCAAGAACCTTCCATGTTGTTCTCATCAAACAATACACCCAAGGATGAAATTATCCAAGGGCTATCCATAATTGATTGCCAAAATAATCCAATTCATGATGCACATCCTTGTCATGTTTCAGAAATACAAGACCCAATGCCACCATGCACTTTATTGCCATTACCTGTTTTAGAGGACCCCATTCAAAGTCCCTCTTCCTCATGTTCAAGCATTGATTCCTCGCCAAAATCCATCACAAATGTTCAAAATGCATTTCCTTCATGTCAAAACATTGATTCCTTGTCCGAATCCCCCATGCATATCCAAAGTCCAACCTCATGTCAAGAGGATAATTTAGAGCATGAAGAAACGTGTCTTAAAACAGATCAAGATCAAGATCCCGAAACCTTATCATCCCATCCAATTGTTGACAAGGACCCCATGTTCCTAAACACTCATGATGATTTCCCTATTCTTGTCCATCCTATCCAGAGTCCTATTGACACTCCATTCCCTGAGCAAGATCAAGATATCCCAGTCCATCCAATCCCAAATGATTCCCTTCCATTTCACGAAAAAAATGTCCTTTCAAATCCCATTGGCATTCCACTTCCTAAGAAAGATCAAGTTATCCCTTCCATCCTTTCCGATGATCCCATTAAAAGTCAAGATAAAAGCACCTTTAAAGAGCATTCCAATGATCTTCCTCCTTGTCAAGATCAAATTATTCCTTTAAATCCTCAACAAGATCCTTTTGTTCCTCCATCTCCTTGTCTTAATGCTCCATATACACTCCAAGATTGTATTTCTTTTGATGATCCCATTATTTCTCCCATTCCATCTCTTGAAGAGCCTGTCATTGAACCATGTCCACAACACAATCCTAGTCCCCCTCATGATCCTAATCCCCCTCATGATTCTAACGTGTCAGTGCAAGATGTTCATGAACCCTCGACATGCATAATGGGTTCTTCCACTTTGGTGCAATCCGATCCACTTCAAGATCTCATTATTTCTCTCATATCATATCCACCTCATAATGGACTCATGTCTTCTTCCCAAAGAAAAGAGTATCCTACAAGTCAAAATATTCATAAAGGAAAAGGAGTAGACCTTCACAAGAAAGAACTCCTCAATATCAAGGAAGATCTTAAGGGTCATGTCTACACAACTCACTCTCAAGATGTTGGTATCCCTTCCCCATCATCCCTTCCATCCATCTTAGGTCCTTATATCCCTTCATCCTCTAAGCAAGGTCAACAAAGGCACACATCCTTGAGTAAATTTCATCAATCCAAAATAACTCCATTTCATTCATATCCATCCATGCATTCCTTTCCCCCTCCAAGCAATTTGGATGCCAAGTATAAATGTCATAAGTCTAGAAATCCACATGTATTCAAGGATCAACATGTCCAATATAATCAACATGTCAAAACAAAGAACAAATTGATCTATAAAGAAAAAGAAATATCCAATAGGCCACAAAGGCCCACTGAGCAAAATAAAGCAAAGTTAAGATATATATGGGTTCCTAAATCCCTTGTGTTAGCAATTCACTCCAAGGAACCACAAAAGCATGAAAATCAAAAACCATGTGGATCCCTGAGCGGCTCCTTGAAGCACAAAAGCCTACAGAAACATCCAACTTGGCATCCAAAGTTGCTATTCCTCCATCCAACCCTCTCAAATTTGTTCCTCCATCACCTTCTTCATCCATTTTGGGCCCTTATGTCCCAAAATCCCAAGTTATTCCTCCATCCAAATCTCAATATCCAAAATACATTTTTCCTTCATCAGTCCATCACCCCTCAAGGTGTGTGCCAATGTCAATCTTGCCAACATTTCTATCCACTCAAGCACAGTTCTTCCAATACCCTATCTATTATCCAATGCATATTTTCCATTCTTCGATCCCTTTGGTCCAATCCTTTACATAAATCCTTGCCTTAGTTTCATCTTATTTTCCATGTCCTTATCCTACCAACGTCTTTGAGCATACTTTTAAAGGTCATGGTCCATTTTTTTCAAGGCTACTATCCAAACAAAAAGACACTTGAGTCCTTCTTCCATCCCCTATCATGTGTCCATCTTCTATTGAAAAAGTCAAAATACAAAAAAAAAACTGAGAAAAAAAAAAGACAAAAGAGAAAAAAGTAAAGCAAAAATAATTCGTCCACTGGTGAAAACCTGGCACACAGGTGCCTTGGGCAAGTACCATGATGAAAACTTGGCAAACAAGCGTCATGTGTAATCCATGAACTTCTTGCACACCACAGTTGGGGGTAGGTTTCCTCCTTCATATCCTTTTGTCCTTCATTGTTTCATTATCCTATTGAACCCCTGTCATTACTCTTCATATCCTATTGTCCCTCATGTCCATTTCCTCTTTCCACCTTTGATCTTGACAAGGCTGAGGATCATCATGAGCATCATGCATATTGTTTTCAGCTTTTAGTCCATCATATCTTTTTGTCTTTATCCATTTGCTTATTACAACCTTTCATCCATATTCCCTATCTTATTGCAACTTTCTGCCATTATCCCTTAGCCAATCCCGACCTTCAGTCCATGTCCCTTATCCATTCTTGGTCTTGCTTATCCTATCCATCTGTTATCACTATCCATACACTCTTTTTCATTCCTTGATCTTGATTTGACATAAGGACGCAAAATTTAAACATAGTTTCAAAAACCTCTTGACATGTCCCTCATGCCATGTTTCTGCTTTACATTGTCATATCCAGTCTCTTGTCCCATCACGCAATAGCCCTTGAAAATTGCATCCGTATTGTCTCTATAATAAAAGGCCTTTGTCTTCCCTCTATCCACCATCATTTCAGCAAGCCTATTTATTCACTTGTCATATTCCTTGCCTTGCTAGACACTGGGGGCAAAATCATAAAAATTGAGAAATGTCCTGAAAAAAACATAAAAATTGAAAAAAGTCCTGAAAAAATCATAAAAATTGCAAAATGTCCTGAAAAAATCATAAAAATCAAATAAAGTCCTGAAATAATCCAAAAAAAAAGTCAAATAAAGTCTTGAAAAAAAACAAAAAAACAAAAAATAACCCCTTTGTGCATAGACAGATCATTAAGCATACCTCCAACAACTCTCAATCACAACACTGGGCTTTAATGAAATCATGCGTTAACAGATGAACTTTCTCAATCAAACCAGACATTCAAACTGATCACAATTGTCTTCTCAATCGAACATCAACATCAATATCATTTGACTTTGTCACTACTATCATGAGTCTTATATAGGGTGTGGTATACTCGAAACCAGACTGTGTCCTGTCTTAGATGAGGTACCGCATTCCCTGAAACTAGACAGCATGATTGTCCTATCAGCACTTTCAACTTTTGACAATGAAGATCAAGATGTTTGTTTGACTTGTTGGAATTAGCGAGTCTTATCATTTATTGATTTCTCTTCGATCATGTTCCTATGTTGCTCGATGATGTCACTGAGTGATTTAGAGTGACCGAGATGGTTCATGGTCCTTTTTTTCGTGATGTTTGCTATTTGTGGAATGTTTGTCACAAACTGGGGCAACTATATCATTGGGTGTCTGTGATAAGTAAGTTCGCTTTGTGAACGCCGCACATACCTCGACCCTTGATGTATGCACCCTAGGATTCCTCACTCATTCCTTGTGTGCGATGTGTCTATCTTTTGCAAAAAGGGTTGCATTTCAGCTCTGGCCTTCAATGCCATGATGCTAGGCATCCGTTTTGCTACATTAAATAAAGGTTCTCACCTACAAAGTGCATTACTGAAAGCAAGTTTTTCTTCTTCTCTAACTGTCCTTTGTCTCATTTCTTTTTACTAACATTTCTTCCATCAGTTTGGGCAGTCAGTTCGGTCTAGTTCTCTAATCTACACAAACAAACGCACATATACTGCATCCTACATCCATTTGGTTAGTACATTTGCATTACATCAAGCATCACATCAAGCATTTTATCCATTTCATATTATAAATGCATCAAAAACACATCAAAATGTATCCATACATGTTCCACAATAAACAGTGCATAAGATATCCATGCATGGAAAGTAAACATATGTCATAACACATTGCATCCCATCATATCGATGCATACCATATCATATGTCAAAATAATATCGGAGTACAAAATTGGACTGTCTGTCCTAAGTATGGCTCGCAGGCTAACTATATAATATCACACTACATAATGTCAAACTACATCTGTCTCTGTCGTAAGGAGCACGTGCCTCTGTCACTGGGTGCTCCCTCTGTCCTCCTCATCCCTACCATGTCTCAAGGATGATGTCCCTCCTGCCCCAGGTCCTGGATGTGGTGGTCTCATAGGTCCACTCATCCCTATGCTGCTCACTAACCTTCAAGAGCGTGGCCTACTCTCTATCCTCGATTATGCTCGATATGATGCTACTCTCTACTCTGGTGGAACTGCACTCTCATATAGTGTCCTCCAATGGCGTATCTCCTCTCCAGTCTCTACCAACATCTGTGCCATCTCATGTGCACTGGCATCCCTAATCAACCCAATATACTCGGTGACTCTCTGTTCTTCTCGCTGTGCCTGGGCTATTGCTGTATCTCGAGCTGTTGTAAGTCTGGCTATCTCTACTCTGAACTGATCCTACTCTATCCTCAATATAGCATTTTGTCTCTCTAATGTCGCAATGTGATCATGCTGACTCGCTATGGTGGCCCTACATATCTCCATCTCCTCTATGCTAGCTGTCTTCGGCTCTATGGGTATATCCTGCAATGACTCATGATCAGCTGAGTCTGGCTCATAATCTTCATCCTCATCATCTCCGTCCTCATCATCCCCCTCATCCTCATCACTACCCTCATCCTCCTCATCCTCATCATCTCCCTCCTCCTCTCCAGTGAGTGGGAAGTCCTCCTGTCTCCTAGGTACTGGAATATCAGGATCTGTCAATGGCACTGGCCATCATCGTGCAAACCATTGCTCATACTCCTCTATCATCCCGACGTCCACCACATCTGATCTCCAATCCCACTATCTTTGTTGTAGCTATGAGAAATATGCATATGCTATGTGTGGCTGAATCATCTTCCCCCACTGACTCATCTCTCTGTGCGATCGGGCAAAGTGTGCAGTCCCTCTAGGTACATCCTGCCTCTCTCCAAACTGTCATCTCACTCTCTCTGGCAGGTACATCTCAATCACTCTCTGGCAATTCACTAGTCACCCAATCAGGTATCTCTCCTATCTGCAATACAGTAGCCCCTCACTATCATCTGACCATCCAGGGAAATCAAGATATGGCCTCCATGTGAACTCTCTCAGTCTGTCTAGCTCATGTTGCCAATACAATATGTATCCAAAAGGACCCTATCTTAGTGCCCCCCCATAGAAGTACACATATGGTTAGTGTGGTAATACCTATCTCTCTACAATTGGTTGACATATGGCTATGTGCTCAAATGCCCATACCTGTAACAATGTGACTCCACAGCTCAAAGTCTGAACTCCTTGATATGCTATCTGATGCAACTAAAAATATAGCATAGCAAGCACACATGGTCCCCATGCATACACCATCCCCTCTATTGCCATCCGCTCTAGCACTCTTCCCCATCCAATAGGGAATCCATGTCCTTGTCTGTCCCCTGCTAATAGGCATGCTATAACCACTGCTATTACCACATATCGCCTATCGTACTCTGATGCCATGGTCTCCCAGCCAATCTCCCTCTCTATGATCTCCAAATCATCTGCATCGCACTCAAATAATCTACACAACGCGTCTCTCCCTATCACTAGGTCATACTCTATCATCTCCCCATGAATCGGAATGCGGAGGATACACCATACATCCTCTAGTGTCACAGTTGCCTCTCCAGTCGCCAGATGGAATGAGGAAGTCTCCGAATGCCATCGCTCTGCCAATGCGGTAAGCAGTCCTATGTTTGCCCTAATCTCAGGCATGATTGTGATGTAGTATATTCCAAGTCCTGCTAATGTATCTCTATCTGTGCTCTTGAGTCTGTGTCGTAACATGAAGCAGTCAGGACGGTTCTCCCGCATGATCAATGGATACTGTCGACTCTACATCACAATTGGGGCACATTTTGTCAGTTTTAGGGTTTGCTCCTATGGGCTGCATTTCCTTGTTTCATGTCCAAATTAGGGTGTTTCTAATCTATTTTGACCTATCTTACCCTTATCCCCCCTTTTCGGATCATTCACATGCTGTTTTTGACCAAAATTGAGTTCCCAGTGAACAACTGTGCCTGTGTGCTATATCGTGCACCTGTGTTGCATTGACTTGCACCTATGTACCCTACACAAGCGTAGGATACCCTACACAAGTGTAGGATGCGATCACACGGGTGCAAAAGTCACTTTTTACATTCTCTGTGGGCCCCACAATGTCTCGCAAGCAAGTCAAATTCATAAAATTGACAATATGGGTTTTTGAGATGCATACCGTTGCTCCCGCGTCGTCCAGTCGTCTATAGGTGCGTACACATTCTCCGAGGTGATCTCCCATTGGAATGTTCACCATCTCTTTATAAGTGTCCTTTTCTAGAGCAACAAATCCTCCTCTTTGGCTAGTGCAAATGAGCTCTTTTCACTCTCTTTGTCTCATTTATAGATCTTTGTCAGTGCATAGATGGATGTGCACTCTCTCCATCTTATGCTGGTCGCAGTCTTTTGCGCTTTCAATTGCTTGTCCTTCATGCATCCGATCTCCGATTGTCAGTCTGTTTGATCCTATCATCTTCTGTCATTCTTATCGATCAATTGGCCTCTTTTCTGGATGTTTCCAGCCAATTCCTCGAGGGGGCATGCATATGTCATTGTCAGTGTCTGGGGCATTTTCATTATTGTTCTTTGAAACAATGCTTGAAATCGCATTGTCTCAAAGAGGGGCAAAATGTAGATGTCTAAAAATGGTCAACGCTTGCGGAGTCATACTTTAACATTTGCGCATTGCCTTATTTTAGGGTTTTTGCATTGCAGTAACATTTCTTCTATGTTGCGTGCTTGGTCTTTCCCAGTTGGGAGCATCGAGTCCTTCTTCTACATTCCTCATTGTTATCACTTTCGAATTAGGGTTTTGTCCTCTTGTCAATCTTGTCATCTTGCAATCGATTCGTTATCGATCCTTGTCCTCTTGTCAATCTTGTCATCTTGTGATCGATTTGTCATCGATCCTTGTCCTTGTCAATCTTGTCATTTTGCAATCGATTCGTCATCGATCCTTGTCTTGATCAATCTTGTCATTTTTTGATTGATTCGTCATCGATCGTTGTCCTTTTCAATCATGTCAATTTGGATCAATTAGTCATTGTTCCTCATCAATTGGTGCCTATCAATTTGATCTCTTTGTCAATCTTGGTCAATTTATCAACCAATCTCAATCGTTTGTCAGCATTGGTCCTTTGTTAATCAGAATCATGATCGAATCAACCTTATATCAATTATCTTTTGTCAAGACCTAATTGTCGTCCTTGCATTTCTAATTCATCTTCTAAGGTTTTATGATTTATTCATTTAATCTTGTTTGTCATTTTCCCTCTAGGTTAAATAATTTGTTTATTTATCCTAAGTCCTCTTGTCACAATTAAATATTTATTTAATTGGCTAACTAATTCCTCCCTCTTTTTGTGAATTAATTAATGAATGAAAAATTATTAATTAATTTACCTCAATTTCTAATTTCCCTAGCTCCATAGTCCCAGATCTAGCCTACTTGTGTCATATACTCCTCTACTGCTGCTACACTATCTACAATGGGTCCCCACTCTGGCACATCCTATCTCCAACAAGCATACAAGAAAGCTCTTTGTGGCATCCCTTGTTGTCTCCCATACTGCCGCTAAACACGACTGTGGAAAAATCGTTCAATGATAAAGGGCATCCACTCGATCAGATATCTCAACATATAAACATAGGGCATCTCTAGCCCATCCTAATCCAACACCTCACAATCCATGTATGGTCTCCAAATGACTGTATCAATGTCATCCAGTACCCTTTGCCAATTGTCTAGTTTTCCCAGCTTCTGCTGGACAACTATACCTGTATAACCATAATCATACACTCACCCAACTAGCCTATCCCTATCTGCAAGTGGCCCCGCTGTAAGAATGTGCTCCCATTACCACACCTATAGTAATGTCACCTCCATTGATAAACTATTGTATCCTAGATACACCACCTGGTGAAGCTCTGTGTAAAGGTGGGCTAACATATAGGACCCCCATGTGAACCTACGTCCCTGTGTGACCATATCCTCCAACACCAATCCCCATCCTATGATTAGTCCCTTCGACCTACGGTCAGGACACATAAATCCACCAATGAAACTTGATAGTACAAAGGGTAATAGAGCATAATCAAAATCCATGAACTCCTACCAGGGGATATCATATCCACTGATCTGATCATCCTAGAAGATGCGATAGAGAGCCTCTATCCCACCCTCCTTAGTCTTCTCATATGGCAATAAGGCCCTGACTATAGGAATCTGTAGAATGCGATAAAAGTCCTTTGGTGTGACTATTATCTCACCCGTAGCCAAGTGGAAGGTGTTTGTGTCACTGTGCCACCTCTTTGCCAAAGACATCAGCAAACCCTAGTTAATAATATACCAAGGTATGTCTAGTAAGGATGATAAACCACATCTCTCAATCACATCTCTATCAGCCTATAATAAGTGAGGAATCAATGACCATGGTCTCAGAAATCACTCTCGCGACTGAAGTATGCCAAGATGTGCCTGCAAAACAAGAAATGTCCATCATCAATTCCCACATCTATCCGATATATCCAATCAAAACAAAATCAAATTGAAACAATGAAGGATCAAATCAGGATCCATAACACAAGCAACTCAAGATCCATAATGCAAGCATCAAATCAAGACCCATATCGAAAATCAAAGATCCATAACGCAAGCAATCAAAGATCCATAACGCAAGCAATCAAAGATCCATATCTCAAGCATCAAATTAGGACCCATATTGAAAGCAACAATTAAGAATCACATCGAAAGCAATATCAAAGACCCATATCGCAAATCAAAAGAACCATATCAAAAATGAAGAATCATATTGAAAGTCAAGAATTAGAACTCACATCGGACATCAAATTCATATCGTATGGCAAAAATCACAGATCCACATCAAAAGAAAATTAGGATCCTCATCAAAACAATCAATCAACTCGGCACTCCATATTGAAAGCAATTTCAATAGACTCCAAATCATTAGATCCGAAAGCAGACATCATCACAGTGGGAAAAACATTGGCTCAAGACCCATCTCAAAACACTCAGCAGGCACTTATCAACCCCTAAGCCATCTACCTAATCTATTCAACCCTTGATGCATTCTTCTAAACCTTTTTTCACCCATTTTTGGATCCTACGTGCTAAAATAGGGCTCCTATGTGCTAAGCTACTACTTATGCGCTATCCTTTTCCTCCAACACGCTAGAAAATTTACCCCATGCGCTAAATCCCCCGATGTGCTAATTGGTTCCACCATTGCGCTATCTTGTTAACCGTATGCGCTAATCTATCCGACGCACTACTCTATCTACCCCATTTGCTAACTTGTCAACCCTATGCACTAAAATGATCTAAGCGCTAACCTGACCTACTGATGCACTGCAGAAAGCTACATGGATGCTAACATACCTTGGTTTACCCTATGCACTATCTTGTCTATCGTATGTGCTATGCAAAAACCCCTACACACTAAAACAACAAAATTTAAACAAAAAAAAAAAACACGTGATCAAATCAAGCAAAATCAATCAAAAGCTTGGAAAATTTTGGATCACTTACAGGTGGGCCATATGTGACGGGCCTTCGGTATCGACAAATGCACTCAAATTGGTGCAAATCATATGGAACCAACATCTTCATCAAAGCTCAAGAGTCGCAATCTCAAGGAGACAAATGTGCAAATGATAAGAATCAAATCACTTTTTACCTTTTTATAGGGTAAAAGTCAACAAGGTTAATAAGTGGGGCATGCATTTTCCTCTTTTTCATTTTTTAACCTTATCAACATCATTTTCAGGAGATGAATCAATTAAAATGCATTCAACACAATCAAAATATTCAAAATGCAATTAATTTAAAAACGCTCATCAAATCAACAAATTTTTCAAATCCTTGATTCATCTCCCGAGGGGGCATCATCAATATCATTTATCAAATATAGGGCATCATATTGACATATTGATACATGATATCATATCGATCAAATTTTGACAACATATCTGACAATTTTTCTTTGAAACAACATGTGCACACATGTCACTTCAAGGAGGGGCAAAATGTAGACGTATAAATCTGACCACTTTCCTAAGTAAATATTTAATATTCATTTTAACCTCATTCCTCTATTTTATTAATTTCTCCGCATTCATCTATTTGATTAAATAAGTTATTCAATTTATTTAATTAAGTTCACCTAAGCCTTTTCTAACCTTTAATTAAATAAATCACTTTATTTAATTAATTCCCCTATCTCCCCTTTTAATTAAATTTACATTTAATTAAAGTGATCCTTGCAAGTAAATAAATCTAATTTATTTATTTAAACCCCCCACTTGCATTTTCCTACATCTCCCACTTGCCTCCTTAACCCCCTTCTAGATTCTTCTAATCAATTCTAATTTAGCCTAATCCATCTCCTAAATATTGTCACATCCCTAAGAAAAGGGAAGTCACTTCTAAAAGCCTTCAAAGTCTTTGAAAACCATTAAAGGCTTTATGTCCTCAACAAGTTAACCCTCAAAGTCTTCCAAACCATTAAAATCTCTTAAATAACCATTAATGGTTAACTCAACCTTCTTGCATGATTAGAGACTTTCTCTCTAACTCAACCCTCATCTAGCCCAAGGGTCTCATCGAGCATTTATGGCTTTAACCCTGGTTATCCCTTTAACCCATGCACAAGAGTTTATCCCTTGGGTAAAAGATTTATCCAATGGATAACCCTAACCTAACCTTAACCCTTATCTCCTAAGGTAACCTTCATGTCTTCTCAAGCATTTAATGCTTCTTTCGTCTCCTCTCAAGCAACCTCTTGTTGACAATTGTCACCATTTCATTGGTGAGGATTGTAAACAGATTGATAACTTTCAATCCTAGCCCTTGTTAAGATTATCCCATCTTGACCATCCATTGCCCTATTTTTCCTATAAATAAAGCTCTCATTCTCTCATTTTTCAGATATCTAAGTTTCATGCATCTAATTTATAGTCATTTTACTAAGCATCTAGCCTCTCTTTGTTAAAACACATTAAACATTTAGAAGCATTTTTAATATCATAGCATATCCATGTTAGACTAGTATATCTTGTTAGGATAGGATTATTAATCTTTATCATAGCATCATATTCACACTAGTTTAAATCATTCTAGTTTCAGTATTATACATGTTGTAGGAATGCATTCATACTTATAAGAAAACATCACTCGATCTTGGCATTGTCATTCCTAAGTCACTTTTCTCAGTGATCTGAGAGAAAAGACATTGACTTTAGAGATCCTGTGAGATAGAGAACAATGGAACACCCCTTGGGAAGTTGAGCTATTCAATATGGCTCCTATAAATTTCACCAAGAGTCTCATTGGTGTGTGGACACTTTGAAATTAGACTTGTATGTGTTCGGTGTGGAACTTGATCAGTCTCCAAGTGGGAGATTGTTGAAATGTGGTGGTTGATCAGCAAAGTACTGTACACTCAGCACGTATCCTCGCCGGGGTCCGAGGCTGGGCTGGGCCCCAGGCAGGGGTTTGGGGGTGGCAGCCCCCGAGAAAAGCGGGGGTTTGGGGGTGGCAACCCCTGAGAATTTTTTTTTTTTGTCATTTTTCATTGATGAAAACCGACATTGTAATAAAACCCTAAAAAGTCCGACTTTGTTTGTTGCCCTAAAAATGCATGTTATAAGCGACTGGGATGCTTAAGGCATTGTAAGGTTGATGTACTATTTTTGCTAGATAATAAGAAAGATTGGACGGCTATGTATGGTGGACGTAACCCATTCTGGGTTAACCACATTAAATCTCTGTGTTATCTGTGTCTTGTTTTATTTCTTTATCTTTTGTATTTAAATCTGCATATAATTGTTAGTTCATATTTGCTTCGGATCTGCTTGAAACCCTAACAATTGGTATTAGAGTGAGGTTTTTTGTAAATTGGCAGGACTTTCAGATTTGAGTGGGAGCAATGGAGGATTCCAAATTCAAGGTCGAAAAGTTTAACGGCCAGAATTATCAATTATGGAAAATGCAGATGGAGGATTAGCTGTATCAAAAGGATTTGTGGCGGCCATTGGAAGGAAAGGCAAAGAAACCGACCACAATATCCGATGAAGAGTGGGACATTTTAGATAGAAAGGCACTGGGATCCATTCGATTGTGCCTTGCGTCATCTGTAGCATTCAATATAATAGAAGCAAAAACAATTGTAGATTTGATGGCAACATTGGCTAAGTTGTATGAGAAACCCTCAACTTCGAATAAGGTATTTCTTATGAAGCATTTGTTTAATTTGAAAATGAGTGAGGGAGGATCTGTAGCGGAGCACTTAAATGAATTTAATACAATTACCAGTCAATTGTCTTCGGTAAAAATTACCTTTGTAGAAGAGGTTAGGGATCTCTTGATTTTATGTTCTTTGCCAGAAAGCTGGAATAGCTTGGTTATGGTTGTAAGTAACTCTATCTCTGGTAAAAATACTTTGGTATTTGATGATATTGTTGGTGTTATCCTAAGCGAAGAAATGCGAAGGAAAAGCACAGGTGAGACTTCAACATCATCGGGTAGTGTTTTGAATGTGGAGAACAGAGGAAGATCAAAGGAAAGAGGAAAAGGCCCTGGGAATGAGAAGTCACGAGGGAAGTCAAAGAAAGGATGCTCTCAATCTAGAGGAAAGAAAGATTGCTGGTACTGCGAAAAGCCTGGTCATCTAAAGAAAGACTATTGGTCTCGGAAAAACAAAGAAGGAGACAAAAATGAAAATGACAGTAAGGAAGCTAATATTGCAAGTAATACTTTACAAGATGCTTTAATCTTATGTTTGGATAATGTTAATGATTCCTGGGTAATAGATTCTGGGGCTTCATTTCATGCTACACCCCATAGAAAATATTTTCTAGATTATGTTCAAGGTGATTTTGGATAGGTATATTTGGGTGATGATGAGCCCTGTCAAATTGTTGGAAAAGGAAAGATAAAGATCAAGTTGTAGAATGGTAATGACTGGTTTCTGCAGGAGGTAAGACATGTTCCTAATTTAAGAAGAAATTTAATTTTTGCAGGGGCAACTAGGTAGTGAAGGTTGCATAGTTACCTTGTCAGATAGTATGTGGAAGGTCACTAAAGGATCATTAGTAGTAGCTAAAGGTGCGAAGGTAGGCACATTATATCTATGTACTGGTAACACTTACTCTACCTTAGCTGCTACAGATAAAGTTACTATAGGGACAACAACAATAAATGTTGCAAGAACATATTCGATAATGTGGCACAATAGGCTTGGGCACATGAGTGAGAAAGGGATGAAAATCCTTCACTCCAATAATCTATTGCCAGGACTAAAGAAGATTGATTTAGAGTTCTGTGAAAACTGTGTTTATGGTAAACAGAAAAGAGTCAGATTTCTCAAGGTTGGGAAAGAGAAGAAGAGTGAGAAGTTAGAGCTTGTACATTCAGATGTATGGGGATCGGCTCAGGTATCATCTCTTGGTGGCTCTTGTTATTATGTTATTTTTATTGATGACTCAACTAGAAAAACATGGGTATATTTCCTAAAACAAAAATTAGATGTTTTTGAAACTTTTAAGAAATGGAAAGCTTTGGTTGAGAATGAGAAAGGAAAAAAGTTGAAGTGTCTCAGATCGGATAATGGAGGTTAGTATTGCAGCAAAGCATTTGAAGATTACTGTTCCTTAAATGGGATTCGAAAGCAGAAGACAGTTCCAGGAACTCCACAGGAAAATGGTGTGTTAGAGAGAATGAATAGGACCATCATGGAACGTGTGAGGAGCATGAGATTGCATGCTGGATTGCCCTTACATTTTTGGGCAGATGCTGTACATACTGTTGTCTATTTGATAAATAAAGGACCTTAAACCCCTTTGGATGGGGGTATTCCAAAGGAGGCATGGACTAGTAAAAAGGTAAATTATTCTTTTCTAAAAACTTTTGGTTGCAAAGCTTTTGTCCATGTTGATAAAGAAAACAGAACCAAGCTTGATGCTAAATCTCATAAATGTACCTTCATTGGATATGGGATAGATGAATATGGCTATCAGTTATGAGATTTTGAAAATAAGAAAATAATTAGAAGTAGAGATGTTATATTCAATGAGAAGGTTATGTATAAAGAACAGATGCAGGAAAAGAAGCATGAACAGGACAAACAAGAATATGTGGTGTTGGATGAGATTCCTGAAAATGAAATGCCATAGGTACCTGATGCTTAGCAACAACAGATTGTCCCACAAACTCCTGCAAGTGTTAGATGTTCTATGAGGACAAGTAGACCCCCTGAAAGATTTTCTCCTTCTTTGTATTCTATTTTATTAACAGATTTTGGTGAACCAGAAGAATATGAAGAAGCAATGCAGGTAGATGCCAAACAATAGTGGGAACTAGGCATGAAAGAGGAGATGGACTCCTTGATGAAAAATAAGACTTGGGACTTAGTCCCTTTATCTACAGAAAAAAGAGCCTTGCCTAACAAATGGGTTTATCAGCTAAAGGAGGAGGAAGGAGGTCAGAAAAGATATAAGGCCAGACTTGTGGTAAAAGGTTTTGCACAGAAAAAGGGTATAGATTATGATGAAATATTTTCTCCAGTTGTAAAAATGACTTCAATTAGAACTGTACTTAGTCTTGTGGCCGCAGATGATTTACATCTTGAACAATTAGATGTCAAAACAGATTTTCTCCATGGAGATTTGGAGGAGGAAATTTACATGTTGTAACCACAGGGATATGAGGTCAAAGGAAAGGAGAACTTGGTGTGCAAGTTGAAGAAAAGTTTGTATGGCCTAAAGCAAGCACCCCGACAATGGTATTTAAAATTTGACAGTTTCATGGCTGAACATGGTTATCATAGATGTCATTATGATCATTGTGTATATTTTAAGAGATTTGATAATGGTAGTTATATTATCCTGTTGCTTTATGTTGATGACATGCTTGTTGCTGGGTCTAACATGTAACATATAAATGATCTTAAACAAAAATTAGCCAGGTCATTTGCTATGAAGGATTTGGGTGTAGCCAAGAAAATTCTCGATATGAGGATTGCACAGGACATGAAAAATAGAACCTTGAATTTGTCCCAAAGTGAGTATATAAAGAAGGTGTTGAAAAGATTTAACATGCAGGATGCAAAAGCAGTAAGTACACCTTTGGCTAGTCATTTCAAATTGACTAAGGAGATGTACCCAAAGGCACAAGAAGAGGTTAATAAAATGTCTAACATCCCGTATTCATCAGTTGTTGGTAGTCTGATGTATGCAATGGTATGCACAAGGCCAGATATTGCACATGCAGTGGGAGTTGTGAGCAGGTTTATGAGCAATCCAGGTATGGAACATTGGAATGCTGTGAAATGGATTCTTCGGAATTTGAAAGGAACTACTACGAAGGCATTATGTTTCAAAGGATCTAATGCTGCTCTAAGTGGATTTGTTGACTCTGATCTGGCGGGTGATATTGATTCATGGAGGAGTACTATAGGGTATGTTTTTACTATAGGGGGAACTGCAGTCAGTTGGGTTTCTAGGCTGCAAAAGGTTGTTGCACTTTCAACCACTGAAGCTGAGTATGTTGCTGCTATAGAAGCCAACAAGGAGATGATTTGGTTGCAATATTTTCTGAAGGAATTGGGTCAGACACAAGAGGATAGCCCATTGTATACTGATAGCTAGAGTGCCATTCATCTTGCAAAGAACTCTACTTTTCATTCAAGGACAAAGCACATTCAGCTCAAGTACCACTTCATCCGGACTGTTTTGGAGGAGGGTCAGTTACGGCTTGAGAAGATTCACATAAGTGAGAATCCTGCCGATATGTTCACAAAGGTAGTTCCACAGGAGAAGCTGATTTCTTCATCAATTTCTGTTGGTCTTCTTGATTGATAATTGTGGAATTTATACCAGTCAAGTCCTAGTGTTTTATCCAGCGGATGTTGCATGTACAGTGGTGTCGTGTAGTATCGGTCTCCAAGTGGGAGATTGTTGAAATGTGGTGGCTGATCAGCAAAGTACTGTACACTTAGCACGTATCCTCACTGGGGTCTGGGGTCGGGCCGGGCCCTAGGCAGGGGTTCAGGGGTGGCAGCCCTCGAGAAATTTTTTTTTTGCCATTTTTCGTTGATGAAAACCGACATTGTAATAAAACCCTAAAAAGACCGACTTTGTTTGTTGCCCTAAAAATGCATGTTATAAGCGGTTGGGATGCTTAAGGCATTGTAAGGTTGATGTACTATTTTTGCTGGATAATAAGAAAGATTGGACGGCTATGTATGGTGGACGTAACCCATTCTGGGTGAACCACGTTAAATCTCTATGTTATCTGTGTCCTGTTTTATTTCTTTATCTTTTGTATTTAAATCTGCATATAATTGTTAGTTCATATTTGCTTCGGATCTGCTTGAAACCCTAACAGTATGTTTATGTCGCCCACATTTCCTGCACACACTAGTTATATAGACTATCAAGAGTATCGATCACAACATAATGCAACCATTGTCACAAAATGTCAAAGATAAAGCTACATTGATAGTTTAAAGCCTCAACATAGATCCAAGATAAGCATTAAAGTAATTAAGAGGTGTATGAGCAACTATGGTAGTTAGGAAAGCAAAAACACAAGACACTGTATAGCATCATAGAATCTAGTCGTATGATAAATGCATTGGGGACAGATTTCAACATCAATGAAGAAAATGCATTATCAAGGGACAATGATATTCATAAGATTGAAAGTAGTCACTAGGATGAAAATGTGACCCTTGGAGTTACAAACTGAGTTGAACATCTAGTGAACGTGATGGAACTAGTTCCTAAACAAGATAGACTAAAACCTAAGATTGAACGTAAGTTCTCAATTCAAGGACAAGTGTAAACTATATTTCGTAGTGGGTTTTAGCCCTTGTTTAGACATGGAATTCTCGTATTTGTATCTTTGCTCTTTTATATGTTGTATACATGTTTTCTTGTATCTGTGCTTTTGTCTTATCTTTTGGTGATGATGCAAAGCATTGATGCTTTGTGGTCTCTTCCATGTTGACCTAAAAGGACCCCTTTCTCCTCACGTATTCTTCCTCTAATAGTTTTCATCATCAAAGTTCGGGTATCCATGAACAAAATATTCAAGAAGCAACCTCAAGAGTATAGGAGAGATCTAAGAAAAAAAACATGAAGGAATGCAAATTGTAAAGTGACTGATTTTGTGTCTTAGACTACTAAAAACAACAAGATTGAAGTTGTTTGGGTGGATATAAGAGTGAAAGTGAACTTGGAAGGTTCGAGGAAGGTAGTGAGGGTGTGAGGGGTTAGTGCAGACCCTTCACAAGGCATTGTGGCCCTTGGTGGATCAGATTGACCATTATTAATATGATTGCCCTAAATTGAGCCTATGACTGTCTAAAAGATTAGTGGACTAAGATCTTATGAATAAGATGCAAAGAGTGGGTTTGATGAGTGGGAAAAAATTGGGAAAGGTGTGTGGAGACCTCTAGTGACCCTTGGAGGTGCTAGAAATTCCTAGTGGGAGGAGAGGACCCCATTTGTGATGAATGTCCTAAAGAAAGTAAACTTGCAATAAATGTTGTTGAATCCCTTAGGGTGGATGGAGGGGTGTAGAAACATGGTTTGGTCAAGAAAGAAGAGTCTTCAAGGGGGTTTTGTATGTGTTTGAGATAAGTATTATGCATTGTTAGTTGGTATTTGATGAAGAGAAGGAGTATTATTTAAGGGGCAGTCCTAGTTGAGTAATAATGTGAAGTTTGAGGGTGTTTGTGAGTTGCAGAACAAGATTGATGGTTCAAGAAGGTTAGATATGTGTGGAAGGATGTGTGAGTGTGGTTGATCTTTCTCCCAAACAAACTCAACTAATTAGGGATATCTTTATCCCAACTCACCAATTCAAACAAGGTGATTACCCTTCCCAAACTTCAAGAGCCCTCACAAGGCCACTAGGTACTCACAAAGTTTACACATCCCAACAATGCACTCATGCTTCCTAACCCTCATCCAACTATTAATAAACATTAGTTTAGGCTTACTCAACTTTACCAAGGCCAACTTGAGGCTCTCCACTTCCTAATTCACACCAGACCCCAAAATCCTACTCACACAAGGATACCTCCTAAATGACTCCTTATTGCTAATCTTTGATCTCAGACTTAGACAACTATTTGGTGTATTTGGTGACTGACCTTTTAAAAAGTTAAATGAATATTTACCTATGTAATCATCAATATGAATATAAACAACAAAATCTTTTTTTTGTAATCAGAAATATGAATATAAACAACAAAATCTTAATCAAGGACCTTACCTTTGGTGGTCTCCACTAAGTAACTTCTTGTGTTGTTGTTTGTGTTGGCCCTGTTGGATCCTACAATTAAGATTCAATACATATTATTCAATAAGATTAACAATGGAGCATAATAAAATATTGAAACGTGCGTTACGTTATTGAGCTTCTCTTTGTTTCAAGAATAGTTTAATATTCTCTACTTAACAGGGCCAACCACGTGAAGGTGGAAGATTATTTGTCCCCCCCCTAACATCACTCTAAATTATTTACAGGCATTATCTGACATGATTTTTCTTCACAGACAAACAAATTGGGGTATGGAAAATTTGGTCTATAACTTTCACAAACCAAGCAAAACGATGTCGCAAGTACAAAAAACATTGTCTGCGCGATTTTTTTATATTATTTACTTGACTAACCCCAAGGTTTTTTTGGTTTTTTTTTACTTTTTCACTTTTCTATTTTTTTTTAGAATTCCAATGAACGTCAGGCAAGATTTAAAAAGAAAACAAATTTGACACAAATTGCCTCCTTAAATCCGACGAACGTCAGGCAAGATTTCGATGATAATTGGTTTCGTCGGAATTCTGACGAACGTTGGGCAAGATTTCAACAATAGTTGGTTCTTATGAACATCAGGCAACATTTTTAAAAAAATAAACAAATTTGACACAAATTGCCTCCTAAGATCAAACAAAATGAAAGAAATCTCATAGTTCATCGGAAAATGCACCCATATGAGTTAGTGTCAACAAGGGATCAAACTCCCCCTTGATTTTGATGTCTCACAATTGAAGGGAACAATTGAGACTGAAACAAATGCCAACACAAAAACAAAAAAAAATGGAAGCATAAATGAAATTGAGACAAATAAAAAGAGTAAGAAGGAGAAAAATCCTCTACTTAATCCTCTAGGTACACTTGTGCAACAAATCTAAGATCTACAACAACAACTTGCAAAGTTACAAACATGATCTTCACCAAAGCAATATTCACTAGAGGATATATCCCCATACCCTTTGGATAGAAGTTTGGTTATGTTGCCTTTTCCTCTTAATTTCTAAATTCCAAAATTTGACAAGTATAAGGGGAAAGGTGATCCACATGACCACATTAGAGATTTTTGCATTTCTTTCTTGGAAGTCGATCATAATGAGACTATCTAATGCAAATTTTTCCAAAGAGCTTGAGAGGGCAAGCTACAGAATGGTTTTACTATTTTCCACCTGGAATTAGAACATTCCATGAACTAGTGGAAAAGTTTATAACTCATTTCTCCTATAACATCAAACATTAGGTCTCAATGTTAGATCTCTATAATACTAGATAAAAGAATGGAGAGTATTTTACTAGCTTATTGCAAAGATGGGGACAACTTGCAAGTAAGTGTCCCTATGACATACCAGAATAATTAAATATAGAAATGTTTGTCCACAACTTAAAACTGAATTAAGTTATCAACTACAACTTCAATGTCCCCCTTATTTTAGCAAGGTTATTGAGAAGACAATTCTTATAGAAAAAGCGTTCATAGCTAAAGGAGAAATCAAAATTTACAAGAATGCCACTAGTTTGAACAAGAACAAAAACAATGGAAAATCAAGGTTTTGGACAAAATAATAACATTGTGAATGATGGTGTTGTAGATTCTCAACATGTTAAATCAAAATAACCCATCTTCAATCTATTAGGTTCACAAAGTAATATAAACAATCAAAACAACAACACATCTAAACCAAAAGCTCCTAATGCTCCTCACAGAAGATTCACACCATTGGGGGAACCACTTGAATCCGCTTTAAGGAATCTCATTTCAAATAATCTTATAACATTACTTGAAGCAAGATATTATGAAAAATAAAGTTAAATCCACATGGTGGAATGAATCCGAGTAGTTAGTTTCATAGGAGCAACAGACACAAGACAAATGAATGTCAAAGATTGAAAACCACTATTCAAGATTGAATAGATAGGGGAGATATATCAGTTGATGGACATGAATTTAATGAAGAACATGTGGCATTCAAGGATCCACTTCCAAACTATAAAAAGGGAATCCCCTCAAAGTCACGCAAAAATAATGTCAATTACACAAATGCATCATATGATTATGTCATTAATCACATATCTAAATGCAACTCATATGAAAATGTGATTACAATTAAAAATAAATATGATTGTGATTTTAGCACCCATTGAGGAAAGGTTACCCTTCAAGGAGTACCACCTAAGCCATCTTCCATATCCAATCAATATAATGTCCCATATCAGCTCAAAAGAAACCAACCCATATATCTATTTTAGAGCTTTTATGTCTATCACCATCTCACAAAGCTATCCTTGGAAAGGCTCTACAAGAAACTGCCATACCCCATACCTTGATCAAGCGTAGTTTCAAGCCATGATGGGACATCTCAAAACACCCATTTCTTGTCTTTCACTAAACATGATGATATGGCCATTAATCAACCTCACAATGCACCCCTCCATATTGAAGTACTTATTCATTAGCATAGAATCAAACAAGTCCTTATAGATGGAGGAGTTGGTTTAAATATTCACACTTTCAAATTAGTCCCTGCATTGGGATTTTTTGAAAACACCATAGATCCAAAGAAGAAAATCTCTATAAAGGCTTATTATAAGGAAGAGAGAGCTTCCAAAGGATCAGTTGTTTTACCCATAAGAGTTAGACTAGTGGAAAAAGGTGTGGTTTTCCAAGTGCTTGATCTTGACTTAGCATACAATATACTCCTTGGACATCCTTAGATTCACCCAATGCAACTTCTACCATATACGTATCATAAATGTTTAAAATTTCTTTGTAATGGTTAAGAAATAACCATCCTAGGAGATCCTAATCCTTTTCAGTATTGCAATACCATTAAGCCAAAATATGAAGTCATTGTACCTAGTAATTGTGCAACCTCATCCTCCACTTCTCATATTGACATGACTTCATTACCTACTGTAGTCACATAAATCTGTCCATTTAATTAAATGAATACTTAGTATTTATTTGATTATTTAACCATCAATTAATGAATTAATTAAATTAATATTTAATTAATTCATCTTAACCCTCTTCTCCTATTAATTAAATAAATTATTCAATTTATTTGATTTAATTCACTTAACCAAATTCAGACCATTAATTAAATAAATAAATCATATTTATTTAATTAAATCTTCTCTCACATTTAAATAAATTAATATTTATTTAAATCCCCCAAAATCCCACCTCTCACATTTAAATAAATTAACATTTATTTAAATCACCTTTATCCTCTACCCACTTGCATTTTCCTACAAATGCAAGTTGCACAACTATTTTAAATAAATCATTTATTTAAATCACCTTTATCCTCCACCCACTTGCATTTTCCTACAAATGCAAGTTGCACAACTATTTTAAATAAATCATTTATTTAAAATCCTATTTATCCTCACCCACTTGCATTTTCCTACAAATGCAAGTTGCACAACTATTTTAAATAAATTATTTATTTAAAATCCTATTTATCCTCACCCACTTGAAACCTTTAATGGTTTCCCTTAAAGTCTTCAAAACTTGATGGCTTTAAAGTTTTCAAACTTGTTTGCTTTAAAGTTTTCAAACTTGATGGCTTCCTTCTATAATCTTCTTAAGCCTTTAATGGCTTCCCTTAAAGTCTTCTTAAAACTTTAATTGCTTCCCTTAAAGTCTTCAAGCCTTTAATGGTTTCCCTCAAAGTCTTCAAGCATTTTAATGCTTTATCTTCCTTTTTCTCATTTAAATAAATTAATATTTATTTGAATATTTATCCAAATGCAAATTACACCATTTAATTGAAATAAATGATTTTATTTTAATTGAAAATACCAAAATTTCTCCCACTTGCATTTTCCTACAAAATCCACTTGCATGCCTAAACCCCTTCTAGATTCTTCTAAACCCTTCCTAATTAACCTAATCCATCCCCTAAATATTATCACATTCCTAAGCAAATTGGAGTCACTTCTCAAAGACTCCAAAGTCTTTGAAAAGCAATTAATGCTTTGTGTGTTCAACAAATTAACCTCTAAAGTCTTCCAAACCACTTATGGCTCTTACATGACCATTAATGGTTAATTCCACTTGCACCCATGGTTAAGGACTTTGACCCCTAACTTAACCCTCATGTAACCCATGTGTCTCTTCAAAGCATTTATTTCTTTGACTAGGGTAACCATCATGTCCCCTCAAGCATTTAATGCTCCTTATCTCTCCTCTCAAGCCTCCTCATGGTGACACTTGTCAACATAGGATTGGGTTGAAAGTCTCACATGGATTGAATATCTTTCAATCCTAACCCTTGTTAAGATTACTCAATCTTAACCCTTCATTTCCCCATTTCTTCTATAAATAGAACCCTTCTCCTCAAGCAAAAGGAAGCATTAGAGTATTGTTGTTATACTGGCATTAGCATAGAGCTTTCTCATAGCATCATTGTCTACACTTGCATGGCATTTGCTTATCATATTCAACCATCTTGAATCTCCATATGGCATCCATGGCTAGTGCTAAAAGCTGAGAGCTACACTCATTTGGGACTTGGAGAGGAGAGGAACAAGGGAGGAGCAACTATGAGCATCTTGATTAGCTATTTTATTCTATGTTTATATTCTTTCTATTTCATGCTTAATATCTCTCTTGATATGCCTGTTTAGGATAATCTTTTGTTGCTAACACTAACGTTTGTTTCTTGTGCTCTTGTGTGTGTTGCCATCAAATAGATTTACTAATCCTTTTTGCAGAGCATCACCTACAACATCCAAATCTGTAGAACCCAAACTCAAGCTCAAAGATAATGGTGTGGGATAAAACTCTATTGAACAAACATTTTTCATTTCTCAGTTACCTCCTTCACCGAAGTCTAATGGCAAAACATATATGGCAAAATAACAATCCTTGGCTCCTATGAAACAGGTTGAAGGTCCTTTTATCAAATGGGGAACTTTGTTCGATGAAAGTGAAGAGAAAGACATTAAAGAATTGTTGTACAAAGATGAAAAGAATGATTTGAAGACCCAAATTATAAATACAACTACTTGTTGAACAATATGGCAAGGTTTTACTATAATGCAAATGATAAGATATGATGGCCATAGTCCCATAGGATTAAGAAATGAAGGTCTCATTGAACCACTACAACCTACTTTCGCATTTGCAAGAGACACAAAAGGATTAGGTTACCATATATCATAGAGAAAGCTACTATCAATTTAATGGAATTTTTTCACAAATTGCAACAAGATAGTGGGACAGATTCTCACGAATGGGAGGGACTTTCTAAGGTGTCTTCTAAAGATAAACATGTTCATGTGGTTAAGTCTTATCATTCTAATAAAACATATCATAAGGGACAAAGTTCAAGGTCTAGACCACTAGAGCTACATTCATAGAATATCAAGAGTGACTCGTATGAGGAAGGTTAGATATCTGATGTGCCATATAATCTTGAAGTGATTATTGATTTTGAACTTGAAGATATTATCATAAACCTTCAATTTTTTTACATTTTAACCATTATATCCCTTGATCTTGATCAACCAAATGAACCCCTTCCACTTGTACATCTTGAACTCATAGATTGGGGGCAAAAAAGCACACTTGAGCTTGATACCTTTTCCAATGGTAGTGCTATCATTGATTATTTGAATCATAAGGATCATTTATCTGTAGGAGATTATGAGTCAAGCTTCACTTTTGAACTCAATAATGCTACTTCTTTTGGAGAGGATTTCAAGACTTTTAGCTAAAAAAATATGATTAGACAAGATAGATCTAATAGTGAAAACTGCAATGCGACGGTATTAGATTAGGAAAAAGAAAAAATGTAGGACACATCCAATGGTGAAAACCTCTTTGAGGTGCCAAAGGATTAAACACTTGACATTCTTCCCCAACCATCATATTAGGAGAGTGATGGTATGATGAAAGAATAAGTATCCAATCAACTATAGCTAAGAGGGGGGGGTGAATCAGTAGATAGAAAAAATTGATAATAAACTTCACCAATCAATCTCTCAAAGTAAACTTAGAATAATTACTCTATCAAGATAAAAACTCATAAGATAAACTGGTTGTCTATTACAACAAATTAATAGTAAACAACTTCATATCTCAATGCTTCCGGTTATCATGACTTGTAAAAAATAGTTAAGTAGTTAAGTAAATCAACCATGAAAACATGACCACAAAAACATTCACCACTTGACACAAATATTTTTGACATGGAAACCCAAATAGGTAAAAACCACAGTGAGATGAGACTCACAAGATAACTATCTAAACTCTTCTGAAGTTCACCCAGTTAGGAGCCTAGCCTGTTAAAGCTTTACAAAAAGTCTTGTTAATAAATGATCCTATTAGGAATTACCTGGTTAAGGGATTGACTACAAATGCCTTGTTAGAAGCAATACCCTGTAAGGAGTAACCTTGGTAGAGGATTTGAAAATCCAAACTAATAGACCACCTTGTTAGCATATTTGAATAGCACCAAGCTTGTTAGAGCTTACCCAGTTAGGGGATTTTGATTCTGCTGTAATTGTTAGAAAACAATAGGAGTTTTTTGATCTATCTGAATAGCACTATACTTGGTTGATTAGATCCATTACATGCTCCTATCATCCTTTACTCAAACTGCAGATACATCATTTGGTTCGACAACCACACACTCAACTGAACCGTGTCTATCTCCTTGCCAACTCTCTCTTAAAACTAAACAACTTCATCGATCTTAAATATAAATCAATCAGGTCAGTAATACAACAAAAACCTAACTCTCATCGAGATTACAAACAAATTCAGTTCAATTATGACCGTTGGATTACATAGCAATCTCTACACATCAATCAAGAAAACCTTGATTGCTCCTTGATCACCACTTCGTTGAACTTAGTAACTCATCACGTGCTTTGCATTAGATGCAATACATTTTCTCATTTCCTAGACAAAAAATGTTACAAAACTTGCCAAAATCACTTGGAATTATCTTCATACAATAATCATGAGTGTCATCATCATTACTACTCACCATTAGATCATAAACCAATATAACAATTCTCCAAACTTAATCGGTTAGGGTTTATCAAAAACAATAGGTAGGGTTTACCAGTTACAACATTAGATAAGGTTTACACCGGTTACCGGTTCACTCCACAAATTCTTCGTACTGGTTATATTAACAATATTACAACAATATCAACAATATCATTACCAGTTTAATTGACATTGATGACAACATAACATATCATTAATGCAATCTTCATGCAAATGCCAACAATCTCCCCCTTTGGCATTTATGGCAATACAAATATCAATACCATTGATTGCTGCATGATTGTGAATAGGAATCTTGGTTTACATTACCAAGTATTCACCATGCTCATTATGTCTTTAGCTTGTTATTGGTTCTTCTTCCCATAATCACATAATTCTTCTCCCCCTTTGACAAAAATGCCAAATTGAAAGTAAAACATGTAATGTCAAATTTTACTGTGCATCATCCACTTCTACACCAATCCTCCTATAAAATTATGCAAGTAGCTCCAGGAATGATGTAATCTACATCATACTGAACTAACTTCATGAAGAGGGACAACCCCTAACTGACTTCTAAGATACTCAAAAGTAGTCTTAGCCAGAGGTTTAGTAAAAATATCTGCAAGCTGCTCCTTGGTAGAAACATGCTCCAAGATAACATCTTTACATTGATTTTTTTCCCTTAAGAAATGATACTTCAATTCAATATGCTTGGTTCGTGCATGCAAAACAGGGTTCTTGGAAATATTTATGGCCCTTGTGTTATCACATAAAATATTTATAAGTTCTGAAATCTTCATCTTAAAACCTTCCAAAATGTGCCTCATCCATATAGCTTGTGTGCAATTCATGTAAGGTGCAACATACTCAGCTTCAACAGTAGATTGTGAAGTACAACTTTGCTTCTTACTACTCCATGAAACAAGGCTTCCTCCAACAAAAAATACTCCACCGTTTGTGCTTTTCCGGTCATCAACATTTCCTGCCCAATCTACATCTGTGTACACCTTCAAGTCAAAATTTCCTCCATATGGATACCATAACCCATAATCAATAGTACCTTTCAAGTATCTAAAAATTCTTTTGGTTGCTATCAGATGTGTTTCCTTAGGATTCTTCTGGAATCTAGCAACTATGCCAACAGCATAAGCTATGTCCGGTCTGCTATGAACAACATAGTGCAATTTTCCAATCATTGACCTATATTCCTTCTCATCAACAGATTTGGACTCATCTTCCTTAGACAACTTACAACCTATAGCTATAGGTGTCCCAACTAGTTTACGGTCACTCATGCCAAATGTCTTCAAGACCTCTTTCACATACTTAGACTGTGTGATGAAAATATCATTCTTCATTTGCTGTATTTGCAAGCCTATGAAATTTTTTATTTCCCCCACTAAAGACATTTCAAAATCATTTTTCATTTCATTTGTAAAACTATTGCTCATGTCATCATTACCTTAAAAAATGATATCATCAACAAATACTTTGCTGACTAGTATTTTATCTCCTTTAGATTTGAGATATATGTTACTATCATCACTGGTTCTTAGAAAGCCTATCTTCATCAAATGTGTATGAAGCCTTTCATACCATGCTCTAGGTGCCTACTTTAATCCATATAAATCTTTATGCAATCTTCATACCATGTCTTCCTTATCAGTCAGACCATAACCATCTGACTGCTCAATGTATACTTCTTCTTCAAGTATCCCATTCAAAAACGCTAATTTAACATCCATCTGGTATACCTTGAATTTCTTGTGTGCTGCAAATGCAAGTAAATTTCTGGCACCTTCTAGTCTTGCCATTGGTGCAAAATTCTCACCATAGTCTTCTCCTTCCTCTTGTGCATAACCTTTGCAAACCAACCTATATTTATTGCAAACTACAACACCATATTCATTCAACTTATTCCTAAAAACCCACTTAGTTCCTATCACATTTTTATTTACCGGTCGGGGTACCAGGGTCCATGTGTTGTTCTTCTCAATTTGGTCTAATTCCTCCTCCATAGCTTTAACCCAATTATCATCACCAAATGCTTCCTTAGTAGTTCTTGGTTCAATAGTGGAGATCATGCAAGAAATTTCTCTGATTCTTCTTCTGGTTAGTACTCCAACATCCTTATCCCCAATAATTTGTTCAGGATTGTGATTCAGTCTCACATATCTTGGAATAACATGATCATTATCTATAGGTTCAACTTCTTCATTATCATCATCTTCTTCTAAATTTATCTATTCCGGTTGGACTGGTACATCAATATTTGCTTTACTGGTTTCATATTTCACAGTTTCTGGTTCCAAAAACAAAATGAAAGGATCTTCATCCTTTTTCTTTGAATTGGTTTCCTCTAAGACTTCAAGAAATTCATCCACTCTAACATCAATACTCTCAACAATTCTTATGTCTGGTTGTTAAAACACTTGTAGGCCTTACTCTTGGTGGAATAGACAAGAAATATACCTTCATCACTTTTAGCCTCAAATTTGCTAATATAATCATCTCTCTTAATAAAACATTTGCTTCCAAATATTCTAAAATAACTAACATCAAGTGATCTACGATACCAATATTCATAAGGAGTCTCGACCTTACCTCTCTTTACCAGAATTCAGTTCATAGTGTAGACAACTATGCTGACAACTTCTCTCCAGAAATTTTTCTCTTCACCTCCTTGTATTAACATCATCCTAGTAGCTTCAACAACTGACCGGTTGTTTCTCTCTATGATACCATTTTGTTGTGGTGTCCTTGGTGCAGAAAGCTGCCACTTGGTACCATTTCCTTCACAATACCTAGTGAATTCCTCAGAAGTAAATTCACAGTCTTGATCTGTCCTTAGACACTTTATCTTCTTACCACTCTCTTTTTCAGCTAAGGCCCTGAATGCCTTGAACTTACCAAAAGATTCAGTCTTATCCTTCAAGAATGTGACCCACATCATCCTTGAAGATCATGAAATATCTATCACCTTGAATACTTTTTGTTCTTATTGGTCCACAAAGATCTATATGAATCAAATCTAAAAAAAAGTTTGACTGAAAAAGATTTTCTCTTGAAAGTTGAGGATGTCATCTTTCCCAACTGACATTCTTTTCACAAAGCATTAACTTGTTTGTCTAACTGAGGAAAATCTCTCACTGTCTTGGACTTACTCACTTATCAAAGTTTATACGACAACAACTATTATCTATCTTTGCAATTAAATAGTTGCTGACTTTAGGATTAAGATGAAACAAGTTACCTTTAGTTTACTTCCCAGTTGCAACCAGTTCACCTTTAATGTCATAGATCTTGCACATACCGTGTTTAAATTCTAATGGGTATCCTCTGTCATTGAGTTGTGCCACACTCAAAAGATTGTGCTTTAGACCTTTAACCCAGTAGACATCATCTACACTACTCTTTCCATTAAGAGAAATAGTTCCCTTAAATTTAACCATGTAGGGTGAGTCATTACCAAATCTTACAACTCCGCCATCAAATTCTTTCAAAGAAATAAATTTGCTTTGATCACCGGTCATGTGATGTGAACAACCACTGTCAATGATCCAATCATTAGAGTTATCCATTTTGGATACTAATGCCTTCTGGTCTGACATCTCTTATTTAATGGCTACAAACACAATGTCTTCATTAGCATCACCATCAGATTCCTCATCACTGATACCACCATCAACAACAATAAGACAATCTCTTTTGCCTTTACCCTTGTACTTCTTGAATTTCTCTCATTTGTGCTCATTATCACCATTAGGACAATTAGCAACAATGTGTCCAATCTTGTTGCATGCAAAACATTTCAAAGGTAATTTAACTCTATATTTACCTATACCTCTAGGCAATCGCTTGGCCAAAAAAGCTTCAAGCTCAGTGAAAATGTCTTCATCATCGGCTTCTCTGCTAGATCTGGATTCATAATTGTGACTGGTATCTCTACTTTTCCTCATAGATGGGTTAGAAATAGAAGCTCTAAATGCAGTCTCAGATTTATGTACACTACCATCATAACCATTTAATTCAAAAGCAGTAAGCTTTCCAATGATGGAGTCAAGATTTACCTTAGTTTTGTCAATGGACTTCAGCTCTTGAATAGCTACAACTTGGATAGTGTAGACCGGTAGCAGGGTTATCAGTACCTTACTGATCACTATGGAATCTTCCACTTTACCTCCAACACTCTTAATTTCATCGACTATCTCTTTTATTCTTTTACCATACTTCTAGATATTCTCACCTTCAGCCATTTGCATGTCATCAAACTTTCCTCTTAGACTCTCCTTTTTAGCAATCTTAACATGTTCGTCAACACTATAAATCTCTTCAAGTTTTTTCCATACCTCATATGAAATTTCAAGACCATGAACACCTACATACTCTCCATCAGACAAATAAATGATAATAGCCTCCAATGCTTGATTATTTTCTTGTTGCTCTTTCTTCTGATCATCACTCAACATCCCAGTAGGTGCAACATACTTAGTATCAACATGTTCCCAATACTAACTTCCCAGAATCTTGATATAAATTTTCATTCTATCACTCCATATTTTGTAGTTCTCTCTATTAAACTTCAGACCTTCCCTCTTCATCATTATCAGGAAATATTTACCTCAAGTTGTTAGGGTTAGATATTAGAGGACCTGAATTGTTCTAATACCAATTGATGGTATGATGAAAGAATAAGTATCCGGTCAACTACCAAGAGGGGAGGTGAATCAGTAGATATAAAAACTGATAATAAACTTCACCAATCAATCTCTCAAAGTAAATTTATAATAATAACTCTGTCAAGATAAAAACTCATAATATAAACTGGTTGTCTGTTACAACAAATTAACAGTAAACAACTTCTTCATATCTCAATGCTTCCAGTTATCATGACTTATAAAAAATAGTTAAGTAGCTAAGTAAATCAACCATGAAAAAATAACCACAAAAACATTCACCACTTGACACAAATATTTTTGACGTGGAAACCCAAATAGGCAAAAACCACAGTGAGATGAGACTCACAAGATAACTATCTGAACTCTTCTGAAGTTCATCCTGTTAGGAGCCCAACCTATTAAAGATCTACAAAAAGTCATGTTAATAACTAATCCTATTAGGACCTTTTAGGAATCACTCGGTTAAGGGATTGAATACAAATACCTTGTTAGAAGCAATACCCTATAAGGAGTAACCTCGGTAGAGGATTGAAAATCCAATCTAATGGACTACCTTGTTAGAGGATTTGAATAGCACCAAGTTTGTTAGAGCTTACATAGTTAGGGGATTTCAATTCTATTGTAATTGTTAGAAAACAACAGGAGTTTGCTGATCAATCTGAATATCACTACACTTGCTTGATCAGATCCATTTCATGCTCCTATCTGCCTTTACTCAAACTGCAGATACATCATCCGGTTCGGCAACCACACACTCAACTAAGTTATGTCTATCTCTTTGCCAACTCTCTCTTAAAACCAAACAACTTCATCAACCTTAAATACAAATCAATCAGGTCGGTAACACAACAAAAACCTAACTCTCATTGAGATTACAAACAAATTTGGTTCAAGTATGACTGTTGGATTACATAGAAATCTTTGCACATCAATCAAGAAAACTTTGATCACTCCTTGATCACCGTTTCATTGAACTTAGTAACGCATCACGCACTTTGCATTAGATGCAATACATTTGCGCATTCCCTAGACAAAAACCGTTACAACAACTTGCCAAAATTTCTTGGAATTGTCTTCATAAAATAATGATGCATTTCATCATCATTACTGCTCATCATCAGATCATAAACCAATATAACCAATTCACCAAAATTAATCGGTTAGGGTTTATCAGAAACAATAGGTAGCATTTACCAGCTACAACAATAGATAAGGTTTACATCGGTTACCGGTTCACTCCACAAATTATTCCTACCGGTTATAGATAATATTACAACAATATCGACAATATCATTACCAGTTTAATTGACATCAATAACAACATAATATATCATTAATGCAATCTTCATGATGCTGGCATTATGTGAACTAGTATGAGGACACGATGACATTGTATGTTGTCATTGATGTCAATATGCTGAAGAGGAGAGAACCGGTATAACACTGTGAACCGACATTTGTGCCAAAGTGAAGCAGTGTGTTTGTTTAAGGTGAACCAACACATGGAAGCTTTGTATGACTACCAGTTGGTAGTCTCAACTTCAGGGTTTCCGGTTGAAGTGTCTCAAGCCTGTGTGACTCAATCAGTGACTTTGTGTGATGAGTTAGCATTGTAACGAAGAACAAATCATGTTGCCACGTCAACCTTGTGTGCGTGAAGGATCTTGCATGAAGGAGATTGTCCCTATCTACCTCGGGAATGTGCGAAGTCTGTAAACAGTGATAACATGTGATGGGTTATCAGCCACCATGAAATCAATGGAAAACAAATGATGGAGAATGTCTTGACATTGGTTCAAGAATGTTGCATTTAATGCAATGTACTCAATGGTCAGGATTGAACCGTTTGAATTGCTTAACTTAACAGGTTTAGGGTTTAGGGTTTATGCTACCAACCTATCTATTTTCCTGTAAGGTCAATGTTGTGTTTCTTTTTGAGGTTGTTGGAAAAAGTTGTGTGTGTGTATCCAAGAGAAGGGATACATGATTCCTGTCAGAATAGAAGAGAGAAGTGATACCTGTAGAGTGTAAGTGCAGAAGGTGAAGAGGAGCTAAAGCAGATCTGCATTGGTATTGAGTGCTATTACTAGATCATTGTAATACCTATTGATCTCTAACCACTTCAACAGTTGGTAAATCCCTTAACAGGGTAGCTTTAACCAGCTTGCTGTAAATCCTTTAACAGGGTGACTCAAAACCATTGAGTTCTTGAAATCCTCTAACAAGGTAACCTTTAACAGGGTTTAACCCTTAACCGGATGATCCCTAATAGGATTGGTTCCTAATAGAACCTATTGTATTAGTCTTTAACCAGACAAGGCTCCTAACAGAGTGGACTTCTAAAGAGTTCAAAAATAGCTTGTGGGTATTCATCCCCACCGTGGTTTTTCCCAGTTGGGTTTCCACATGAAAAATATGTGTGTCATATGTGATGTCTTTTTCATGTGATGCTATGTTGTTTTCTGTCAAGCGGTGAATCATGTTGATCTAGCTGTTTATATATATATATCTTTGATGGTAGATTACCTGTTCATGCACTATGGTGAAATGGAAATGAAGTATTAGATTGTATGAGAACATAAGTGTCAACCGGTTTATGCTCGCCTCAGTTACTCTAGGTTTTGCTGGTTATACTTTGTTTAAGACCGGTGTTATTGTTTATCTGCCTAAGCACTGTGTCTGCTAACAAACCGGTTTTAGGATTGTATTTTTGTCTGTACTGATTCACCCCCCCTCTTAGTACTGGTTTGGTACTATCCATTCAGCATTGAGTTATCAATCGCTATCAGAGCATCCTCCAGGTCCTCTGTGTTATAAGCTTAACCGCTTGAGGTAAAGATCCTAGTCTAATGATGAAGAGGGAAGGTCCAAAGTTCAATAGAAAAAATCTCAGTATATGGAAAGATAGAATGAAGATATACATCAGAATCATGGGTTCTCAACACTGGAGCTATGTTGAGAATGCCTATGTTGCCCCTATCGGTACTCTCACCAATGACCAAAAGAGAGAAATGCAGGAGAATGGGCAGGTCATGGAAGCCCTAATTAGTAGTTTATCTGACATTGAGTTTATTGATGTCCAAAATAAGGTAAATCCCAAAGAGGTATGAGATACTCTTGAAAATATCTATGGCGGTGATGAGCATGTAAAACAAGCTAAGGAAGAAAGCCTTAGAGGGAAGTTTGAAGACATGCAGATGGTTGAAGGTGAGACCATTCAATAGTATAGAATAAGAATCCAAACTATTGTTGGAGATATCAAGAGTGCAGGTGGTAAAATGGAAGATTCCACTGTGGTAAGAAAAGTCCTGAGATCCTTATTACCGGTCTATGCAATAAGGGTTGTTGCTATTCAGGATTTGAGATCAATAGACAAGACTAAGGTATCCCTAGACTCCATCATTGCAAAGTTGACAACCTATGAGCTAAATAGTTTTGATGGCAATGTTCAAAAGACTGAATCAGCTTTTAAAGCTTCTGCTGTACCATCCAGAAAAGGAAAAGAAGCTAGCACTAGTGGTGAATGAAGACAGAGCAGAGAAATGGATGATGAGGAGATTCTGATGGCATTTGAAGCTCTTCTTGCTAGGAAAATTCCTAAAGGAACTGGCAAATATAGAGGTAAGATCCCTTTGAAATGCTTTTCTTGTAACTGGATAGGACATATTGCTGTAAACTATCCTAATGGCGACAACAAGGACAAATCAGAAAGGTTCAAGAAATTCAAAGGAGGAAAACGAAGAAACGATTTTGTGGCAGTTGATGAAGGTGTCACAGATGAGGAATCAGAGGATGAAGAAAATGAAGATATTGTGTTTGTTGCTGTCAAGGAAGATGTGTCAAACAAGAAGGCTCTTGTCTCCCACTTTGATAATTCCAATGAGTGGATTATTGACAGTGGTTGTTCTCACCATATTACTGGTGACCGGAGCAAGTTTATATCCTTGGAAGAGTATGATGGTGGTGTGGTTCTCTTTGGTAATGATGCACCATGTATGGTCAAAGGTAGAGGGTCCATCTCTCTGAATAGAAAGAGTAGTGCTGACAATGTGTATTGGGTTGATGGTCTTAGACACAACCTTTTGAGTGTTGCCCAACTAAATGACAGTGGTCTCACTCTAGAATTCAAGAATAGAGTGTCCAAAATCAAAGGAAAGAATGGTGAAGTGGTGGCCACCAGCATGTAGACCAAAGGTAACCTATTTCAGCTAAAGGCAAATATAAGTACATGTCTTATCGCTAAATTTGATGATAGCTGGATATGGCATAGGAGGCTCTGCCATGTAAACTTTGATAATATTGTGAAGGCCAGTAAGATCAAGGCAGTTAGAGGGTTGCCAGTGCTAAGAAAATTGGAAAATACCTTGTGCAGAGAGTGTCAATTGGGGAAAATGTCTTCCTCAACCTTTAAAGGTAAACCTTTCATTGCTGACAATTTGCTTGATCTTGTGCATACTGATTTGTGTGGTCCTATGAAAACTAGGAGTGTGCAGGGTGATATGTACTTCATGATTCTCACTGATGATTGCTCAAGAATGATGTGGGTCACATTCTTGAAAGATAAGTCTGAAGCTTTTGTGAAGTTCAAAGCCTTTAGAGTATTAGTGGAGAAGGAAAGCGGTAAAAGGATCAAGTGCCTGAGAACTGATCAAGGATGGGAATTCACTTCCAATGAATTCAACAAGTACTGTGAAGAACATGGCATCAAGAGGCAACTATCTGCCCCCCAGACTCCACAGCAGAATGGCTTAGCAGAGAGGAATAACTGGACTATGGTTGAAGCAGCTAGAACTATGTTGATTCAAGGAAAGGTAGCTCACACCTTTTGGAGAGAAGCGGTGAGCACTGCTGTCTACACAATGAACTGGGTACTCATCAAGAAAGGTAAGTATAAAACTCCTTATAAGTATTGGATCGGTAAGACACCTATGGTTAGCTACTTTACAGTGTTTGGTAGCAAGTGTTACATCAAGAGGAGCGAACACCAAAGTAAATTTGATGCGAAATGTGATGAGGGAATATTCCTAGGGTATTCCACCAAGAGCAAAGCTCTTAAGTATTTCAATAATAGGACTCAGAGAATTATGGAAAGCATCAATGTAAGAGTTGATGAAATCTCTGAGAAAACTGAGGAAACTAATAGTGAGCAAGCGGTAAATGAACTGGTTGTAACCTTCTGGGAACCGATTGTCAGTCAACCGAGTACTAGTAACAGTGTTCCTACACCGGTAGATGTAAATGCTGGTACTGATGGAGATGAGGATGAAAAAAAAAAGCAAGAGGAATCTATCAAGACCATTCCTCGATATGTCAAGTTGAATCATGATCCTAAGCAGATCAGAGGAGATAAGGATGCAAGAATCCTTACAAGAAGAAAGGTCAGAGAAAACTCATGTATGATCTCTGAATTTGAGCCTAAATTATTCAAAGAGGCACATAAAGATGAAGACTGGATCATGGCAATGGAAGAGGAACTTGACCAGATAGAGAAAAATGGTACATGGTCTTTGGTACCCAGACCGGAGCATAAAAATGTCATTGGCACCAAATGGGTTTTCAGAAATAAGCTGAATGAGGATGGCACATTGATTAGAAACAAAGCCAAACTAGTGTGCAAAGGATATGCCCAAGAAGAAGGAGAAGGCTATGGAGAAACCTTTGCTCCTGTAGCCAGATTGGAAGGAGTTTGTATGCTTCTTGCATATGCAGCTTTTAAAGGATTCAAAGTATATCAAATGGATGTAAAATCTACTTTCCTAAATGGTGTACTTGAAGAGGAGGTGTATATAGAGCAACCATATGGGTTTTCCCTATCTGAAGACATTGATGTGGTGTGCAGGCTACATAAAGCCTTATATGGTCTAAAGCAGGCACCTAGAGCATAGTATGAACGCCTGCACTCCCATCTTGTGAAGATTGGATTTGAGAGTGTGAGATTTTGCCAGGATCAAGAGCTCAATGAAATGTACAAAATAGAGACACAATATAGGACAAGAATAAACTGTATTCTCATCAATAGAAAATGATCAATTGTTCCAATTACATACAATGTAGATGAGCCTACTTATATAGGCAAGGCTTATGGATATGTGAGCACACAAACATGACATGTGGCTCAATAAGAAACAAGGGTAGGTAGGAAATAGGTGTGGGTAGGTAGGAGAAATAATATAATAGTCCACATGAGGTGGATCACCCACTGAATGTGGAGTGTAACAACAAGATCAACACCATAAAAGGAGGAAATTCTCCTACACACACCCAATGTGGCACAAACACCCTAGTGTCTCATACCCAAACTACTATGAAATGCATTTGCTAAGTAAACTTAAGTAAGTGTAATAATATCCAAGATGAATAATTATTTACACCAAGAGAGAGAACAAGCAAAGAAAGCAATATCTACTTGAAGTCTGAAGGAGATCAGATCCTAATCTGTGAGGTATTTGTTGATGACATTATCTTTGGTGGAGATGACAAGATGAATCATGAGTTTGCAGATGAGATGAAGAAAGAGTTTGAGATGTCACTCATAGGGGAGATTAAGTTCTTCATTGGACTGCAGATCGAGCAGATGAAAGATGGAATCTTTATCACTCAGTCCAAGTATGTCAAAGAGGTGTTGAAGACCTTTGGCATGGAAGATAGAAAACTAGTTGGTACACCGATGGTGATCAGTTGTAAACTATCCAAAGAGGATGACTCAACATTGGTTGATGAGAAGGAATACCGATCAATGATTGGTAAGTTGCATTATGTAGTGCATAGCAGACCATATATTGCACATGTAGTTGGCATTACTGCAAAGTTCTAGAAAATCCCAAGAGAATCCCACTTTGTTGCAGTCAAGCAGATTCTTAGGTATCTGAAGGGAACTATTGATTATGGATTGTGGTATCCATACAACAAATATTTCAACTTGAAAGTATTCACAGATGCTGATTGGGCAGGTGATGTAGATGACTAGAAGAGCACAATCGGTGGTGCATTCTTTCTCGGTGGTAGACTGGTCTCATGGATGAGTAAGAAGCAGAGTTGTATCTCTCAGTCTACAGTGGAAGCAGACTATGTTGCAGCTTTCATGAACTGCACTTAGACAATTTGGATGAAGCATGTATTAAATGGCTTCAAAGTTCCTGTATCTGAATCGGTAAGTATATTTTGTGACAATACTAGTGCAATTAACATCTCCAAGAATCCGGTTTTACATTCTAGAACCAAGCACTTTGAGCTTAAGTATCCTTTCTTGAGGGAAAAGGTTCAGAACAAAGAGATTGCACTGGAACACATTTCCAGTAAGGAGCAGTTAGCTGACATATTCACCAAGCTTCTCCCAAAGGCTACATTTATGTACTTAAGAGGTGAATTAGGGGTGTTGCCCCTTCAGGAGGTAAACTAAAGGTATATGCTCCACATCAGTCAAGTATTGCATAGTCATATTTTTTCTTTGGGATTGATGTGTTGAAGGATGCTACTCCATAGGGGGAGCAACATAATGGAACAGTGAAGCTTGTGCCTCCACTTTGGCATTGTTGTCAAAGGGGGAGAAGAAGAGAAGCAGAGAAGATATCTGCAGAAATTGGGGGAGAAGATGTGAAGCAGAGAGATATCTTTGTATATTGCCATCAATGCCAAAGGGGGAGATTGTTGGCATTATGTGAACTGGTATGAGGACATGATGACATTGTATGTTGTCATTGATGTCAATATGCTGAAGAGGAGAGAAACGATATATGTGAGAATCGGTATAACACTGTGAACCTACATTTGTGCCAAAGTGAAGCGGTGTGTTTGTTTAAGGTGAACGGGCATGTGGTTATGGGAACCGGCACACGAAAGCTTTGTATGACTACTGGTTGGTAGTCTCAACTTCAGGGTTTCCGATTGAAGTGTCTCAAGCCTGTTTGACTCAATCGGTGACTTTGTGTGATGAGTTAGCATTTTAATGAAGAACAGATCGTGTTGCTACGTCAGCCTTGTGTGCGTGAAGGAGATTGTCCCTATCTACCTCAGGAATGTGCGAAGTCTGTAAACGGTGATAACGTGTGATAGGTTATCAGCCGCCATGAAATCGGTGGAAAATGAATGATGGAGAATGTCTTGAGATTGGTTCAAGACTGTTGCATTTAATGCAATGTGCTTAATGGTCAGGATTGAACTGTTTGAATTGCTTAACCTAACAAGTTTAGGGTTTAGGGTTTATGCTACCGACCTATCTGTTTCCTATAAGGTCGATGTTGTGTTTCTTTTTGAGGTTGTTGGAAAAAGTTGTTTGTGTGTATCCAAGAGAGGGGATACATGATTCTTGCTAGACCAGAAGAGAGAAGTGATACCTGCAGAGTGTAAGTGCAGAAGGTGAAGAGGAGCTAAAGCAGATCTACATTGGCATTGAGTGTTGTTACCAGATCATTGTAATACCTGTTGATCTCTAACCACTTCAATAGTTGGGAAATCCCTTAACAAGGTAGCTTTAACCGGCTTGCTATAAATCCTTTAACAGGGTGACTCAAAACCATTGAGTTCTTGAAATCCTCTAACAAGGTAACCTTTAACAGGGTTTAACCCTTAACTGGGTGATCCCTAACAGGATCAGTTCCTAACAGAACCTATTGTATTAGTCTTTAACCAGACAAGGCTCCTAACAGAGCAAACTTCTAAAGAGTTCATAAACAACTTGTGGCTATTCATCCCCACCGTGGTTTTTCCCAGTTGGGTTTCCACGTGAAAAATATGTGTGTCATATGTGATGTCTTTTTTATGTGATGCTATGTTGTTTTCTGTCAAGCGGTGAATCATATTGATCTAGCTGTTTATATATATATATATATATATATCTTTGATGGTAGGTTACCTATTCATGCACTAGGGTGAAATGGAAATGAAGTATTAGATTGTATGAGAAGATAAGTGTCAACCAGTTTATGCTTGTCTCAGTTACTTTGGGTTTTGTCGGTTGTACTCTATTTAAGACCGGTGTTACTGTTTGTCTACCTAAGCACAGTGTCTGCTGACAAACTGGTTTTAGGATTTTGTTTTTGTCTATACTGATTCACCCCCCCTCTCAGTACCAGTTTGGTACTATCCGTTCATCATTGTGTTATCACATGCAAATGCCAACAAAGAGATCTTCAATTTTTATTGAACTTGTTGTCACAGAGGATTGCGCTTGAAAATACTGTGTAAAACTTAGCAATCCTATAAAACATGGGAATAATTTCAGGCCTATGGTTTACCTATACTGAAAGTAGAGCTTTGGAAACTAGGTCGACTTCTTGTCTTGATGAATCTCCTACAACTAACTTTTTGTGAGAAGAGGGTTAAAGGGCTTGCATGTGACGAAAAACCTATTCTAATGGAGGTGATACACTAAAACTATAATAGCTGCAATACCTAATGGAAAACACTTCAAAAATCAATTAGATCACCTAATTCATAAATATTTGTGAAAAGGTTTGAATTTTTCCAATTTTTGCATGTAGGAAAAGTGAATTTTCACAACATGCAAAGAGTTGGAAACCATGTGAACACAACCCACAACCTGAATTACTATGAAATTATCCTACTTCTACAAACCAAAAGTGAGTCAGAGTAAAGAATTGTAAAAATCACAATAACTTTGTCAAATCGCCCACTTGACAATGAAAAAGCAAGAACTACTGATAAGGAAATAACTCTGTATTGCAAATTGAATGAAAATAACTCTATTACAATAACTGAAAAAATGCTAAGTGAACTAACAAAACTTGTAAATATTGAAACATAAGATATTCCTAAAATTTCACCTAGTAGCATCTTTGTCAGAATAAGAAAATAAAAACTTTATCAGGTTCTTTAAAGATAGATAAATCAATTTTTCTTGGTCCTATGCAGATATGCCAAGCTCGGATCTAGATCTTATCATGTATCATTTATCAATAGCTCCTGGAGTCAAACCAATAATTTTTTTTGAGGAAGATGCATTCACATATAGCCCTTTTGGTCAAAGCGGAATTGAAGAAGTTGTTGGATGTAGGATTTATCAGATCAATTGATTATGCTGAATGGATATCCAACATTGTCCCTATTTCTAACTCTAACAAGAGCATCAAAGTGTGTACAAATTTTTGAGATTTGAATAAAGTATGCCCAAAGGATGATTTTCCTTTACCTAACATGGATATCATTGTGGATTTGACAGTGGGACATGCTATGCTATTTGTAAAAGTTGTATAATACAACCTCATAGAACCCAATGAACACTTGTATGCAAATAACCTGTCACAACAATGGAAGATTCAAAAAACACAAAGTTTACTTTGAAAACCTAGAGCAAAAGAATGTAATAATAATAATTAGTTTGGTTAAGGATTACAAAGGGATCAATCCTTATAAAAGGAGATCAAAACCCAAAAACAAAAAGCCTAAAAGAAATTTAATAATTAATAATAAATTAATTATTAATATTCCTAAGTTTATCTTCCTAAATTTAGCCTAAGTGAAATACAGAAAAGGTGACTTAATTATTAAATCAAAATTATTTAATTAATTAAGTAAACTAATACCTTTACTCTAACACCCCCCCTTAAGATGAAGTTAGGGAGAAGCTAAAAAACAACTAAGGACTAGATGCTAGAAAACTAAAAATGGGTCCCGGCAACAAGGCCTAATGAGGTACCCAAGTACAATGAAATCTCTATAAAATGGAGAAAAATGAGAAAACCTTATGGGAACAAAAATCCTCTCCAAGAAGAGATGAAAGCTCAAGTGAAGGACTAAGAAGCCTCCAAACAAGAATGTTCCAAAAGATAGGAACAAAAGATGAGCATGAAGGATCATTGAAGCATGAAGAAGCTACAAACTCTATCATAGAATGACTGCTAAGATGCTGTAGTAAGAACCTCCTCTAAAACAAAAGATGATTAGGATCAAGAAGACATGAATCTACATGAGTTCCCTCAATGACACTAGAATCCAAATCAGATAGCAAACACAAGCAAAACATCTGGAACTCGAAGATACAGATGGTACAAGTACCAATAGTCAGAAGAACTAATCAAATGAAAAATGGAAGGTCACCTCCATAAATAGGAATGAAAGAGTGTCCATATGGTAAGCATTCCATCTCACCAAAATGCATGGGTAACTAGCTGCTACATCCACAAAGGAAAACATCAAACCCCAATGGAACTTTATATCATAGTGCGAGTACAATAAGGAACAAAAATGATGTGCAAGATCCCATAATACATGTGTAATATAAACGCACTTTATCTCAGTGCTTACAATGAAAGTTCATAATGTTAAAAAAAGACATAATATTGGAAATACATGAAGAACAACCAAAAAGAGTCATCTCACGCAAACTAGAATTTTCCATGAGCTCATATATCAAAATTCATGGAATCAGCCTTTGGAAGCCAACTATGATGCCCTTTTTTTCCCAAATTGCTCCAAAAAATAGGTGCCCCCTGGATTCAATGGTGAGGTCCAAATCAACCCAAATTGCACATAAGACCTGCTATAGGTAGAATCTCCCAATCTGAAGAACAGGAAAGCCTCAGGTCTAAAACTTTGATACAATGTAAAAGTTGTAGAATACAAACTCACATAACCCAGTGGACACCTGTATGCAAATAACTTGTCACAACAATGGAAGATTCACAAAACACAAAGATTGCTTAACAAACCTAGAGCAAAAGAATGCAATAATAATAATCAGATTGGTTAAGGATTACAAAGGGATCAATCCTTATAAAAGGAGATCAAAACCTAAAAAACATAAACCCTAAAAGCAATTAATAATTAATAATAAATTAATTATTAATATTCCTAAGTTTAGCTTCCTAAATTTAGCTTAAGTGAAATAGAGAAAAGGTGACTTAATTATTAATTAAGTAAACTAATACCTTTACTCTAACACTATCTTGAACAAATGGATTTTTTAGTTATAATCAAATTAGGATAGCTCTAGAGGATCAAGATAAAATAGCCTCCACCTATCCATGGGGTACATACTACTAGAATATTATGTCATTTGGTCTAAAGACTACAGGAGAAACTTACCAAAGAGAAATGACTACTATATTCCATGACATGATACATACTTTTATGGAAGCTTAGGTAGATGATATTTTGGACAACTTATTCACATGAGAAGAGAATTTGAGCATACTGGATAAGATCTTTCAAAGGTTGGAAAATTTTATTGTTCGTTTAAAACCAAAGAAGTGTGTGTTAGGAGTCACATCCAACAAACTTTAAGGATATATAGTCTCAACAAATGGAATTGAAGTGGACCTGACAATGGTCAAAGCAATCGTGGAAATGCCACAACCTAAGAACATTAGTTAGTTGAGGTCACTCTAAGGCAAGTTGTATTCAATCTGTAGGTTCATCTCATAGTTGGCAGATAGATGTCATCCCTTTGCTCATCTACTACACAAGAATGTACCTTTCATATGGGATGAGAAATGTGAGGAAGCCTTTCAGTTATTAAAATAATATCTAATGAATCCACTATTCCTGATGTTTTGATTAATTAAAAATAGGTTTTTGAAAGGAACCCGGAATCTTGTTACATAACAAGAGAAAGATAGAGCATTAAAGAGGCATGAAACAATGTTTGGTCACCTAAATAAAGAACAGATCCCAATTAAAACAAAAAGGGAGCACAAAACAAAGAGAACAACACTAGACAGCCAAAGGACAACACGAAGACAACACTGAGACAAAACAAGGACAACTAAATGTTTCTCACAAGTTCTTCCGCATGAATTACCATCTACTTCATGTTGACCGCAAAATTTTTCATATCATCCAACTCTTTTTCCTTGATATCAACCTATTTCTGAGTGTTGTGCCTTGTTCTTTTTTCATGACCCTTCTTCTCAGTCTGACCCTTATCATCCTCCTTGCCTTTAATCTCTTCAAATTTATTAATCAACATGTTAACATGGTCAACAATGGCCTTAAGGATCTGGAATTTTTTCTTAGCAATCCTCTTCACAGTAAGCTCCATCCTATCCACTCTATTGACCGGATTGTTCAGGTTAGTTTCCAAACACTTATCATCTATGATCCCTTCCAGCTCCTTCACCTTCTTTTTTATTTCCAGAATTTTATTAACCATTGCCTCAATAGCTTTAGCCTTGTTAATAGTAACCATTAATTCTTTAGCATTCTCAGAGAGATGATTCTCACCCATAGTAGCCTTTTTTATCATATTGAGGTCAGTCTTTAGGTCACCAATCTCTTTCGCCATTTTACTAATGATCTCACAAAAACCCTTGATACTATCATTACCAATGGCACCCTGACAGACATTTTGATTGCCCATGTTGTTCTCCTGACCCTCATTCTGCATTCTCTATTTTTTCAACCTCGGAATCCTCATCAAAAGAAATAATAATCTTCCTTTTCACCTTGTTTATCCCCTTACTGGTCTTCTTGGTCCTTTGGGTTTGCTTACCCATTCCTTTTCTCTTCTTTCTTTTTATGAATTTATCATAAAATACTCATCCTCAGAGTCTGAAAGGTCAAAATCCACAATAGTCCCCTTGCTCTTTCCCTTGATCTTCCCCTTGTTGCTAAAATCCTCAAACTCACCCTTAGTTTCAGAATAGAGATTGAACCCACTATTCTCACTTTCAATATCATCATCCCTAGTTTGTTGTCTTTACTAATGGGTTTCTCAATAATTTTCTGTTTCAACATCTTATAAACTAAAACCATTAAACCCTGGTGGAGGGCATGATCTCTTTGAGAATCTTTCTGCACTTCACAAATAGTATGATCCATAGAGCAGACAAGATAGTAAGGCAAACTAACCTTGTCACCATGGTGAAAGTGGTTGAGAAGCACAAAGTGATGCCCATAAGCCCTTGTGAATCTCCCATGCAGAGTAATGTAGTTGATGGTGGCAAACAACACAAACCTCCATGACCTACAAATATGCTTAGGGGAATAGTAGGGATTATTCGCCTTCGCCAATTTCCTTTTTTCTCCATTGGTGACAGGAAATCTATTCGCGGCCTTGTCAGGCACACTTCGATCTTTGTAAAATTTCATGCCTTCTTTAACCATACCCATAGCTTCAGCAATGGCATCCTTGTCCACTTGCATCATCTGGGTGCCAATAAGAACCTTACCATTCTTCCAGTTTTTTATGAAATGCTTACTGTTAGTAGGGTCTTTGCCGTAGAGCCTTTCCATAAAAACATTCAAACCGCCCCCTTGAAGAATCTCCTAGACTTCATTGTTTTTCTTCCATTTCGAGCAAGAAACCGGTTCAAACCTCCTTTTATTACCCCCCATTTTATCCTTAAATTCTCAATTCTTCCTTATCGCAACTCTGTTATTTTCTTTGCTATCTCTATGAAGAAACCTAACAATTTTAGTATTGTTATGAAGAGCCACCCAGAATCCATGCTAAGTAAATATGATATGACAAATAATAAAACAAGTCTCGCTGCCATAGTGATCAATCATAGACAAATAAGGAAAAGGCATTAAAAATTGTGATTAGCAAAGAAACGTTGCTTCATCTGGATATGGTCCAGTTCAATCAGATATTTTGCCTCACTTAAGATTACTCTCACCATAAAGGGCAATGATTTTGTCAGATCAGCAAGCCAGGTTGGTAGCCCAATCAACACACATGTTGGCTTCTCTATATGCATGTGTGAAAATACACATTTTAAAGTTTCTACTAATATCCTTCACAGTTTTGATGGCATTGTGTATAGACCAAGAGGGAGGGAAAACATTAATCAAGCAATTAATAATGTTCAAAGAATCTCCTTCAACCCAAAATTTAGTGCAATTTAAATCTTTAGCAAGAACCAACCCATGATAAGCTGCAATGGCCTTAGCAACATGATTGGTTTGATGACCTATAGGAATACATTTGATAGCTTTGCATATTACCCATTCATCTATTAACACCACACCACACCCTGCATTGCCAGGATTACCCTTGGAAGCACCATCAAATTTAATTTTTATCCATCCGTGAGGGGGGCATTCCCATCTCGCCTCTTCTCTAGGATTATCATGTATGATGTCACTCCCCTTTATTCTCCAATTCTTGAAAATGATGTTATCACCTTGATCTTTGGGGTTCATTATTCCACCAGTGTTGTAGAGGTTCTCCACCATATGTCTTTGATTTTCTCAAAAATAATTTGAGCTTTTGATGCCTTATCTCTGAACACTCTATCATTTCTTTCTTTCCATATTCACCAACAAATATAGGGTAAAAAAAATTTCCATAATAGATTAACTGAATTGTTCTTTGAAGGGTGGAACTAGGAGTTGCAAACATCTTGGACAGCTTCAGGGAAAACCCATCTGACATTGAAGTTGTCCTAACATCTAGCCCAAATATCCACAGAGAAAGGACAATGGATAAACATTTGATTAATGGTTTCCTCATTCTACATACAAAGATGGAAAATACTAGGCAAATAAAGACCTCTAGTTTTGAGATTGTCAGTCATCGAAATCTTGTTTTGAAGAACAATCTAGAAAAAAATATTAATTTTGGGAATAAGTCCTTGCACCCAAGCCTTAGCCCAACAAGGGCTCTCCTGATTAGAATATTGCTGAAAATAAAGAGAGGAGACAAAAAATTTGCCATCAACAGTAAGTTTCCAAATAAGCTGGTCTTCATCATCAACCACCACCATAGAATTCATAATTTTATTCAGATGCTCAAGGGAAGGATCAATAGATGATAAGTCCTTCCACTGACTTGAATTCCAGTAGTCACCCATAGTAGTTGTAAACTTTTCCTTACACTGATCCTGAAACTTGCCCCAATTAGGATTGTCACTAATGGGAGAGTCTAGCAGCCAAGTGTCTTCCCAGAATTTAATGAAATTACCCCTCCCCACCTTCCATTTCACTCTTTTAACTATTATGTCTCTAGTTCTAGTGACATTTTCCCAGATGTTGGAACCAATCAGAATATCTTCAGCCTTGAGGAAACTATGAAGGGTAGGGAGTTGTCTTTTATACTTATTATCCCATATCAATTTCTATTCTCCCTCAGTTTTATAACCTCTCCATATCTACATAGCCATGAGAAACTCATTCATTTCTCTGATTCTTCTAGGACCAAGTCCTCCTTTTCTTATAGGTTTGCACACCTTGTCCCATGCAATCAAACTCATTCTCTTCTTTTCCTCAATCCCCGTCTAAAGAAAGGTTCTTTGAATTTTTTCAATAGCCTCCGCAAACTTAACTAGGATTCTAAAAAGACTAATGGCATATAGAGGGATACTCTAAAGAGTAGATTTCAAAAGCTGGACCTTTCCTGCTTGACTGAGCAAAGAGCCTTTCCATCCAACTAACTTCTTATGAAATTTATCCACTAGAGCACCCCAGAAGGTATCAGGAGGCACCTGACATAAAGGGTGTTGGCATTATAACAGCCAATAAGAGATTGTTGGCATTTCAATTAGGATATTGAGAAGGTTGTTGATAATTATGGATATAACTGATTAAGGATGTTTACTATCTTCACAATATTATTTTGTCATTGATGTCAAGAAATTGATTTTCTGATTTAGTATGATGTTGCCATATCTTAAGAAGTATGTTTTGAAGAGAATTAAGATGTCGGTAAAAGACACAGAAAGAATGTGATGAATAAGGGGAGGAATAAGTTATTCAATGGGAAACTATTACCGAGTTAAACAATGATGAGATCATGTTGTTTAGATTGTTTTGATATCCTACATATGCTATTGTTTGTAAGGTTAATACTATACTATGTTACCGAGCAAGGAACCTAGTCGGTAAACCCTAAGGTTATTGTTATCAGTTAATGAAGATGAAATGTCTACTGAGTGAAGTTTAGTATTTACCGAGTTGCAACTAAGTAATAACAGAATGCATTGGATGAATGCATGCATTATTTAATGATGGAAGCTGATGAGCTGGTTATGATTAAATGATTGATACAATGTGTATGAAGTTTGTTAAGGATCTATGGCAATGGAAGATCGACAAGAATATCTATAGGTCAGATTGAACCGCAATACCCTAGCACCAGTTCCAAGAAATGTATGCAAGTTCCAAGGCAAGGTAAAACATTTTCAGATCGAAAGATACATTGAACCTAGTCAAGATTGAAGATCTGATGGCTATGATTGATCATGGGAAATGTGATCAAAGAGATTAAGTGGTTAGCAAATTGTTTATAAATAAGGAACTGTTGATAAACAATGTATGCGGGCAAGTGTAAGCACAAGGATGCTACATAGTGATTACTGAGCACAGAAGCTTGAAGACCTATTTGAATAATAGAGTAAGGAGCCCAGCAAAGAGACAAGATAAGTCCTATGACTAGATTGTATTGAGAAAATAAGAATCTGCTTTAGCATTTTAGATGCAAAGTTGCAGACATACTCATTACTATTATTTATTTGTAAGTGACAGAAAATCTCTTAACCAAGTGGACTTAACAGTCTTATTTGTAAATCCTCTAGCAAGGTGACATTTTGATTGAGTGTTTGAAGCCCTTTAACAAGGTCACCTCTAACAAGGTGAAGATCCTAACAGATCTGAGGGAAATCCCTTCACTGGGTCACATCTAGCAATGTGTTTGTAATCTTTAACAGGATTTTCTTTTAACCGAACATACTCTAGAAGAGTATATTTATTAGTGGGTCCGAAATCCCACAGTGGTTTTTCCCTATTTGGGTTTCCACATTAAATCTGGTGTTATGAGTGTTGTTATGATTATGTGTTCTTAAGTTTGCATGTTTTACAGTTTTGGTTACATATATCTGTTAAAGCTACCGAGGTTGAATCTATTGAATATATTGAAGATTAAGTTTGTATGATTCACCCTCCCCCCCTCTCATCTTATTAACAATTGGCATCAGAGTTATCAATTGGTATCTGAGCTTTGGACTCTGGAAGAAAAGTTTAAAGGTACTTGAGGAAAACATCCAAAGATGTATAAGAGGGATGCACCAAAGCTGAACAAGTCAAGTTTCTCTACATGGAAGAAAAGGATGAAGCTACACCGATCATGAATTGGAGAATATGTTGTATTTTATCTGGAGAATGATTTCATTACACCTAGCACCTATCCATTGATGATGGAAGAGATAAAGGCAAAGCAAGAACATATTCAAGCAATAATTGAAATAACATCTGCATTGACCAACTCAGAGTTTAATGATCTAGAAGGCTACAATGATGCCAAGGCAATGTGGGACAAGCTCATATCTATGTATGGTGGTGATGAACATGTTCAAAGAGCAAAAGTGGAAAGTCTAAGAGGACAACTTGAATCTATGAGAATGAATGAAGGTGAGAACATAACCTAGTACAATACAAGGTTAAAGGAGATTGTCAATCAAATCAAAGGAGCAGGAGGAACCATTGAAGAGAAGGATGTCACAAGTAAGCTATTAAGAACCCTTCTACCTGCTTATGCAATCCGAGTCTCTGCAATCAATGAATTGAGGTCTGTACCCAATATGCCAGTTTCTTTGGATGCTACTATTGGTAAGCTACATGCATTTGAGTTAAGTAACTTTGATAACAGTGGGTCTTCGGTAAATAAAATTGAGTCTGCATTTAGTTCTTTTCATCTTGATGAATCTAATGATTACAATGATAGAAAGTATAAGTACTCTGAAGGGAATCACAGTGGAGCAAGTGAAATATTTCGCAAGAACATGGAGGAGGTACACAAACTTTATGAAGAAATCAGAAAGCAAGAAGGGTTTGAAGCACTATTAGCCAGAAGGCTACCGAGAGGAAAAGGTAAGTACAAAGGAAAGTTGCCTTTGAAATGTTTTAATTGTGATAGAATAGGACATATGGCTTCTAATTGTCCTGACAAAAAATCCAGTGAAAAGAGAGATTACCGAGATGACAGAAAGAAAGATAATCATTACAGAGGACACTGAGACTTCAGAAGAAGAGATAAAAAGACATGTCTAATAGCTGATGAGGAATCTAATGATGATAAATCAGATGAAACTGATACAAAGGAAGTTGTTTATGTGGCTATCAAAGATGGATCAGATGAAGAAAGGTATGAAGAAAAAGCTTTAATATCTCACATAAATACTAATGATTCTTGGATCATAGATAGTGGATGCTCACATCACATGACAAGTGATAAACACAAGTTTGTTATGTTAGAAGATTATGATGGAGGTTATGTAAGATTTGGTAATGATGCACCATGTCTAGTGAGAGGTAAAGGATCTATAACACTTCTTGACAATGCTAAATGTAATGATGTTTATTGGGTTGAAGGTTTGAAATACAATTTGTTGAGTGTAGCATAGCTAAATAATATAGGATACCGAATAGAGTTTCAGAAAGGAATTGTCAAAGTTCATGACAAGCATGGAAAGTTAGCAGCTACCAGGACACAAACAAAAGGTAACACATTTCACCTTGACTCAACTCAAAATAAGTGTCTATATGCAAAGATAGATGATACCTGGTTATGGCATAAAAGGTTTTGTCATGTAAATTTTGATAATCTGATCAAAATAAGCAAGAAGCACCGAGTAAGAGGTCTATCGAGTCTTGAGAAACCTGAGAATGCTATATGCCGAGGATGCCAGATGGGTAAGATGACAAGATCAAGCTTTACAAGTAAGTCCTACACTTCTAAGGGAATTTTAGATCTTGTGCATACTGATCTTTGTGGTCCTATGAAAGTTCAAAGTTATTATGGTGATAAGTATTTCATAATATTTGTGGATGATTACTCAAGGATGATGTTAGTAATGTTTTTAAAAGAAAAATTAGAAGCTTTCCAAATGTTTAAATGGTACAAGGCAAGATTTGAAAATGAAATAGGAAGACAACTGAAATGTCTTAGATCTGATAGAGGAGGAGAGTTCACTTTTGATGAATTTAACTTATAGTGCAATGATCATGGTATAAAGAGGCAAGTATCTGCACCGAGAGCACCCCAGCAAAATGGGATAGCCGAGAGAAAAAATAGATCAATTGTAAATTGTGCAAGAACCTTGATGATAGAAAAGAAGGTACCTCAAATATTTTGGAGAGAAGCAATCAACAATGCAGTTTACACCCTGAACCAAGTACATAAAGGAAATCTTGAAGAAATTTGGAATGGAGGATTCAAAACCAGTAAGTACTCCTATGACTACCAACTATAAACTATCAAAGAATGATGAATATGCATCTGTTAATGAGACACTTTACCGATCTATGATTGGAAAGTTGCAATATGTTGTTCACAGCAGGCTAGATATAGCACATGCAGTAGGTATAGTTGCAAGATTTTCTGCAAATCCCAAGGAAACACACATGACAACAATCAAGAGAATTTTCAGATACTTGAAAGGCACTGAGGATTATGGCTTAGTATATCAGAAAGGAAATGACGTTGATTTAAAATTTTATACTGATGCTGATTGGGCAGGCAACATAGATGACAGGAAAAGCACAAGTGGTGGAGCTTTCTTTTTAGGAGAAAGATGAGTGAGTTGGCTTAGCAAGAAATAAGGATGTATTTCACAATCAATAGCAGAAGCTAAATATGTTGCTACAACATTGAATTGTACCAATATAGCATGGATCAAACAACTATTGGAAGGCATAAATGAGAAAGTTACCGAGCCAGTAGCTATATTATGTGATAATACTAGTTCCATTAACATTTCAAAGAATCCTATTATGCAGTCTAAGACAAAGCACATCTCTATCAAATATCATTGTCTTAGAGAATAAGTTCAAGAGAAGAAAGTGGTGTTGGAGTATGTTAGCTCAAAGGAACAAATAGCAGATATTTTCACCAAGCCGCTGCCAATGGACACTTTTGAGTATCTCAGAAGTAAGTTAGGGGTCCTACCCCTATCTTCTACTCACTGACCGAGTTCGGTGAAAGCATAAATTCGATGACTCTAAAGAATACCTTTTAGGAGTTGATGTTGATTTACACACTTTAGGATGTTTTCTAAAGGTGTGCAGGAAAAAAAAACAGGGAACAGGAATAGAAGATAAAATTCTCTAACCTAGACTGAGTTGATACTGAACAGCAAAGGAATTACTTCACACAAGAAGAAATTATGTATTAATTTTCTTTTGGCATTGTTGTCAAAGGGGGAGAAGACTAATGTATGGGGGAGAAGAATAATGACAGGGGGAGAGCATTTCAACAATCTGAGCAATCACAATCACAACAATCTAAATTTGAATCTTTTAGGTCAAATCAATTGGTTTTGCCATCAATGCCAAAGGGGGAGATTGTTGGCATTATAATAGACAATAAGAGATTGTTGGCATTTCAATTAGGATATTGAGAAGGTTGTTGATAATTATGGATATAACTGATTAAGGATGTTTACTGTCTTCACAATATTATTTTGTCATTGATGTCAAGAAATTGATTTTCTAATTTAGTATGATGTTGCCATATCTTAAGAAGTATGTTTTGAAGAGAATTAAGATGTCAGTAAAAGACACAAAAAGAATGTGATGAATAAGGGGAGGAATAAGTTATTCAATGGGCAACTATTACCGAGTTAGACAATGATGAGATCATGTTGTTTACATTGTTTTGATATCCTACATATGCTATTGTTTGTAGGGTTAATACTATACTATGTTACCGAGCAAGGAACCTAGTCGGTAAACCCTAAGGTTATCGCTATCAGTTAATGAAGACGAAATGTCTACCGAGTGAAGTTTAGTATTTACCAAGTTGCAACCGAGTAATAACAGAATGCATTGGATGAATGCATGTGTTATTTAATGATGGAAGCTGATGAGCTGGATATGATTAAATGATTGATACAATGTGTATGAAGTTTGCTAAGGATCTATGGCAATGGAAGATCGGCAGGAAGATCTATAGCTCAAATTGAACTGCAATACCCTAGCACAAGTTCCAAGAAATGTATGCAAGTTCCAAGGTGAGGTAAAACATTTTCAGATCGAAGGATACATTGAACCTGGTCAAGATTGAAGATCTGATGGCTATGATTGATCATGGGAAATGTGATCAAAGAGATTAAGCGGTTAGCAAATTGTTTATAAATAAGGAACTATTGATAAACAATGTATGCGGGCAAGTGTAAGCACAGGGATGCTACATGGTGATTACCGAGCACAGAAGCTTGAAGACTTGTCTGAATAATAGAGTAAGGAGCCCAGTAGAGGGACAAGATAAGTCCTATGACTAGATTGTATTGATCAAATAAGAATCTGCTTTAGCATTTTAGATGCAAAGTTGCAGACATACTCATTACTATTATTTATTTGTAAGTGATAGAAAATCTCTTAACCGAGTGGACTTAACAGTCTTATTTGTAAATCCTCTAGCAAGGTGACATTCTGATTGAGTGTTTGAAACCCTTTAACAAGGTCACCTCTAACAAGGTGAAGATCCTAATAGATCTGAGGGAAATCCCTTAAGCAGGTCACATCTAGTAATGTGTTTGTAATCTTTAACAGGATTTGCTTTTAACCGAGCATACTCTAGAAGAGTATATTTCTTAGTGGGTCTGAAATCCCACAGTGGTTTTTCCCTATTTGGGTTTCTAGATGTTATGAGTGTTGTTATGATTATGTGTTCTTAAGTTTGCATGTTTTACAATTTTGGTTACATATATCTATTAAAGCTACCGTGGTTGAATCTGTTGAATATATTGAAGATTAAGTTTGTATGATTCACCCCCCCCCTCTCATCTTATTAACAATTGGCATCAGAGTTATCAAAGGGAGCCCAAGATAGGAAGCAGGGAGCTTCCCAATTTGGCTACCCAAAATATTATTGATCTTTGTTTGTCTTCTCTCCGGAGTGTTTATAAAATAAACACAACTTTTAGACCAGTTAATCAGTTGACCAGTAGCCCTCCCATATCTATCCAAAGCTTTCTTTAAGCTTCTAGAATCTTTCACAGAAGAATTCCCCATAATAATTGAATCATCCATAGATTGCTGATGAGAACACACTTGGTCAGTTGATGAAGGTTTAAGCCCTCTAAACTCTCCCTTCTCAACAAGTTTTCCAATAAATCTTCCCAAGCATTCTGCCATGATTATGAAAAGAACAGGGGAGAGAGGATCCCCCTGTTTGAGACCCCTGGAGGACTTGAAAAAGGGGGAGGGAGACCCATTGACCAGCACAGAAAAAGAAGTAGAGGAAACCAATTGAATGATAAGATAAATGCTTCTTGAACAAAATCCAAAGGCAAAAAGAACAGTTTGCATAAAGCCCCAGTCAACTCTATCATAGGCTTTAGATAAGTCAAGCTTCAGAAGGAAACCTTCTTTTTTAGCCCTAGAAAGAAAATGAATTTTCTCATGGACTGTGATTATTGATTCCAAAATTTGTCTCCCAGGGACAAACCCACTTTGCTAGGGAGATATGATCGAGGGAAACAAAGTCAGAATTCTAGAGGTCAAGACTTTTGAGATAATCTTGTACAAAGAATTGTAGAGGCCAATGGGTTTAAAAAGTTCCATGGAGTCAGCTCCCATCTTCTTGGGAATAAGAGCAATGAAAGTACCATTCAATTCTTTCAAAATTCTCCTAGCACCAAAGAATTCTTTCACAACACTAGAAACATCCCTTCCAACAATATGTCAATACATTTAGAAAAAGAACATAGGGAAGCCATCCGGGCCCGGGGCCTTATTACCTTCAAAAGCATTGACAGCTTTCAAGATCTCATCATTAGTTGGGATAGTAGTAATATAGGAGTTATGGCCAGCATCCAAGATAGAAGGGATGCAGTCCAAAAGATCCCTCTGAGATTGAAGGTTCGGGTTCTGATCCTTAGTCAAAAGATTGTAAAAGAACTCCAGAGCAACTTTCCTCATAGAATCTTCATCATCAATAATTCTGTCATTGACTTTAAGCTTAGAAATCCTATTGATAGCCTTGTGTTTCAAAATGGACATATGAAAGTATTTGGTGTTTCTATCCCCCTCCTTCAGCCATATATTTCTCAATCTCCGTCTCTAGAAAGTTTCTTGTTTGGCTATGATATCATGATACTTCATAAGAATCTCATCTTCAGCCTCTCTAGAGACATTGTTGTAGCCATTATTCTGAATCTCATCTTGGATATCTTTTAGATCTAAGAGAATGACAACTTTGGAGACAAAAATGTTCCCAAAGGAGTCCTTATTCCATCTTTTTACATTGTCTTTCACAAACTTCAACTTTTTGACCACCTTATATATAGCATTTCCTTCAACTTTAACTTGCCACTAGTCCTTGATTTTTCTTTCAAGGTTCGTATTTTTGGTCCACCATTCCTAATGTTGTCAATAGAAGGAAAACCATATTTTTTATATATTAGCCATTGAAGTGTCTCTAGGAAAGAATGAGCAATCTACTACATTGTTTGAACTTTGGTTGGCTATGAGTTAAACTATACACCAATTGAAAGGGCATGTTTGGTCATAGTATTTGCATCACAAAAGCTCCACCGTTATATGTTTTTGATTAAGGGAAAAATAGGTTTTGAAGGGATCCTAAAACCCTTTACAAAAGTTCCTTAAAAGATAATAGCATTAAGAAACATGAAAAGACATTCTGCCAAAAAACCAACACAGTTTTGGGCAAAAATCAGCATAAAAGCCCAACAAAACCAACAACATCCAACCATACCAGAAAAAAGACAAAAGAAAAATTACTTAATGTTTTTTAGGGCATTAGCCAAATTTACGCTAATCCCTTGCAAATATTTAATATTATCCCTAAGCTTAGGGATATCCTTGGAAGAGGCAACAACAACTTTTTTCATGCTCGCCCTTGTTCTTTTTGCCACACCACCAGGAGCACTTTCCACTATCCCTACCTTAGTAGCATTATCATCAATATCGAGGTCCACAACAGGTTTGGAGGTGCTGGAGCCATCAAAGAACTTGGTAATTTCCTCTAAATTCTTAGTCACAGAGCTAAGGATATCCGGAATCATTACCAATTTTTTTTTAATAGCTACCCTTGTCCTCTTGAATTTTCTCCATAGTGGCTTTTGTGCCCTTTTTTCTCTATGTCAACTCATCCTTGCTAGGCCCACCTTCCTCCATCTTCCTCTTTCCTTTCCCCGGTGACACTGACAATCTCTTATTTTCCTGGATAGCCGAAATCTTGCAATACTCATAAATGAGCAAAATAAGGCCGCAATGAAGCATAGGTGAAGAAGGGTTCTTGCTATTCTTATTCGGAGACCATGACAGAGACCTAAAGAGGTAATAGGGAAGAGAAATCCTCTTCTCATGTCTAAAATGATTTAAAAGCACAAAATGGTATGTGTGGACCCTGGTAAAATGACCCTCCACAGTAATATATTCCATAATTGCATTAAGCACACAACCCTATATTTTCTTAATATTGGAAGCATCATAATACCCCCCATGGCTTTTCCTAGTTTCGCTCTCTCCTTCTCTTTACGCAGAAAAAGATTAATTGCATTATTAGACACTTTCAAGTCTCTAAAGAAGTTGAGACCAGAATGGGGCATACCTATGACCATCACAATGAGGTCCACATCCAGCTTAAACCTAACACCATGAATTTTGAAGGAGCCATTTATCCAATTTTTAGTAACTTTGGTGACCGCTAGGTTAACTTTGCCTTTATCATAGTCGACCAACGTTTCCATGAAATTCATCATGAATCCTTTCTCCAGCTTTGTCCAAACCTTAGGCATCTCCTACCATCTACAAATACTATCAGGTTCCTCTCTTCTTAGATCCCCCCCCATTTTAGATTTCATTGTACAATTTCTCTTCTTCTGCAACTTTAGAAATTTCTTCCAAATGACACTCGATTTTTTGAAAATGTATACCCACAAAGTGTGCAAAAAATTAATATTCTTGATTACGACTCTGCCCTTTTGACATGTCATCATCACCTTTCTAAAAAATTGAAGATTACTCATTAAAACTTTCATGATTAATCGTGCGATCCATCTTTCCCCATAAATCTGTCCTTTCTGATGAGTTCTTTAATATTAAAATTAATATTAACTTCCCCATTCCATATACTTTGTGCTTCAAAAATTATGCCAAGGTTCGCTAGACCATCCGCTACAACATTTTTTTCTCTGAAGGCATGTTCAATGATAATAGATTTAAAGCTAGAAATAATTTCTCTAGCTTTAAAAATAATATTTTCTATAGTCCACAAAGGCTCAATTTCTCCTTTAAGGCATTTAATAATGTTAAGTGAGTCTCCCTCCAACCATAGATTATCATGATTAAGATTTTTATCTATAATCAAAGTATTCAAAGCCACCGAGGTTTCAACATAATGACTAGTTTGGTTACCCAAAGGGCTAGCAACAGCCACAAGGCAACTTCCAGCAAAATTCCTGACAATGCCCCCATAACCAGCTTTCCCCGGGTTCCCCTTAGAAGCCCCATAAAAGTTGGCCTTAATCCATCCCTGAGAAGGAAAGCACCAGACAAGACCATCCCTACCCTTATCCTTACTAATTATGTTATTGGAGAGGTTCCATCTTTCATTAAAGTCTTCTTTAGCAGCTAAACCATTATCAGTTCCATTTGAACATTCAAAGATCCATCTATAGATTTTATCCACCACCACTTCAGGTTTCGCACTTTTATACCTAAAAATCCCATTGTTGCACTCCTTCCAGATGTTCCATATGACATTAGGGAGAGTAAGTTTCCAAAGCTCAACATTCCTAGAATTGGAACTAGGGCAATACCATTGCTGCCAAAACTCTTCCAGAGAGTTCGGGAAAACCCAGCTCAACTTCCACCTACTAAAAATAATATTCCAGATTTCCTAACTGAAAATACATTGGTAGAGGATATGACAAGCATACTCCTCCTCCCTGCAACAAAGAGAACACCTGTTAGGAAAAAAAAATCCACACTTATGGAGATTATCAAGAGTTAGCACCTTATTTTGGATAAAAATCCAAAAGAAGATATTAATTTTGGGTGCCAACTTCTTTATCCACACTTTAGCCCACAAAGGGATCTCTTCCAGAACTTTGTTGTGGATAGACACCACTGAAGACATTGGATATTTCCCATCCGAAGTTTCCCTCCAAATCAAACAATCCTCAGAATTCACCATAAAATTTTTAGAAGAAAGCAAAATCTCTAGAAATTTTAATCCCGGACAAAGTTGGCTAAACTCAATCCACTTCCCATTTCTCTAGTAGTCTCTAACAAAGACTCCATACCTACTTTTGATCCAGTATTTCCATTCCTTAAGGATGGGGATTTTCTCCAGTGGTTTATCCATAAGCCATTTGTCCTCCCAGAATCTAATAATTCTCCCATTCCCCAATTTCCACTTTCTTCTAGCTGCTGCCCAAGCTTTAGCCATTTGAACTGTATTCCAAATTGCAGAGCCTTTCACAAAAAAAGGATTTTCCATAAATTCTTCCTGAGATGGTTTCATGTAAAGGTATTTCTTTTTCCAAATTAAATTTCATTCTCTTTCCTCCCCTTTCATTTTCCAAATTTGTTTAGCTAACAAGGCATTATTCATAGTTATAATGTTCCTTAACCCCAAACCCCCAAAAGCCTTAGGAGTACAAATATTATTCCATGCAATAAGGGGGATTCTATTTTTATCTTCCACTCCCGACTATAAGAATTTTTTTTGAATTCTTTCAATTGCCTCTGCAAACTTTCTGGGGATTTTTAACAGACTAAGGGCATAGATAGGCAAATTTTGAAGGGTAGCTTTAAGCAACGTCTCCTTACCCGCTTGGCTAAGGAGGGTGTTGGCATTACAATAAGTTTGTTGATATGATGATATTGAGAAGGTTGTTGGAGATTGATGATATAATTGATAAAGGATGATTACTATCTTAATAATATTATTTTGTCATTGATGTCAAGCAATTGATTTTCTGATTCAGTATGATGTTGCCATATCTTAAAGAGTATGTTTTGATGAGTATAAAGATATCGGTAAGTGGCATAGAAAGAATGTGAAAATGAAGGGGAGTAATAAGTTATTCAATGGGAAACTACAACCGAGTTAGACAATGATGAGATTATGTTATTTTTATTGTTTCGATATCCTATATATGTGTATTCAAAGACTGAATAAGAAGGAGAAAATATTTCATGCAACAGAATGAGTAAAGGTTTGTTACTGTTCTATTTTACTGAGCAAGGAGCTAGTTGGTAAACACCAAGGTTATCAGTGTCGGTTAAAGAAGAAAGAAGTTACTGAGTAAAGTTCAGTATTTATCGAGTATCAACCGAGCAGTAATAGAATGCATTGGATGAATAAATACATTATTAAATGAAGGATGCCAATGAGCTGGAGATTTATAGAAGATTGCAATGTCATGCAATAAGTTTGTTAAGGATCAACGTTAATGAAAATTCAAGAGTTGGATCTACAACATAGATTGAACGGTCATAACCAAGCACAAGTTTCAAGGCAAGATAAAACATTTTTTAGTTCAAAGGATTCAATGAACCTAGTCAAGTTTGAAGATCTGATGGCTAAGATTAATCAAGGGAAATGTGATTAAGGAGATTAAGTGGTTAGGAATTGCTTATAAATAAAGAAAAGTTGATGAAACAAAGGATGCAGGCAAATAGAAGAGTAGTGATACTGCAGAGGTGATTACCAAGTACAAAAGATTGAAGATCTGATTGAAGAACAGATTGAGAAGCCCAACAAGGAGGAAGATAAGTCTTTTGACAAGATTATTTTGAGCACATAGAGTCTACTTTAACATTTCAGATGTGAAGTTGCAGATATATTTCATTATTAATATTTATTTTTGTAAGTGATAGGAAATCTCTTAACCGAGTGGACCTAACAGTCTTATTTGTAAATCCTCTAGCAAGGTAACATTCTGAATGAGTGTTTGAAATCCTTTGACAAGGTCACTTCTAACAAAGTGCAAGATTCTTATAGATCTGAGGGAAATCCCTTGACCGGGTCACATCTATCAAATGTGTTTATGTAATCTTTAACAGGATTGGCTTTTAACCGAGCATACTCTAGAAGAGTATATTTTCTTTGTGGGTCTGAAATCCCACAATGGTTTTTCCCTATTTGGGTTTCCATGTTAAATCTGGTGTTAAATGTGTTTTGTTGTTTCAAGTTTATCAATTTATGAGTTTGAATTATTTATAGTCATAGTTGCATATCAAGTAAGTTCTACTGAGGTTGAATTTGGATAGATCAATGTATTGTGAGTTTATCTAATTCACCCCCCTTTCATCTAACTAACAGAGGGCTCCTTTCCATCCAGCTAGTTTGGAATTGAATCTATCAACCAGCTTCATCCAGAAATTCTCTGAAGGCTTTAAGCATAGAGGGAGACCCAGATAGGTAGAAGGAAACTGAACAATTTTTCATCCAAGGATTCTTTTGATCCTTCTTTGTCTATCCACAGTGGTATTGATGAAGAACAAAGAACTCTTATCCCAATTTATTTTTTGACCAGAAGCAACTTCATAGGAATCCATAACACTCTTCATGTTTCTCACTTCCCTAATGGTAGCTTCTCCCATAGTGATCGAATCATCAACAAACTGTTCATGAGTACAGGTTATGTTGGAAGATGAAGGTTTAAGGCCTTTGAGTTTCCCTTCTTCCACATTTCTCATAATAAATCTACCCAAACTTTCAGCCAGAATAGTAAACATGATAGGAGAGATGGGATCCCCCTATCTTAGGCCTCTAGAACTTTTCAAGAAACTGGAAGGGGATCCATTAATAATAACTGCAGAGGTAGAAGTTCTAGTCAACTGAGAACAAAGTTGAATCACTTTTTCCCCAAACCCAAAAGCTTTCATAATTTTGAAAAGGAATTGCCAATTCACTTTGTCATAGGCCTTAGACATGTCCAGCTTAAGAAAAAAGCCCTATTTTTTACCAGCAGTTAAAGAATGAATATTCTCATGAATAGAAATGATAGAATCCAGAATCTGTCTACCAGGGACAAAACCGTTCTGTTGAGCCGAAATAATATGGGGGAGAATATCCAACATTCTAGAAGTAAGAACCTTAGATATAATCCTATAAACAGAATTACAAAGACTGATAGGTCTAAACATATTGAGAGAGTCAGCTCCAAAGATCTTAGGAATAAGAACGATAAAGGTAGCATTGAGTTCTTTTAGAAGCCACCTTGAACCAAAGAATTATTTAACTCCATTACAAATATCAATGTCCACAATATGCCAAAAGTTTTGGAAAAAGAACATAGGGGATCCATCTAGACCAGGAGACTTATCTCCATGAAAGGAAAACACAGCCTTTTTGATTTCCTGATTCGAAGGGATCCGAGAGATATTTTTGTTGTCATCCTCATTTAAAATGGGAGGGATAGCTTGAGCAAGAAGGTCTTGATTTCTGATATCCAAAATGTCCACCCCTCCCAACAGATTGCTAAAAAAATCCAAGTCTTCCTTTCTTATTTCATTTTCATCCAATAAAATCCCCCTATTGCAGGATAACATGGAAATCTTGTTGGCTGCTCTATGCTTAAGAGTAGTCATGTGGAAAAACCGAGTGTTTTTATCACCTTCCTTCAAATACAAAGCTCTTGATCTTTGTCTCCAAAAAATTTCTTCATTAGAGATAATTTCATGGTATTTAGACAACAACCCATTTTCAACATTTCTCAAATCCTCAAAAATCCCTTCCTCTTGGATTTTATCTTGAACTTCTTTAATATCAGTCTTAATTTGAGCTTTACTTTTAAAGATATCTCCAAAAGTCTCTTTGTTCCAGATTTTAACTTTGGCTTTTATGATATTAAGCTTTTTGGCAACTCTGAATAAGGTTGTTCCCTTAATCTCTGAATTCCACCATTCAGCAACATAGACTTCCAAAGATGAGTGGGATAACCAAGCTTTTTCAAATCTAAAAGGAAAATTTTGCTTTGTAGAAGTTGAATTGGCAGTGAAAGAAATAGGGTAATGATTAGAACCAATCTTAATGATTGATGCCAAAGAATAATTATACTTAGAAAGCCAATCAGGAGAAATCAGGGATCTATCCAACCTTACTTGAATAAGATCAGAACCAGTTCTTTGATTGGTCCAAGTGTAATTAATCCCTTGGAGATCCACATCCATCAAAGCTTGATCATTAATAAAATCCATAAGATCTTGTCTTCCCTCCAGCTGCAAAGGAAGACCTCCCATCTTTTCATCCTCTTTTAAAGGGGTATTGAAATCTCCTAGAATCATCCAGATTTTATCAGCAAAACTTAGTCTATCTTTAGCCAGGCTCCTCCAAAATTTAGTTCTTTCAGATTTAGACTTAGGTGCATAGACATTAGTGATAACCTAGACAAAGTTATCCTTAATGTGCTCAAGCAAGACTGAGGTCCTATTGACCCCTAAAGAAATTTCCTTACCTATAATAGTATTCTAGTTCCAAAAGATAGTTGTACCTCCAGAGGCACCCTCTGAACTTGTTCCAATTACCCCATTAATTTTAAATATTCTAATCCTTTCCACTTTATCCTTACACATCTTAGTTTCTTGAATAAGGACTACATCCTATGATCTCTTACAATATTAACCAACACATCCTGCTTATGGGGGGCATTCAACCCTCTAATATTCCATGAAATTATCTTCTTACTTTAACCAGGGATAAGGCTGACTCAATGGAGCTCTGTGTTCCATCATCACAGTTTTTCAAACTTTCCTGTTCCCTCTGATTATTTAGAGAGGGTCTCCCCTGCTTTTTGCTATGACTTCCAACATTTGCCACTTTCTTATTCTTGCTTCTAGTTGAAATCCCGCCATTGGGTCCTCCATTATTTGACTTGCCTTCTTTAATACCAAAAATCCTAAGATTTCCCTCAAGAGCCACCATTTCCAAACTTTTAGGAGGAGTTTTGCATTGGGAGTTCAGGATCCTATTTCCAGTCTGCTTAGGACTTCCATTGGTTAATAACAACAAAGGCTCAGTATCCAAAATATTATAGTCCTGCACTTATTAAAGTCTTCCTCATTTTCTTTATTATTAGATGAAGCAGAAGCATCATCATAGGAACTCTCATCAGCTTTACCCTGAATGATAGGACCAACCTTTTGATCCTCTGATTCAAATTTTTGAGTCTTTTCTTCTTTCCCATGCTCTTCCTCCTTGTTACTTTCTTTTTGACTGTTAGAACAGGCACAAACTGATTTTTCATTGTTACTATTCACACCCTTCTTTTACTCATTTTCCATCTCGATCATTTCCTTCTCAGGGACAACCTCTAAAGGTGGATCATCATTCTTCCCTTTTGTTTGCCATTTCTACTTCGAGTTGCTATCATTTTTACCAATCTTACTCTTCTTAAGCGGGCAAGATTTCGCCCAATGACCTGACTTTTTACAATGAAAACAAACAAATGGGAGAGATTCATATTCAATCACTTGGGTCCATTTCCCCAATTTAGATAGAATCTCAATAGATTGAGGCATATCCATCATTTGATTAACATTAACACAAATACGAGCAAAAACCAACCTTGATTTAGCTGCTGTCATCGGGTCGATCGAAAGAAGTTCACTAAATGATCCCGCGATCCCTTTAAAGACCTCATTCCAGAACTCCAATGGAAGGCCAGGGAGAAGCGTCCACATAGGCATCGACACAAAAAAAGAATCATCTAGAGGGAGGTTAGGAGCCCATTTGTGTAAAGCCAAGGTTGATTTGCCAAACATCCATGGCCCTTCACAGAGCGCTTTATTCATATCTTCTTCATTATTAAAAGCAAAGGAAAAAAAACCCCTAGGCACAGCCATCACATCCACTTGACCTTTGAAAACCCATTTCCTCCTTATAAAGTTCCTTACAAAATCAATGTTAGGTCTAAAACTAGCAAACCATCCAACCAAGGTCATAGCTAAGCCAGACACAGTGAAATCAACTAGCTTATCCGGAACAGATATAGCAAAAACCCCTGTCGCTGCATAAGAGATATTTTTAACTTCTGGAAGACCATATTTCACCAGAGGTCTGACTCCAAAAAGAGAAGACCATTTCTTTTCTTTACCTCTATCATGTGGGTCCCCATTTTTGGAATCTTTATCTTCCACCGATTTGACTGTCGCCTTATCCCCCTCAGTACCCTAAGAAGCCTGGGGACGAGCATGATTACCAGCTCCAACCGTATAAAGACTACCATCCCCAGGTTTAAAATTTGAATTTCCCTCTTTCCGCTCCACTTGCGGCTCCTCTCCACTCATCACAACACTATTTTACTATATCTAGATTTGATGTTGAACAAAATGCTCCACCATTATATGTTAACTCATCCTATCAAACTTGTAGCGAAGATAGATCCATTGAAATATTTTCTCAATTAAGAAGATTTAACAGGAAGATTAGAAAAGTGGGTTATGATTCTTAGAGAGTATGACATAGAGTACATGGAAAAAAATTCTATCAAGGGACAAGTGATTACTGATCAACTAGTAGGCACCACTCATTGATGATTATTCATTATATTATGAATTTTTGGATGAAGCTATTCTTATTGTCACCAATCCACCATGGAAGCTCTAATTTGATGGATCTTATACACAATGTGGACTAGGAGTTGGTATTATATTTGTTACTCCACAAGGAGATACTATACCTAAATATTACAAATTATTATTTCCTTGTACAAACAACATGGCTAAGTATGAAGCACTTGTCACTGGAATAAAGATGGTAGTAGAATGGAAGATAAAAAAGTTAAATGTTTATGGAGATTCTTAATTAGTGATCAATTAGGTGAATGATGAGTATCAAAAAAGGATGAGATGCTAATGCCAAATAAGCATATGGCAGATGACTTTATGAAGTATTTTGTCATTATTTATTTTGAGAAAATACTAGGATTGGACAACAAAGCTGCAGATACCATGGCAACAATCACTTCACTCCTTGAAATACTATAAAAGCAAGCACGTTATGAGTTCTTAGTGGAGAAATTGTCTACTCCTGTATATGAGGATCCAAAGTCTCACATTATATGTCATTTAATTGGACTAGATTCCCCTATATATGACAACATTTATACATACTTGAAATAAAATACCCTACCAGCTAACCTATCCAGTAACTAGAAAAGAACCTTCATCTATCAAGCTGCCCATTACATTTTAATTGCTAATACCCTTTATCAACAAGGTCTCGATGGTACTCTCTTTAGGTGTCTTGAGCATGAAGAATATCGAACTGCCTTAAGGAAAGCTCACAAAGATATTTGTGGAACTCACTCTAGTGGTCCTACCTTGGTGAAGAAACTCATACGTATGGGGTACTATTGGCCAAGTATGAAAAAAAATTCATATCATTTTTTCAAAAAGTGTCAAATACATGGGAATCTTATACATGCACCAGCTCAATAACTACAACCTTTAGCATCTCCTTGGTCTTTTTGTCAATGGGGACTCGACCTTGTGGGCAAGATTCATCCACCCTCTACTAATGGCCCTAAATTCATCATAACCTCTACTGAGTACTTTACAAAGTGGATTAAAGTTGTACCACTCACCATTGTCACAAGCAAACATATTGCCTCATTTATCTTGAATTATATCATTTGTCATTATGAGATCCCTCTCACTATTATCAATGATAGTGGAAGAAATTTTAAAAATCAGGATGTCAAAGAGCTTTGTGACAGGTTCTATATCCAATGTTGTTTTTCCACACCCCATTACCCTCAAGGAAATGGCTAGGTTGAGGTTTCAAACAAAACAATCTTGAAAATATTGAAGAAAATAGTCAATAATGCCCGTCGTGACTGACATGTCTAGTTAAAACCTTCCTTATGGGATTACCACATGAGTATCTAAACACCCACAGGTGCCACACCTTATGCCCTTGTTTATAGTTTAGAAGGTATCTTTCCCATAGAGGTCAAGTTACCCTCTCTTCGAGCATCACTAAAAGGCTTAATTCTATATGAAAAATGTGTTTCTAGACTACAAGAACTTGAGTTGTTGGATGAGCGACATTAAAAGGATTTCAATCATCTCAAAGCCTACAAACAACGAATGTCTAAAAGTTATAATCAATTTTTCAAGTTTGCGATCTAGTATTTAAAGAGAATCTAAGGAATCAATAAGACATAGAGAAGAAGGGGAAATTTGAACTAAATTAGAGTGGTCCCTATGTCATTATGGTTGCTTAGGGATTAGGGGCTTATCAATTGTCCACACTAGAGGGTGAGTTGTGATGCAACCATGACTGGAGAGTCCTCAAAGAGAATAGTCTGGACCATGCAACAAGATTAATACAATAGAAACAAAAACTCAAAATAGAGAGAATGCTAGATCGCTCTTTAGTTATATCATGAATTCAAATACAACTGGCTGACAACATCTGGGCTACAAGCAGGCTAACAAGTGTGGTTATAGAATACACATTCCATCTGAAACTAAAGAGATGGTCAAATTCAATCTATATCTATCTGATCATAATCTATTGTCCATTGCCACTCATCTAGGATCTAACACATCAATATATAACATCCGAAACACATTCAGGTTAGCCAAAGAAGATTACAATCCCTAAGGTAGGAAAGTGTAACATGCAAATAGGTTAGCCCTAAGCAGGAAGAAAATCCTCTGGAGAAGAATTGAAATAAAATGCGGACCAAAAGGAAGGTCAGCCAAGCATATGGGAACATCGTATGAAGTGCCAATCAGCTCCACAAGTTAAGGAGATGCTCCGCAAGATAAGGAAACAACATTTAGCTACTATGGTTCAAACAGGTCCGAAAACTGAGAACTTTCTGACAATCTGGAAGTGAAATCCTATCAGAGAAAGATCCAAATGAACTGGAATCCAAGATCAACATACAAGAACATGTCTACAAGCCAAATCAAACTCCGCATAGAAAATGAGCAACTCGGAGGGGTCCAAAGTGAAGCACAGAAATTGAAACACATAACTGAACAAGAAACAAAATTGAAAGCAAATATTTTTGGTTCATGCAAGATTGCTAATGAACCAGGGATGCTCATGCATCATGTTGTTAGATGATCCCATCAACAATATGCATCTTCAAAAGTTTTATACTTAAGTTTTTTTAGAAAACCCTAATGCAAGGTACAAAAAATATAAAAAAATTCTAAAAAAATAGAAAAAATATAAAAAAATCAAATAACAATAAAGAATGCAATAAAGGAAAGTGGTGAAAACTTGGAAATCGGTGCTACTTGTGATAAACTAGTTCTTCCATTTGTTTGGATTTTAGGTTCTTATTTGTCTGCATATCCATTTATGCATATCCATAAATAAAGCACCTCTACCCATATCCATTTGAATATATCCATAATAAAATTCTCCTTTTCATATTCACACCTTTAACGATATCCATAATAAAACCCTTTTCGTATCCATATCCCACTAAATCAAATCCCATCATGGCTTGAGTATCAGTCTTTTATCAACCTATCCTACCTGTTCCATAATAATGCTTTCCATTCACCCATTGCGTAATAATGTTCTCCACCCTTTCCTTGAATAGGGGCAAATCCTTGACCTGGTTACAAAATTGGATCATTAATGTCAAATTTCAGAGCATAATAATCTAGTGTAATGACCCACTTAACCCAAAATTTCCACTATTTGTTTTCTTATTTATTTATTCTTACTTGTGTCTGATTTAATCACATACTCAAGTACTTCTATCCAAATGAGATAGGCATCAATCCAGCCAAGATATGCATCTAACCATACGAGTTTGACATTTGTCTATACAGGACAAGGGTTTTCATCTATCCAATTTGGGATAGGCATCTACCTAAACAGGGTAGGAATCTATTCAAGAATAGGAAATGATCTGACCAGAGACTTAGACTCATCGAGACCATCCAGGTCTTGAGTCACTCTTTAAAGACTACACCCCCCTACTATGAGTGCAATGAGGTTGTTGTCCTTAGGAGTATATGGAAATAATTATTTAAACGAGCTTGAGTTCCACCTTGGAATTTGGTCTAAAGCCTCGGGAAGTCAAGTGAATCCATATGGGATTTCTTCTGAGTATGCTTTGAATTAATTTTAATCTTTCAATTAGTATTATCTAGAAGATTTGATTGAAGGACTAAGGAGCTTAGAAAACCAACAACTCATCCTTAACCAAATCCTTATCCCCATCCTCATATGCCTGAGTACTAGGGACAACTCCATCCATAGACTACCTACATTACCCGTTTCGACATGACATCAAGGTGTAAAATATGTAGTTTTGGTTTCTATCTATGTTTAATGTAAACTATTTGGTTGGTATGCAACCCTTTCTAGGGTCAATGTCCCAGACAATTTCTCTGTGGTTGCTACCCACGATGGTAGCTCTATAGTAAAAAGGGTCAAGGTGGTCTTCTTCTTATGGCCTTAAAACTAAGTCCCATTTCTTATTATTTACATCCCTTGACCCATTATGATCCGTGGAATTATCATCAAGGTAAATAATTTCCAAGATAATCACACTCAATAAAACCCTAATGGGGTTTTCTAAAGTCTAATTGAACAGATGTTAGTTCATTTAAAATTTAACTTTTTATGTTATTGATCCAAGTAGGATTACCTGCCCCTTAGATTTTAACGTCCAAATGACCCTTATTTCTCCCTGACAATTTATAAGGATGATGCCACAAACATGATTGTTGTAGCTTTATTAGGCATTAAGTGCAGTAGTTCAACACGATGACATTACCGTAAGTGTGACCGAAAGGCACCATAGATACTAGTTCATTGCTAAGTTTTTGGTTTCATCTCCTCTTGTTTAGTTGTCTAACTAAGAATTCAACTATAAAGTCATGAAAGCTTAAGTAAAGCACTATAATAGAGCAATTATGAAAATGAAACTATTACATGCAAATAATTATTGCTTGAAAACTAAAACTAAGATATAATTTTTTACACAATTGAAAGGAATATTTGTTGAGAAGGAAAATAAATCAACTACTTGGAAAATATTATTTCTTGAAAAGGAAATACTATTAAATCTAACTTCTTGAAAGGTAACTTTACATAATAACAAACAAATATTCAACTTCCCGAATTGAAGGAAATTTCAACTAAACATTAATTCAAATCATTTGGAATACATAAATTATCTTAAAGAAAACTATGAATCTAAATACATTTGCTTGGAAGGTTAATTCTTTTAATCCTTACTACTTGTACTAAATGAAGGATACTAAATGGTATTTTTGATGACCAATAATAATAAAGAACTTAAGTGATTGAAAGGTATTGAATGCCTTGAAGGGAATCTATTTATTATTAGAACTTATTTCACTAACTAGTGATACTTGATGAAAAAATCAATACTTTAGAATAAGCTCATTTGTTTTAAGTTGTGTAAAAGATTTTCAAAGTGTATCATTGATGCAATTATTATTTTCCCTTTCTTTTTGTTTTCTTAAATCAAGCTAATTTATTTTATAAGGATATTTAACTATTATAGAAACATCCTAAGAAAAATTAATTCAAGGTAATGGATCTCTTAATGTCTGATTATCCATTTGAATCTATATGTGTTAATTGACCATTTTGTCCATTGAAATGTAAATCTATAAATTAATTTAAAAGGATTCATTTTCCATCATGAAGAGAATAGAAAATATTTGTTTGGAAAGAAATTCTAGATTTGCAATTTAAATTTCCATTTGATAATCTCCATTAAGAAAGCCATAAAAATGGATTTTGAAAAAGAAATAATTAATTATAATTTTTTTTTTTTAATGTTTTAATAAATCAATTCATCACACCCCTTTTTGTAAAAGTCATTTTAATTAAAATAAATTAATCATTTTTAATAATGTATATAAATTTTAAATTCAAACTTAAATAATAAATAATTTTTAATTATCAACAATATAATTTTTTTCTATGATATAAACAAATTTTAATTATTTAAATAAACTTAAAATATTAATTTAATTTTAATAATAAATATAAATATATATATATATATATATATATATATATATATATATAGCAAGGTGGCAATGCCACTTGATATATTTTATTAATAATATATAATTTTTACAATATATTTATAATAAATTTTAATATTGAAATTCGTTTATAAAACAATTTTAATTATAGATAAATTTTAATTGTTTTATCAAACAACAAAAAAACAACATTTTAAAATGATAAGGAGGGGGAGGGGGTGTCCTGCAAGCCGCACACCTTGTGGACCTGACCTACATTTGTGGGCCTGAACATGCAAGGGTTCGTAGGGGTGGGGGTGCATTGCCCCCCCTTTCCTTTGCAACTTGTGCATGCACATGACTACAATGGGGGGTGTTACACACCCCTTGCAAAATAAAAAAAATTAAATATATATTGTTTTCAAATTTTTTTGTTTATTTAATAATTATTTTTTTAATTTAATTTTTATCTATTTTATTAGTATTATTATTATTATTATCATTTTTTAAATTTTTGGTTGAAATTAGTTATAATAATTTGTATTTTTTTCTTTTATTTACATGCACTTTTAAATATACTATTTTTTTTTAGAATATCAACTTGCTGGTCTATGAGAAAAAAGATAAACAATTTTTTTTTTATGAAGGTAATACTATATATATATATATATCTTTTCTAACATAATTTAAAAATAAAGAGGATTTTTTTGAGAAAGAGGAGAAAACATCTACATTATTTAACCCATCCTATTTAAAATCCATTTTCATATCTAAATCCTTTAACTACATTCAACCATTAATTCTTCCAAAGAAATTATAGCATGCATGCATGTAAACAAACCCCCCTCTTTTTCCATCTTTCCTTGAAAGAAATACACAAGTAACTATTGAGTGAAAAGAAGGAGAAGATGGGAACCTGGACCTATAAGAAGATCAAGACCCTATTGTTGAATCAAGCACTTGTTTCCAGTTGTCTTCCTTATAAGGATCTCCCCCAAAGAGCTTCTAAAATTCTTCTTCATACTATAAAATTCATTCACAAAAAATTCTCCTACACAACTAGCATAATTCATTATAAATATCTAAGAAATTCAAAAGATAAACTTGTCACATAATAATGACATCCATTTTCATAAATCTAGCATCCAATATATAGAAAAAGAGATTCAATTCCCCTTTCAAAAGAAAATTAATGATTTAGAGATTCTTTGCCCAAAATAATTTTATGCAAAACTATTATTGTCATATTTTATGATGTATTCTTTATGACTTATCCTAGTGGGGTTAACACTTGTCCATTATTTCCTCAAATTTGAATTTAAAATTTATTTTCCCTTGATGTGCCACGTGTCTAGACTTTCTCTCATTTTCCTACACCATGTGCTCAATTAATTTGTTGAGTAATAAGTAATTTTCCAATTTTACAAATGATGGAAATAACTAGAAATTAATAATCTCATGTATGTGTCAACAATTAATATTTATTTTTATTTCATTTTCAACCTCATTCTATTTATTAGTTCTATCTAACCTTTGTCTTATTTCCTTAGTTTTCCTTTCCATTTCTTTCAACATATCTGGACAATTATTACTCTATCCTCAAGACTATCCCAACTCAAAGGTGTTCGACAAGGTCTACCATATAGTGCTTCAAAAGGTGCCATTCCTAATGAAGTTTGAAAAGTGTTATCATAAGAAAACTCCACCAGTGACAGACACTAATCCCATTTCTTCTATTGGTCCATGTAATACATGCAAAGTGGGTCTTCTACAATCTAGTTTGTCCTTTCTATCTGGCCATCAGTTTCAAGATGGTAAGTGGTACTAAAGTTTAATTGTGTTCCTAGAGTTGATTGAAGAGTTGTACAAAACCTTGAGGTGAATTTAGCATCTCTACCTGATATAATTTTCTTCGACATCCCATGTAACCTAAATATTTCCTTAACAAAGTGCCTTCCCAAAGAAAGAGCATCATTAGTTAGGTTCCTTGGTATAAAGTGTGCCACCTTAATGAATTTATCTATTACCACCATTATTGTATCATGCCTACAAGGTTACATGGATAACCCTTGCACAAAGTCCATACTAATGACTTGCCATTTGTGATGAGGTACATCATGTGGGTGCAATAGCCATGTTGGATGTCTATGTTCTACCTTTACCTTTGAGATTCCAAACATTTAGCCACATATTAAACTATGTCATTTTTCATCCCTTGCTTAAAGTATAGCTTCTTTAGATTTGAATAAAGTTTATTAACCCCTGGATGTCCTGAATAAGGAGTATTAAGGGCCTCAAAAAAGACTACCTTTCTTAAGTCCCCTGAGTTTGGAATGCAGATTCTGTTATTATATCTTAGCAATCCTTATTCATCTAGCATGTACCCTTCAACCTTAGGATCTATTAGACCGCATTCCAACGTTAATTTGACTTTCTCATACCATGGATCATGTTCTTTCTCATCCATTACTTGCTGCTTAAAAGTGGTTTTGAACATTTCTATGGTCAAAAATTGCCCCCTCCTACTCAAAGAATCTACCACCCTATTTTCCTTCCCCTTAATGTATTCTATTTCAATGTCACATTTTCTTAGAAATTCTAACCACCTTCTTTGTCCAAAATTTAAGTGGGGTTGAGAAAAAATATACTTAAGTCCTTGATTATCTTATTTTAACTCAAAGGGTTTACCAAGTAAGAAGTGTCTCCATTTTTGTAGGACATGCACAATAGCTGCTAACTCCAAATCATGGGGTGCATAATTTTCTTCATGGGTTTTTAATTTTCTAGATTCGTAAGCCACTACTCCATCTTGAATAATTAATTCTTCTAATCCTTCAATAGAATCATCTGTTACAACTATGAAGTGCCCATTTGGATCTGGGACCCTTAAGATAGGTGTTTTAGTTAATTTTGCCTTCAAAATATGAAATACTTTAATGTCCATATGAAATTTTTACAAATGATGTGATAAGGGTTTTCTATCTTAGAGAATCCTTCCACAAATATCTTAAAGTACCCTGCTAGTCCCATAAAGCTTTTTACCTCTGAAACATTTTTAGGGATCAACCATTCTACTATTGCCTTTATCTTTTCTAGATCAACCACTATTCCTTCCTTTGATATGATATACCCAATACCACCACGACATGTAAAGACTGTGGTGTAGTTTAGATCCATGTTTCTTGTAGCATAGCTCCAGTTATCTTCTTTATCAGTCAATCATCCACCTCTTCTTCTGGGCGTGATTTGTGTGGTCTTTTGTAGTTAATTTCTTTTTAATAAAGAGCTCTTCTTCTTCTCAAGAGTTAGATAGAAAAGGAGAAGAATAGAGCAGAGAATTTTTGATAGTCATTCTTGAGTTTCTTTTTAAAACTATGTAATCACTTTCAGAAAAGGATGAATAAAAGTTATGTTATTCCGATCTGTTAAGAGTTTTTTTTCGGGAAGCTTGGTATCACTCATCCAAGGTGGCCCACTTGGTGAGTGATCCAGTGTGTTTGTTAAAATTAGTTTTCTTTCTTTAGCAATAGTAGAAGTTCTTGCATTGACTGTCCCTGCAGCCACTGGAAATAGATCCATTGACTGTTCTTGCAGCCAAACCAGAACAAAGTAATTCCTGTTTATCCATATTGAATTTATCCAGCATTGTTTTTAAGAATTTTGCAGAATTCTTCATGTAGCCTTTTACCTTTTTCCGCATAATGTTAGTTGCTGCAGTAATGCAGAATAGCTATTACAGGAACTTAGTGCATATATAGTGCAGACCCATTTCAAGTACTACGTCCTTGGCTTGACAATCAAATGAACACTAGCTATGGAAATAGTAACTTTACCAAATGAATGTTCAAACTTCGGATTGAGACTTCAATTAGATTTATTATTCATATTGTTGGGGTGAACATTTTTGGCACCGTTGTCGGGGATGGTGTCAAGATAAGAACTTGTTATGGTTATTATCTTTTTCAGTTTTTAGTTAATTATTCTTTTGGCATACTTGACTATTTGAAAAAGAATTTCATGAATCTGCATGCATAGATGAAGAAGAGATGTTCTAGGTAGATTTTTGCCCAATCATCCTAATCATGCAGAAAATAATTCCTCAACTATAAATCCTTTTGCTGAACTTTATCAAACCCCCGAGAAATTGAATAACCCTGAATCTGAATTCTTAGAAGGAAGTCTTCATTTCCTTTTTGGACCTTAAGAAGAAGAATTGCATATAGTAACAACCCCCACAAGTCCAATGCAAGGAAACCCACCTCCTGGTGGAAAGAATCCACCACCACAACCAAACCCAACGTTTGAGTTCCCCATATCTGATCAGCATGATAATGCCAATATCAAGAACATTCTAGCTTCTTCCCTCCCTAAACTCTATGGATTGGTGACAAAGGACCCAGACACATTTCTGTTTGAGTTTGATGTTCTCTGTAGGAGTTTTGACTATACCATAGATGCCCATAGACTCAAAAAAATTCCTGCCACCTTGAAGGAGTCTTCCTTGAGATGGTTTATGAGCTTGGGTAGTAGCACAATCAATACATGGGATGAGATGAAACAATTGTTTCTTGCAAAATACAAAGATTATTGTAGAGGCACTGATCATCATGGGGATGACATCTTTAGAATGACACAAAAAGAAGATGAGAGTCTTGAAGATTATCTACAAAGATTCCTATTTAGTGTCAAAAAGTCTAAACATAGTACTCTCAATGAAGATTCCCTCAAGTTGATATTTTTCAGGGGAATCAATGATGAATGCACTGATTCTTTGGATCTTATGGGAGGAGGTGACATTACATAGTCCACTTGGGCTGAAATAGGACAAATTTGTAAGAAGTATTCTAGATTTGCTTCTAAGAAGAACACGTGTTTCAAACCAGGAGCACCATCATTAGCATCTAGTACTGGAGTTTCTAGATTGGAACTTAGCCATTTATTGAAGGACTTTAAGGAAGACATTATAAATAATATGGCTACCCAGTTGGATACACTTGCAGCTAAGAAGAAGCATGAAGAATTTGATGCATTTCTTGCAGAATTTTGCCCTCATTGTAGACAGTGAAAGAAAGATTGTCATTGCAAAATGGTTGCAAATGTGGAAGTTCTTGACTTCAAGCCAATACAAGGTGAAGATGAGCAAGTCTTCTATGTTGCTCAAAGAAGGCCAAATTTCCAAAGATAAGGTATGCCTCTGGATCCACTTTCTTTTTCTGGTTATAGTGGAAATTCTTATGTATCAAATAATCAATGGCAACCACCTTATGTTCAAAATATTGGTAATTATCAAAATTGGTATGGTTCTCAAGCCCAAGGGAAGCATTTTGGTAATCAAATACCACAGTGGTAGTAGCCACAAGGGAATTGGTATCCACCTCAAAGCCAAGGAAGTCAGTTTCAAGGAAATTGGCAACCTACTTCTCAATGGAGGGGGAGTCAGCCATGGAATGCCCAATCTTCTGGTTATCAATAAAATATTGAGCAGCCACAACCTCTTGCAATAATGCCTCCTCTTGCAGCCACTGCAGTCCCACCTAAGCCAACGCATTTGCCTACTCAACCACTGCCAAATCCTAATATTAAGCCTCAACAACAACAACAAGCTTATTCAATAGATCTTAATCAATACTCAGCCTATTCTCTATGTCTAAGTGATATTCACCTCTGATCTGGGACAACTCTGCCTAATCTGGGACAACTTTGCCTAATCTATCTCCTCCAGTTATCACTGAGGTACAAGAAGAACAAGAAATCTCTGATCCAATAGATGCCATCCCTTAGAAGTAGGTATCACCACCATTTCCCCAGAGATTGCAAGAAAAGGAAGTTCCCACAGAACAAGAGCAAGGCTTTGATATTATAGGTCAACTTAAGCATATTTGTATTAAAATTTTATTGTTGCGAGCAATAAAAGATATTCCCATATATGGTAAGGCACTGAGAGAAGCATGTTTAAAAAAACCTGGTAGGAAGAAGAAGGATCCACAAACAATGCACATTATGGGTCAATTGGCAGATATTATGTTAGGCAAGGTTGTAATTCCAAAATATTCTGATCCAGGTAGTCCTGTTGTAAGTATAGTCATTAATGGTAAGCAGATAAGAAATGTTTTAATTGATTTAGGGGCAGCCATTAATGTGATGACAAGAGAAGTAATGAAATAACTTGAAATCAATAGTCAAAAGCCTACACCCACAGTTCTACAAATTGCTGATAGTTCTACAGTAAGACCTGATGGTATCATTGAGGATGTAGTGGTTATTTTGGATTCATGGTAATACCCTGCAGACTTTATGATTTTTTCTCCAAAAGCAACATTGGGAGGATATCTGGTGATTTTGGGAAGACCTTGGCTTGCCACGACTGATGCATATAGTGGATGTAGATCAGGGGATATGACTATTTCAGATGGGAATTCTACAAAAAATATTAGCCTTGTATTCTCCTACACAACCCCATCTTGATCAACAACAAGCCGTTTGGCCTATTTGAGGAGAAGAATCTGAGGGAGTTGACTCAATTAATCATCTTATGATGATAAATCGAGGGCCATTCATGCAATTACATGATGAGGACTCAATTCTTTATCAAATTCTGATAAATGAATTGATATAAGAACAACAATTGCAGAAGTTGGTTCCGAATATTGTAGGTTTGGACTTTCCTGCAGCCACTGATATATTGCATACTTTGTTGCCACAGGAAGTATCTTCTTCTCATTTTTCTAATATAAACTAGACTAATCTTACTATCAAGATAGAAGTTGATTTCAATAAATGTTTGAATATCAATAGCGATCTTTCAGATACTGAAAAAGAGGCCCTTGTGGACTTGCTGAAATGTCATAAAAATGCTTTTTCATGGGATTACAAGGATATGCATGGAATAGATCCAATAGTTTGCACCCACTGTATATATATAAAAGAAGAGTGTTGCCCACTCAGACAACCTCAAAGAAGAATTAATCCTGCCTTGAAGGAGATAGTTAAAGAAGAATTGCAGAAGTTGTTAAAGGTCGGGTTTATCTATCCTATCTTTGATAGCTAATGGGTATCACCTTTGGTCATAGTCCCTAAGAAAGGAGGAAAATGGAGGATATGTGTTGATTATAGAGCCCTAAAATTAGCAACAAGAAAAGGTCATTTTCCATTACCATTTGTGGATCAGGTATTGGATTCCTTGGCTAGTAAAAGATACTTTTCATTCCTTGATGGATTTAGTGGTTACAATCAGATTCAGATAGCCCCGGAGGATCAAGAGAAGACAACATGCACTTGTCCTTGGGGCACATATGCATATTTTGTTCTTCCTTTTGGGTTGTGTAATGCTCCAGGCACTTTTCAAAGAGCAGTGATCGGTATCTTTTCTGATATTTCTCAAGACATAATGGAAATCTATATGGATGACTTTACAACTTATGGTTCTGAATTTGAACAAGCATTAGGGAACCTGAAAAAAGTTTTGCAGTGATGTGAAGACTATAGTTTGTCATTAAATAGTGAGAAATTCTTCATCATGATGCAAGAAGGAATAGTCCTTGATCATCATATCCCCGTAAAAGGAATACAGGTGGATCCAGGAAAGATTGAAGTCATTCAGAATATCAATGCCCCTATGAAGCAAAAAGATGTAAGAAGTTTCCTTGGTCATGCTGGATACTACAGAAGGTTAATCAAGGATTTCAACAAAATTGCAAGTCCCTTATATTCACTACTTACCAAGGATATATAATTTAAATGGACCTCAACATGCAATGAAGCTTTCTTAAAGCTTAAGCATGCCTTGACTCAAGCACCAGTTCTTAAAGGTCCAAATTGGTCTTTACCATTTCAAATCCATACCGATGCATCTGATTATGCAGTAGGGGTAGTCTTAGGATAGAAGATTGACAAATTGGAAAATGCAATATATTATATTAGTAAGAACTTACAGGGACCTGAGTTGAATTACATAGTCACTGAAAAGGAAATGTTAGTTGTTATATATGCACTCAACAAATTCAGGCACTATATCACGGGATATCCTATATTTGTGCATAGAGATCATACTGCAATAAGATATCTCATGAATAAGCTTTTAATAACTAGTAGATTGGCTTGCTAGTTGTTGTTGATGCAGGAATTTGATATCACAGTTGTTGATAAGCCAGGGAAGTCTAATGTGGTTGTAGACTATCTTTCAAGACTTCAGTTACAAGAAAATTCTATAGTGATAGATGATGCTTTTCCAGATGAACATTTATTTCTTATCCAAACTCATACTCCCTGGTATGCTGATATTGCCAATTATTTAGCTGCTGCTAAAATGCCAGTTCATTTCTCCTAAGGAAAGAAGATTGTTAGTTGAAAAAAGTTTTAACTTCTCATGGATTGTTGATTGTTTGTTTTATACTGGGCCTGACCAAGTCATGAGAAGATGTGTGAGAGATGATGAAACATATGATATCCTGCATGCATTTCATGATGAGCCATGTGGAGGACATTTTGTTACCAAAAGAACAAAACTAAAAGTACTAAATATAGGATACTATTGGCCCACATTACACAAGGATGCAACACAGTATACAAGAAAATGTGACAGATGCCAATATATGGGAAGACCTACAAAATCTAATGAAATGCCTTTATATCCACAAATATCAGTAGCAGCATTTGATAAATGGGGTTTAGATTTTGTTGGCCCAATTGATCCACCTTCTAATGGAAAAACCTACATTTTGGTATGTACAGACTATGTAACAAAATGGGTGGAAGCTCGTGCCATGACACATGCAAGAGACAATAAGGTGGCTGAGTTTCTTTATGAAGAGATATTTACAAGATATGGAGTACCAAGAGAGATTGTATCAGACCAGGGACCTCAATTTACTTCAACATTAATAGCAGCTTTGGTCAATGAATACAATATAAGGCACATAAAATCTACTCTGTATCATCCACAAGCTAATGGACAGGTAGAAGTTACAAATAGGGAGCTTGAGGCTATTCTTACCAAAACAGTATCTGTTCTTAAAAAAGACGAGTCTCATAGGCTTTTAGAAGCAATTTGGGCATACAGAACAACTTGGAAAAAACCAATTGGTTTTTCGCCTTTGGAGATGGTTTATGGAAAAATAGCAATGATGCCTATTGAATTTGAGCATAAAACTTTGAGGACAACTTTGCAATTAAATATGAAATTGTCTACAACATAGAAAGAACATATTCAACAATTGAATACTCTGGATGAATGGAGGAAAATAGCTATCCAGCAGACATAACTAATTCAAAATCAGATAGCAAAGTGGCATGATAAGTATATCAAAGAAAAGAAGTTCAAAGCAGGTGATTGGGCACTGCTATATGATTCTAGATATAAAGATGCTATGGGGAAGTTGTGAACCAGGTGGTTAGGTCCATATGAGATAGAAGAACTTTTCAATAATGGAGCAGTTTGTTTGACCACAATTGATCCTGTTTGGTTTAATCTTTTAGTGAATGGTCACCAAATACGTCTGTATCATAAGCTGGCCACTAAAGAGGAGTTCCTGCAGCCACTACCGAGGATCCTGTAGCAACTGATCAACTTCATGTTGCAATTGAGAAAAGTAATAACGGTGAGGTTCCTGCAGCTACTATAGTGAACATGCTTGCCGCTTTATAATTCTTCTCGCATCATTTCACAATAAATATTTCCATATCTTATGGGAATATTCTTCTCCGTAAATAAAATTCCATCCACGTCATTCCATCCCACTTTCTTATCTATCATTTCACTTCATTTCGCCATCATTTTCCATACGACTGTAGGTATGTGCATATTGTGTTTTGTTTTAATTACACATTTATTATTTCATTATGATTATTCCTTTTTAAAAATCCACTACTCTCCAAAATCTCATCAGCTTGTGTGGACATGTGCTAGGTTAAGTTGGGGGGGGTGCTTTATGATTCGATTTCCAAAGTTATTTATTATCCATCCTTTTTGGTACTTAGAATTGATTGCATGCCATCATTGTTTATCAAGTTATTATTTCACGCAAGCAAATAATAAATTCTGCCGCGAGAAATGAAATATTATGGGATTTTCAATTTAGCAAGTCTATCAGATATTTTGGTTCTATGTTTCTCAGCTGCATAGTGTTCAATACTAGCAGAGTAAGAGATGGGTGGTGATCTAATCCGCCATGAGACAACAGTTCATGAGGTGTTGCTGCAGGATGCTCTTTGTGAGCACAGCTAGCTAGATTACTTCTTGAAAATTAGAGACTTTAATGAAGAAATACTTGTAGAATTTATGCATTCATTCAATGAAGGAGAAGCTATGATTAAGGGCTTAAGGGTTGTTGCAACGAAGAAACAAATAGAAGAAGTAACAGGGTTGCTGCAGGAAGGGGAACTATTTCCAGAATCAAAAGATGCAAGGAGCGCTAGAGTAGAGTTCACAATTCCCACGGATGGACTTCTAATGGTGGACAAGCAAGGAACTAGAAGGGTTTCCCTGCCAGCAGAGTGGCCTCAGGTAGCTTTGTATTTTATGAAATACATTACTTGTGAAGGGAGATATTCAAATTTACATTCACCACATTTTAAATTACTTAGTCATTTACGACATAGCCGGAGGGTGAATGTCCCTAATTTTCTGTACCACCTCATTTCTGCAAGCACTAAGGAGACACAAAAAATGGAAATCATTCTGTTAGCCATCATGGATTGGTTAAACTTCTTGTAGAACATTCCCTTAGAGATGTTTCACAGATGGAATGGTGAGTATTTGAGGATATACTACAATTTAGGGTTGATGCCCCTATTGCAAACAATCCACCAGCTGAAGAAGAAAATGTTTCAGAACCCTCTTCTTTTGTAGTTGGTGTAGAGGATGATTTGCTTGTTACTGAAGAATCTGCAGTTATTATGGAGGAAGAGATGGTCAAAATAAATGTGGAACAACCCTCTACCTCTCTTCAAAGAGAGTCACCAATTTCTAGAAGAAAAGGGAAGGAGTTGGAAAGGAATGAAATAGATGAAGAACCCATGATGCAGCCGAAAGCAATGCAAATTTCTCCTACAGCCAAGAGACGTAGGACAAAAAGAAAAACTCCTACAACAACTGAAACCATTCCTGCAGCCACTCCAAAAGTTTATGTAAGAAGAACATGGAGTAGGACCCAGAAGGCTCATCCAATAGGTGATCCAAAATAGATTATTGCAGTGGAAACATCAGAAGAAGGAAGCCTTGCGGATGCTGAAATCCAGGTAGAAGCTGATGAACATAGATTGACAAATCTTGCTTTTGTGGCACAACATCTTGAGGAGGTTAATGAAGAAACTGGTGGAGATACTTCACATCATTTTGAGAAAACTATTGAAGAGAATCAAGAGCAGTTTGAAGAAACTGTTGGAGATATTTCACAGCAACCTAAAAAAATAATTGGAGAGATTCCAGAACAGTTTGAAGAAACTGGTGGAGACACTTCACATAAGTTTGAGGAAAATATTGGAGAGATTCTAGCACAGATTGAGAAATTTATTGAAGAAATCCCATGGCCTAAGGTAACACCTATTAGACCTCCTTCATCCCTAAGCAGTTTATCCATTGCTTTAACATTTTATAGACAATGGGAAATAGAGAGGGCTAGGTTGCAAGGGATTATTGATAAACAACAAAAAAAAATTAAAAAGAGGGATAGCAAAATTGAGGAATTAGAGGCTAAAGTTGAAACAATTGCTAGTATGGTCCCCGAATTGATGCAATGTAGGGCACCTCCAAGGGTTTATTCTGTGCATTTTAAGGAGCGGTATTTAAATTTCAAATTGAACCGCATTGTTAGGGATCTTAACCCCTCTTTAGAAACCCTTGAAGAGTTCTTTTATGCTTACCAAACCTCTCCACCAGTTGTGAAGAATTTGCTATGTGAATTCTATTTATATAACTATGATGTATCCTCAGACAGTGAGTGGAACCCTTTATTATATATTGGGGATATCCATATCAAAGCTTTAATGTCATGGATCCAGAATGAGATCAACATGGGGACAAAAGCCAGAGCATATAAGGATTTAGAGTTTGACTATCCATTGCCGTTAAGGAAAGAATCAAAAGAACCAAGAGTTCTTTATTATGAATGGCAGAAATTACTGGTGAGAGATGATGTTAGAAAACTAGTGCTTCCAATGAGAGAAGAAATCTATCAGGCATATGGGCATCTAGTTCAGACCGACAGAACAATTGCAATAGATGGGTTAACTCAACACTGGAATAATTTACCAAATCAATTAAAGTAGGGGGAACCTTATTCATTGCAAAATTTTCAAGCAGCTACGCAAAGAGCCCCCAGATATATACAACTAAGCAGAGAGAAAACCAACAATTGGCTACCACCGATCTTTCAGCCTCCTATTCTCATGTGGCCACTCTTGGGATGTCAGCCTATAGATCAGCCCTATGATGCACTCACAGAAGAATCATACAGATGGTCTAGGCTGGAAAAAAAAGGGATTTTATTGGAATTTGGCTTCAAGAGGGACAGGTCAGGGCACCATTGGTGATTTGAGAGTTACTGCAAGAGTCAGAAATTTTACTTTTGTTGTAGGATCAGCAGGCTCTTAAAGTTGGGGGGCATGATGAGTTGATACTTTGTTATATTTTTATCCTTAGAAATTTTGAGTTTTTGTTATCTTTTGGTTTGCATAGTAGTAGTAATGTATTGGAAGTTGACTATATGTATTCCATATGTTAAGCTTGAACTTATTAAATCATGTTCTACCTTTGCCAGTCTATTCCTATAGCCAAGTCATTTATTCTTGCAACCATGTGATTTATTCCTATAGCCATGTGGATTATTTAGGGTAATATCATATGTGAATTAATAGATGTGTTAATTAAATAAAATGCATATGTATGTCCTTGTATGTTATTTCTGTTGTAGTGCAGGTAATAAATGATACCACGGTGGATGTTCTCCTATCTCGCCTGATGAAAGAAAGGATACGTATGAGATAACTGAATATCAAACTATAGAGGACCTGAGAAAGTGCAAGGTATGGCATAAGCGGAGCAGTCGAGCGACATTACCAATGTCTAACTTCAGAGGGCATTGAATTTGCAAATACCATCATGGCATGTAAAGACTATGGTGCAGTTTAGATCCACATTTCCTGCAGCATAGCTCCAATTATCTTCTTTATTAGTCAATCATCTACCTCTTCTTTTGGGCATGATTTATGTGGTCTTTTGTAGTTAATTTCTTTTTAATAAAGATCTCTTCTTCTTCTCAAGAGTTAGTCAAAAAAGGAGAAGAATAGAGCAGAGAATTTTTTATAGTCATTCTTGAGTTTCTTTTTAAAACTATGTAATCACTTTCAGAAAAGGATGAATAAAAGATATTTTATTCTGATCTGTTAAGAGTTGTTTTTCGGGAAGCCTGGTATCACTCATCCAAGGGGGCCCACTTGGCGAGTGATCCAGTGTGTTTGTTAAAATTAGTTTTCTATAGTAGCAGTAGTAGAAGTTCTTGCATTGACTGTCCCAGCAGCCACTAGAAATAGATCCATTGACTGTTCCTGCAACCAAACCAGAACAGAGTAATTCCTATTTATCCATATTGAATTTATCCAGCATTGCTTTTAAGAATTTATGCGGAATTCTTCATGTAGCCTTTTACCTTTTTCCGCATAATGTTAGTTGTTGCAGTAATGCAGAATAGCTATTACAGGAACTTAGTGCATATATAGTGCAGACCCATTTCAAGTTTTACGTCCCTGGGTTGACAATCAAATGAACACTAGCTATGGAAATAGTGACTTTACCAAATGAATGTTCAAACTTTAGATTGAGACTTCAATTAGAGTTATTATTCTTATTGTTGGGGTGAACACCCAGCTTTGTGAATCTTTTCCTTAAAGAAGGCATATTTTGATAATTTTCCATATAACTTATGTTCCCTTAACCTTTACAAGACTAATCATAGGTGAACTAAATGTTCTTCCTCATTGCTATAGTGAATCAAGATGTCATCCTATAATGATGAAAATTAGGGTTTTCACCATTGGATGTAGTAAAACCACTATTTTTTCTTAGGGATCATCACATTCAAAAGAGGGTTGCAATCTAATAGATCTAGTCACAAACCAACAAGGATTAGGACTAAGAAATCTGATTGGATTGGGTTTTCGATTATGTGAATTAATTAAACCTCTTTTGCAATTAGAATTGCTGAAATTAGGCTAAAAGTGCTGGAAATTGTAGAAGTGCATAAACAATAAGCTACAATTGTGGGATTGAGCCATGGACCTAGATCTAACCAATGTAAGAAAATTCAGATCCACTCCCCAAAGGATCTGTTAAAATGTCAGGACTATGGTGCTAGTCATTCTAGTCCTCCAAAATTTCCACACTCTGAAGGAGGATTGATTTGTCACTATGGATAATGCTTATTCTGAAGATCATAGCTTCGTACCTACTTCCTACACATAGAAAGAAGGGGAAATAGGTTGGGAATAGGGGTTTGCCTAAGTCAAACCCTAGTTTAGGAATGAACCTTGAATGAAATATTGCAAATACTGAAATAAATAATGGAAAGATATACCTCAGGCCTACAATTGTTGATGATGATTCTTTTCTTCTTGAATGTAATCACATATGTTGTATGAAATGGAATGGACATGACAAAACCCTAATCACACACACATGCTTGCATATGAATGATGTAATGTTGCTCCACAATAGATAAATGAAGAATATGCATCCTTGAATATCTCTAGAAATACTTGATGATGTATACTACAATGCTTGAATGATAGATTGCTTGAATATGGATTGATCCGGTGCCTTGTGGTTTTCATGTCCTTATGAAATGAGAGGGATGGACGTCCTTTTATAATTTCCCATTGAAAAACATCTTAATTTTCTGACATAGGCCCACATGGAGATCACATTCTCGCTAGCTCATTGTCACCATTAAGAGGTCCAAATTAAGGTCCCAATTGAGAGGACCAAGGCGCTACACTTTGGTCCCATTGAGGACCATGGCGTCATGCGCTGGTCCTACCCCATTGAGGGGCCAGAGTAATGAGGATAGATTTGAATGGTATGAGTAGAATTAGGTCCTAATCAAGTTTTGGGACATGAATGCTAAGGTGAGGGCCTAAATATGGTCAAAATTGTAAGGGAGCACAATTTAGGATGCTACATATAGTCTCCACTTTAGTGAGAGCATGAGGCCATGCAAATACTCATGGTAAAGTAGACGAAAGAGAGATGAAGAAGAGGATAAATGAGGAGCATAATCACAAGGAGTATAAGACAACACTAATTTTGAGGGATCAAGCCCCAAATCTTAGGATCTTAAATCACTCAAACGTATGCAAGGGAACACAAAACACAAAAGCTATAGACCAAAAATAAGACTTTAAGTCAACTAGTCGAAGAGACCTCGATATCAAAATGTCTCAACCACTAATATAATTTTTGAAAAAAAATGCCATCTCAAGAACAAAAGTGATCACATAAAAGAGGAAAGCATGCATCATCCATGAACCACAAATAGAAAAGCTATAAGTTCATGAGAAGAAGGAAAGAGAGAGCACAAATACATGCTAGATGTGTTTTTCTAGGTGATCCATGAGAAGAATGATAGAAGAATGATGAGAAAAGACATAGATAATCACCCCTAGATGTGTTTTTCTAGGTGATCCATGTTGGGGAGGAGAATAGGAATAGTGTAGCTATGTTCCATTAGTTCCACTCATCCTCATGAATGTGTGCAAGTGATGTCTAGTTTCAAGTGTATATCATCCCGTATAAGAGTTTTTTTCCTTTGGTTTTGAGCATGCTAAAACCTATTTAAGACATATAATACAAATTCAAATGCCAAGGGGCAAATGTTTGGTTTTAGGAACATCTCGTGTAAGAGTTTTTCTCTAGTTTCAAGAATGTGTAACCTCGTCTAAGATAGACACATGCCTAGTTTTGAGGATATCCCTTGTAAGAGTTTTTTTTCTCTAGTTTAGGGAATGTATACCCCATCTAAGACATATATCAAATGTTGTGTCTAGTTTCAAGAATGAAGCATCTCATATAAGAGTTTTTTTTTTCTACTTTTGAGAATGAACACCCCATTTAAGGCATGGAAAAATGATATGCAAAATATGGTACAATATGGTACAAGGAGGGCAAAATGGGGGCACCCCCTTTAAGATGTCAAAATAGCCCTATGTTGATGTCTTAAAGAAGCTAGGAACAAGGATACCTGCCTTCAACACCAATGGGATATCCTTTAAGCAACAATATCATAAATCCTAGCTAAAGAGGCCAAAAATATTCAAGCAAGGATAAAATAGTTGAAAAAGGGATACCTTGCAACAAATGTAAATAGGATCCTTGGAGGAGAAGAGATCTTTGCTCAAATAAATCTACCTCCAATAGGAGTTTATTGAACAAAAGTAGCATCTTCTATCAAAAGAAGGGAAAAATAATAAGAATGCATACCTTTCCCCTATTGCTAGGTGAAAGGGATTCTTGATGAAGGATGGTACAATTTTGACCCAATGTGAGGGACACGTTTATAATAGATATACATTGTCAAGTGAAAAAGAGGTTGTATCCAAGGACATGCACCTCTTACATAAGACAAAATTCCTAGGCAAACAACAACTTCACATAAGGAATGCCATCAAATCATAAGCAAACACCACTCAACAAAGGAAAAGTGTATCCTTAGAAATGAAACGAGATAGATCATTGCCCCCCAATTGTAAGGACAATGATAATAATTACACAACTTCCGAAGAGAGATTATCCATAAGATACGTACCATTTCAAACAAAACATAGGTCTTAACCAAGGGACACACATGTACTCACATGAAGGATAATTCCATGCAAGAAAGGACAGCAAGTTATGAACAATGCAACGCAAAAGAAGAGGCAATCTTCAAAGAGAAAGAGTGATATAGAGGAAGGATCACAAAACTCCTCTAAGGAGAGATTATTCATAAGAGACGTACTATTTCAAACAAGAAATAGGTCCTAACCAAGGAACACACGTGCACTTGTATGACGGATAATTCCATGCTAGGAAGGACATCAAGTTTTTTAAGCATGCAATCCATAAAAGAAATAGTAAAACCTCAGAAAGAGGAGAGATAATATTCTTTCCCACCAAACATAGAGACAAGAATAAATATACTATTACGTTGCTCGCTAAATATGATTGTACCTAAAATTGTACCACCATGAATGACAGTGAGCCCCCAATAGGTAGGCTAACAATGTCACATAGTGAGGAACAACATAATAGGAACTTGAATATTATTTGAAATGATTATGAGAAATATGTCATTCATTGTCAAATGTTACTTTTATGATCCCTAAATAAAAATATTGTATTTTTGTTTTCAAAGCTTGACACTCATTAGTAGAATGGCCATGAATTTGATGATACTTGCAAAAAGAAGATTTTTCAATGTCTTGTCTATGTTTCCTTCTTCTTTTAGGCCAAATAAGAGAGATTAAATTGGCATGAAGAAGATTAGACAAAACATTATCTTGTTGTAATACCATATTGGAATGAGAAGATTTAGATTCACTAGACAAGATGTAGTACCCCTACCCTAGACAGCTTTGTAAAACCGGTTTGACCTTGGTTGACTTTTTATGTGGCAATCTTGAATGGTTGAATTACCATGAGGTAATGTTTAGTCAGATATTATGATTATTGTGTGTATTTGTTAATGTGCTTTCGCATCAATTCTTATGTAAGTTTAACTTGTCCTCCTGATTCTTGTTATTAATCTCGAGCTAACATCTTCATTAAATATATATATATATATATGTATGCTTGTCTGACTCTTGGTTGTAGGAGATTGTAGGTACAGTACCACCTAGGTGTAAGGTTCGTCTTCACCTGGATTCGCAGGGTTGAGTATACCTCTTTCGTCCTTAGAATTTGGGTTAGGTGGTCATAAAACCCTCAATTTACCCTAGTCATACTCAAGTGAGTGTCGTCTATGATCTTTCAGTTTCATTTCCATTTGGGTTTACGGGTCGGGTAATTGGTTGGCTTACTTGGTTTGCGTGTTTGGCGTGTGGTAAATAGAGTATTTAACCCTAAGTATTTATGTTGATTTAATGTGTTCATTTACGCATTAGTAATTGAGGAATTAAAATAAATAGGTTTCTTTTATGTGATCAATCATTAATTAAAAAGGTCTCCCTATTTATGTTTGTAGTGAGTTTAATTTAATGGTTAATTTTAAATAACAAATTTATTCAGTTTATGCATTTTAAAAAGGAAAGATTTAAATTTATTCGAAATAGAAATAATTTAATCTCTTTTGCTTTTTTGGAATAGAAAGATTAATTTTAATTATTTAAGAAAATCAATTTTGATTAGAAAAGTGAGTTTTATTCATATTTATTTTATATAGTGTGTAAGATTGATTTTGAGAATTTAATTTAATTAAAAATATTTTACCCTCATTAATATTGTGAAATGCAACTATTAGCTTTGTTAATTAAAAATTAAATAAGGGAGAAAAGCATTTCTTTTAATTAACTAAATTTATAATCTCAATGCATAAACAATTCAACTATGAGATAATTCCATAAACTTAATTAATTAATTAATTAAATTAAATTAAATAAATAATAAATAAATAAATAATTATAATGTGTTAATATATATATGTATATTTAAATAGATATATATGTATATATATATAGTTGTTTAATTTTTATTTGTCAATTTAAAGATTTTTGTTATATGAATAAAGAATTTAGAATTTTGTAATTTTAGAAAAAAAGAAAAAAAGCTTATAATTTTAAATTCGATATTCTTATTGGAAATATATTAGGAGCTTAATTCATATGTGAATTTATTTAACTTTATTGGACAAATGACAAGATGGATTTATTAATATAGTTGTATTTCCTCGTCTTCTGGAAAAATCTATTTAATTATGTTCTTGATTGTTTAAAGAAAGGATTGCCTGTAATAGGATCTTGTGTAGATGGTGTTATCAGTCAAGTTTAATTTTATTGCAATTCTGGTTGAGTTGTCATTGTGTCCTAAGTTGATATATTTGTTTGGACCTTGTCATTGGATGATTTGGGATACCTGTTTATGTCTTCTGTTTCTAGTTTGGTTGTTGCCTTGTGATGGTGTTTTGACTGGTCTTGTTTTGTATGTGAATGTCAAGTGTTGACTTGTGGTTGACCATAGTGGGTCAGGTCTCTAGTTAGAGTATTTTTGAGCAGTGGACCTTGTATCAGTTTAAATGTGTTCAATTGGATCCCTGTCTATGTAGGGATCATTGATGTAATTATTGACCGATGTGGTCAGTTGTTTATTGGTATGATTCGCGTCAGTGGCAGGAATGTAAATGATGTGGAACTTATGTACCCTTAACTAATTTAAATGAATAGAGGGGTCTTGCAGTTGAGCAGACCCAGAGATGTAGCCCTCTAGGGGTGAACTCCGAGATCACTTTGGTGTTATGCGTTGCTTTTGTACTTATTTTTTCTTTTTTAGTTTTAGCATGCATGAATGGCATTATGTTAGAATGTATGAAGTGGATTAGATAAAATTAATTGTAAATGCATGTCTTTTAAATGCAGTAAATTGGATCATTAAAGAATGTAGTTTGGAATAATGGAATATATTTAGGAAATTAAGTATGCATGGAAAGATCTCGTTAGTTATGGTGAAAATTCAAGTGTGTTATTAATTAGATGCGTGACTTAAATTTTAATAAGAAAAATATGAATGAAAGGTATGATTAAATTGTAATTCTAATGGATGAACTTTATTTAGGTTATTTACATTTTCAATCTTAATAGTAGCCATATTTTAACCTTAATGGATGTATTCATATGTTGCCTATGATTTCGTCTTAATGAAAGAAATTATTCTTTGTATAAGTATTATCTTGTCTTGAGTTAAGTTAAATTTGGAATAATGTAACCACGTTGGGAAACTCTTTAGGTGTTAGTTGATGTCTTCCACTATATAATTTGTTCTTTGATATCTCATTGTATCATTTGGTTGTGTTTAACTTTAAAAAAAAAAATTACTGCACTCCATTCATGTGTTTTAGCTTAATCCCTTCAGGGTTTCCTGGCGAGGCATTACAATATAGGAGGGGATGTTGAAAAAGGAAGAGGTTGGAGACCTATATTTTCATTAGAAAAGTTTTATTTCTCATGAATTTCAAGACTTTGTTGTGCACACCTTGAAACTTGTCCATTGCATCCATGTGTAGGATCAAGAGAGGGCTCACTCTTAGGTGGAATTGTATTTGAGTTTAAAGAGGCCCAATCAACTTCTAGACACGTGTTAGGATAAAAATTTTGAGTATCAAATTCAGTCATCTTAGGTTTTCTACAAAAGGAAGGTGTGAAATCTAGTGACCCCCAATCATCCTCCAATAATTCTTCTTTAGGAACTTATTTAGTAGGAGATGGTGTATTTGTTTGAATTGGAGAGAGGATTGTAGGAACTAACAAAACATACTATACTTAAATTGGTATGTTCTTATCAGTTTCTAAAGAAAACATTTCATTATTATATGTGTAAGGCACAACATGATAATTAGGAACAATCTTAGGGTTCTCAACATTCTCAACAATATGAATGACATTGATTTGATCTTTGTTAGGCTCTTCATTTTTAGGAGAGAGAGGATTGGAAACATTTCAATGATGAGAAATAGGATCATCCTCTTTCTCTAAGGTATCTTTGTGATTAAGACCAACATTAGGAAAGGGAATATCATATGTAATTAATGTTTCATCTCTAGGGGGAAGATCATGAAAAGAAGGTATGGTATTTATAGGATAGGTAGCTACATTATCATCCTCTTGCACCAGATAATCTTTATGGGGGAGGTATATTTTAGGAGAAGTTTTAACATCATTCCTTACAACTCCCTCTTTAGGAGGGAGATGTTTGAAATAAGTGTTCATATTACCTTCTTTCACCAATGTGCCCTCATTGGCAAGACCAACTTTAGGAGAGGGTAGATCATAGCTATGAATGAAAGGGAGGACTAAGTTATCATCATATACATGAAAGGGAACATCATGAATATCTTTAATGTAACTTGAAATTAGACTATAAAGATAAGAAAATAACTCCATATGCACTTATGATTAAACAAGAAACTCATATCTTATGTAACAGAGTAATGTTCACTCAATATATGCATGGAAAATTGAATAAAAGAGGGAAAATTTCAATTTCAATTTTGAAAATTGTGATTAAACAATGCAAAATTTTGTGGAAGTGATTTATTAACCAATTAATGAAGCAATTTCATTTGTGAATTTAAAATATAAATTCCTCTAAATCATACCATAATATATCATACAGATCAGATTTGAAATGGATTTGAAAAATTATGAAACCCAAAAATCAAATTAACAAATTAGGGTTTATGTGAATTAAACCTCTTAATTTATGTAATTTAATTAAAATAAGATCTATTAATGCAAAATTGAATTTGAAATTGCATGAATAATCATATTTGAAATAATTAATTCAGATTAGACAACTCACAAGCTCAATTTTTAAATTTAAAAATCAAGTTTTTTTTTGGTGAAATTAACCTCTAAATTTTTAGAATTTAATTGAAAACTAAACTTGTAAATGAAAATTTTAATTTGAAATACACAAAGAACTCAGATATAAGAACATAAATAAAAAATTAAGGTGTAAGAAGTCGGGTTCACCAAAATGTAATGGTGAAAATTAGGGTTTCCACCATTGGATGTAGTAAAACCACTAATTTTGTTTAGGGACCATCACATTCAAAAGAGGGTTGCAATCTAATAGATCTAGTCACAAACCAATAAGGATTATGACTGATAATTCTGATTGGATTGGGTTTTTGATGCTGTCAATTAATTAAACCTCTTTTGTAAATTGAATTGCTGAAATTAGGGTAAAAGTGTTGGAAATTGAAGTAGAAGTTCATAAATAGTAAGCTATAGTTGCAGGATTGAGCCACAAACTTGGATCTGAGTAATTTAAGAAGAATAAAACCCTCTCCTTGAAGGATCTCCTAAAATTTTGAGACCATGTTTTTGGTTACCCTGGACCTTCAAATTTTTTGCACTATGAAGGGGGATTGATTCGTCACTGTAGACAATGCTTATTTTTAAGATTGTAGCTTCATACCTGCTTCCTACACATACAAATAAGGGGAAATAGGTTAGGAATAGGGGTTTTTCTAAGTCAAACCCTGGTTTAGGAATTAACCTTGAATGAAATATTGCAAATACTGGAATGAATAATGGAAAGATATACCTTAGACTTGCAATTGTTGATTATGATTCTTTGCTTCTTGAATGTAATCACATATGTTGTATGAATTGGCATGGACATGACAAAACACTAATCACACACACATTCTTGCATATATGAATGATTTAATGTTTCTCCACAATAGATAAATGAAGAATATTTAACCTTGAAGATCTCTAGAAATGCTTGATGATGAATGCTTCAATTCTTGAATGATAGATTGCTTGAATATGGATTGATCGGGTGCCTTATGATTTTCCCGTCCTTATGAAATGAGAGGGATGGACCTCCTTTTATGCTTTCCCACTGAAAAACATCTTAATAATTTGACATAGGCTAACATGGAGATCACATTCCCACTAGCTCATTGTAACCGTTAAGGGGTCCAAATTAAGGTCCCAATTGAGAGGACCAAGGTGCCACACCCTGGTCTCATTGAGGACCATGGTTCCATGCCATGTTCCTACCCCATTTAAGGGCCATAACAATGAGACCATGTGATATCTAAAGAGAAAATGAGGCTAGATTTGAATGGTATGAGCAAAATTAGGTCCTAATTAGGTTTAGGGACATGAATGCTAAGGCGAGGGCCCAAATGCGGTCAAAATTATAAGGGAGTAGAATTTAGGATGCTACACACCCAAAAATACCAAGACAAATTTGTCCAATTAATCATGAAGCACACTATTCATTAGGTTCATAAATAAAGTTGGAGCACCGTGAATTCATAGTGCCCATATCTAGTCCTAAAGGTTGTCTATGAAATATATTCCTCCTAAATTATAAGTTGATGAAATCCTGATTAGAGTTATATCTTTAAAAATACTGCTGCTCCTTTCATTTGATCAAAAAGATCCTCTATTCGAGGTAAGAGGTACCTATTCTTTACTGTGACCTTGTTCAACATCCTATAGTCAATGCATAGTCTTAAAGTCCCATCCTTCTTTTTAACAAACAAGACTAGGACTCCCATGGGGATACACTTGGCCTTACTATCCCCTTTTCTAAGAGTTCCTCCAATGGCATTTTGATTTCTTGTAATTCAGTTGTGTTTATTTGGTAAGATGACCTTAATACTAGTTCAACTCCTAGTAAAATATTGATAGAAAAATCAAACTTCCTTTTTGGGGGTAAGCCTGGTAATTCTTTTGGAAATACATCCTTTAATTCTTGTAGGAAAGGGGTTATTTTCAAAGGTTGGAGTATTTTCCTCTTCTTTTTCATCAAATCCAACCATATAGATTAGGGACCCTTTTCTCCTTTCCTTCTTTAATTGCATGGCTGGTATGGTTTGTATGTTAATAGGTTTAATCTTTCCTTGTATTTTGACCCTTATTCCTCCACTATCCATACATTCAACCACTTTTTTGTAAACATCCACATTAGCTTGGTGATCTATTAGCCAACTCATCCCAATAATTACATCATATAATCCTAGGGGCACCACATAAAGATCTACCCTTGTTTCAAATTCAAGAAATTGTACCCTTTCTCTTGGTAAACACTTGGTCACTTCCCTACTTACCTTATTCCCATACTAAACTGTCCATAATGATGTTAGGATTCCCAAAGATACTGAGAGGGGGGGTGAATCAGTATCTAACCGATATATAAATTTACTTGACTTAAAACATGAAAATCATATTAAAACTATGTATCGGTAAACCATAAATAATGCAGTAACTAAGAACAATAACAAAAACATGAGAAGCACACCATAACACAGTATTTTAATGAGGAAACCCGGTGTGGGAAAAAATCGGTGGGATTTGTAACCCACAATATTCGCTTACTGGCCAATAAGGGAATATTACTCTTACAATAGGGGCCTGCACATGCAGGAAGGCCAAGTGCCTAGAGCTCACTACTCAATTACAAAAGAAGTCACACTGACTTACAAAAATGGATTATACTAATCCAATGTCTTGTACTGCTTCAGATCAGCATCTGTTATGCCAGATTCAATACCAGTTTAAGCTCTGCTACAACATAAACCCTTAACCAATATTTCACATATTAGGTCTGCTTATTTCGCATCCTATTTCACACACTTCCTATTAAAAAATGATCTCATACATATATGAGTCATATTACAACTCGCCATGTCAGCTTACAATGATTTTACAATTAATTACAAAATACATTTTAAACAAAATTGAAGTTGGCCAAGGTGCCGGTATCCTTCCTTTCACTTTCGGTGTTTTGTATGCCAGTGTAGAGTTTGTTGGTGCCGGTGTCGATATCTTTGTCTTGCCGGTGTCATATGATTGCAAGGTTCCATCAATGACAAAACCTTCAATCACCTACAATTTCTCATTAGAGTGTCAATTTTCCAACAATCTCCCCCTTTGGCATTGATGGCAACACTCATGAGAAAAATCAAAAGTGTCCAAAATGATATCCAAAAATAGTTTGCCAAAATTGTCTTACCAAAACATTGTGCCAAAAAATGTATGCTCCCCCTGAGCAGATGATTTCCTTTCTTTTGGCCATTTTTTTCATCCCACTACTCCCCCTTTGACATCAATGACAAAGGTTGTCATTCGGTTTCAGTGGAGTCCTACCTGGATTCTTGTAACCGATGGGTTACAATCTGAAAGATATCTATCAAAATTAAATTTATACCGTTACTGAATGTTTTGTTGTCATTTATTGCCTCTTGAGTTCTCTGCACTATACCGATGAGTATGTGCATTCTCTCTTTCGGTGTCTTCAGTCTAGGAACTAGAGCCTCAGATATTTATTTTCTCAAAGAAATAAGGTATTCTAGTCTTGGACTAAGTCTGCATTTCAAGTCCTTTGCTTTATCCTTTATTCCCTGTTTGTCATTTTCTAACTTCTTGTTTTTCTCTTCTTGCTCTAAAATCTTCTTCTCTAACTCCAAAAATGAATTTGATGCACCTATCAGATTGTCAGCAATATTGTTTATCTTATCTTGTGCTTTGTTAATCTCCTTGTCAAGATCCTTTGTCAAAATATTTGTTTTACAGGTGTCCCTATATAGTTTCTTGGAGTCAAGAATTATTTCTCCAAGTTTCGGTAATAGAGTATCCATTTTCTCCTTGTTCTTATTTACAATATCCTCAAAGAATTTCTCTTTTTCCTTCATCATCCTTTCCTTAAATGTATCCTCATTTATTTGATCAATAGTCAGTAAGTTATCGGTGATGAACTAAGACAATGTGTCTAGTTGTCCTAAAGAATCCTTATTATCAACTGTGCACTTTGGTGCAATCAATTTAAGAATTGGAATTGTATCATCAATAGCCTTATAGGCTTGTGCATTGCATTTTGTGTTCTTCTTTATTGAATCTAACAAGACCTCTATTATATTTGTAGGTCTGAATTTTGCCATAGATGTACCAGATGTTTGTCCAACAGTCTTTATAATAGCCATGCTACTGGTTGTGGTAATTACTTTACTTGATTCGACCTCTGGTAGGTCAGTCTATGTTTGCATTTCCGCAAACAAAGGTTTTTGCTTTTTAGTTTGGGCTGGTGGCGCTGTGTTTGTTTGAACTTGTGCTTCAACCTGTACCTATTTTGGTTTCTTTATCTATGTCTCAGAGGGTTTCTCTGAGCTTTTAACTGCCGATTTCTCAGATGTAATCTCAGTTTGTACCTTTGAACTCTCTTTTGTCGATTATGTAGATGGTTTTTCTGTTGTATCTATTGGTTTCTCTGTGGTATCCTCTACTGGTTGCTCTGCCTGTGTAGGTTTTTCTATGTTCATCTCAACCTCTACAGCTGATGACTCAATAGTCACATTTTTCACCTTATCCTCAGTGGTTTCTCTGTCAACCACAACATTAACTTCCCATGTGTCTACATCTACCGTATACAATTTCAGAATTAGGATTTGTATCCTCTACTAGAGTTTCCATACTCTCTATGGCCGATTGTCTGTCAGTAGTGTCTACTGGTGGAGTATCTGAAAGAGGAGGGGGCACATTGTCAGTTATTTTTAGGCTTGGTGGTCCACCTACCTTACCTTTCCCCTTATCTCTATCCTTTTGATATACTTTGATAGTTTTGGGCCTAAGTAATTCTTCCTCTTTTTCTTTTTCCACAAAGAATATATCCCATGCATTTGCTATTTCCTTAGATACTTCATTCACTTTGCTAGCCATTAGTGCTACATGCCGGTGAGCAGTGGAGAATACTATCCAGTTTGCTTCACTGATTAATTTGTCTATTTCATCAGGTGATTTAACTAGATGCACTGCAAGTAATTTTTCAATCTTAATTTTCTTATCCAGCTCAACAATGGCTAATCTTCTAGCTTCAAGTCTCCTATACAGATCATTTAGAATTTCATCAACAATTTGCATCAAAAATTTCTTGTATATATCTAAGTGTAGAATTACACTGTTCTCTATGCTTTCCTTATCATCAGCTGATAGTGTATTGTATATTTTATTTATGTTCTTCAGCTTACCATCCTCTATAATTTCGCTAAGAAGTTTGTCTAGAGGAGCAATAGTTTGTTTCACCTTCTTCTTCTTAGGAGTCATTTTCTTTGCTGGAGGCCTTACTGCCTGTTGTTTTTGGCTGGTTGTTTTTGGTGTAGGAGAGGGTACCGGTGAGGGTTTTCTTTTCCTTTCAACCCTTTTAAATACTGCTGGTATATCACTCTCAGAAGAAGTTCCAACCGGTGAAAGATGAGTTTATGGTTGAGGTGCTTCCAACTCACTTTCACTTATACCAGTTTGTCTCAAAACATCTTCCTTGATTGCCTTTGCCTGTCGGGTTCCTTTTCTTATAGTTGTTTCAACTTTCTTAACCCTTTTCCTAGATTGAATAGTACTTTCTATTATTTCAGCACTACCAAACACTTTCTCTTCCGGTTCCTTTGGAGCTTCAAGGAGGGATTTTGCATAAGTTTCTATGATGTTGTCATCTGCTTCATAGCCCATTTTAGTTACCCAAATAGTTCTAGGGATAACTGCCTCCATCCAGATTTCATCTTTCTTGATCATAAAACAGATTTCTTTCTAATACTTATCCACAATAGCTTGTGACAAGCTTACTCTAGTTTTCATTTGAGCCTTCAATTCTTGAAAATACTCATTTAGGTTTTTCTCCCCGTTCTCTCCCATATTGCTTAGTAAATCTAACAGTTGTTTTCCTACCAGGATGTCATAGCCAAACTCTCTAGCACCAATACTGGGTACTTGTTTGGTTATGTACAACATCAAACAAACAAGTAAGTTTCCAAAACTGAATGTTCCTTTCTTATCTCCTTTAATCTTTCCCAAATTGTCTATCAGCTCATCTTTAAGCCATTCACATATATCTATTCTTGCATTATCATTGACCACATCATAGGGACTTTTGATACATAGGCTAGAAACTGAATTTAACCTATTTGCATGTGTAGCCTTATAACCTAAGATTATACTGATAAATCTGTCATTAATGTGTTTTACATCGTTTACCCTTAAAGACCTTTTATCACATGTTGCACCAGTTAGGTTTGTCACTATGTCATTTGCGACCTTCTTTGTTTTGTCAGGTCTGTTATCGGTGGAAGGTAACCCTATTAGAGCTTTTACCGCTTCTTTTGTGATTTTGTGAATTGAGTCCAACCAGAAAAATTCACCATGTACTCTACTTAACACAATCCTTATGATATCCTTGGGAAAATCCGGGATACTAAGAATTTCAGTAAAACCTAGGGTTTTCACTATTTTGTGTTCTAGCTTGACATTTCTAGATTCATCACAAATCACAAACATACATATTCTTAATCTCATCATCACCTAGTTCCTCAATATGACAATGTATATGCATCCTAGGGTCTTGAGCATATACTACTCCCTTAGAAATTTGAGAAAATGCACCTATGTTATCATCTTTCTTTGCAATTTTGGGAACCAGTTTGAAAATGGGTCTAGGGCGCTTAATAACCTCAACAATAGTAGGGTTTGCAATAAATTTAAGAGTGGATGAAGATGCCATAGCTATAAATACCTCAATCTACCTTAGGGATGAATTCTTTGATGGATTGCTTCACTTCTTCGCTTAGAATGCCTTCGCTCAGGAATTTTTGCGCTCTCAAAGATTTGAATGCTCGGTGAATGAAAAAGGAGCCAAAACACTTGCTTTATAATGTTATTTTATCCAACTACCATATTTAATGCTTGCTAGTTAAGTCACAAATTAAGTCATCTGCCGGTATAGAAGTAATTTCAACTTCTCACCATCAACCGAGAGAATAATAGCAAGTTTTTCATTTTGCTGCTAAACCCCCAAAGGATTTTTCTTCAATTAGATGAAGAGTCTCCTGCCAGTGGAGTGTTACTCTATTCTACTGGTGGAGGAGTATTCCCATCAACATTCAGATCTGACTTTCTGATCCATTGTTTTGAGAATTCTTGCTTTACCTCTTCAACCTTTTCTTTACCTTTCAAACTAGGACCTTTGTTATTTTCCGGTGATGCCTTACTTCTACAAAATTTTGCAATATGTCCAATTTTGTTACAGGCATAACAAGTCACATTGTTCTTCTGAATAGCTTTCCCATATCCTATGCTAGTATGTGTTCTGCATTGATTAGATAAGTGTCCAAATCTTCCACAAATATAACATCTTACATTCATTCTGCAATTCTTTGAATTATGACCAACTTTGTTGCATTTAGAACATTGATCGGTGGGTGTATTAGTATTCTGATAATTTCTAGATCTACACTGATTTTCTCTATGACCATACTTGTTACAGTTTAAGCATTTGTCATTAAATTTGTAAGCAATAGGTTGTCTTACCGATTTGCTATGATCGTGATTGTTTGCAGTATCGGAGCTTTCACCAACTTCAAAGCCAAGGCCATTTGTATCACCATTAGGTTTCTGATTCTTCAACATGTCACCAAGTTCTTCTAAACTTTTCTTGAATTTCTCCTTGTGTTGATTTGCAGCAGTCAGTTCATTCTCCAAGATTCCTTTCTGCCTCATGAGTTCAGTTTTGTCATTTTGTGTGTGCTTAAGATATGTCTTCAACATATCATTTTCATGACTGAGTCTTGTGTTTTCATTTCCAACATCATTTAGTCTTCTAACCAAGTCTTCTTCATTTTTCTTTCTGTCTTCAAATATCTTGCATCTCATTCTTTGTTGTATTGATTTCTTGTCTTAGCTTGTTTACCAAATCATTAAGAGTTTCCTTTTCATTTTCCTCATTCTGTATCTTTTCACAAAGTTTTCTCCTCTTGTTCCTTGCAATATTAAAATTCTCTTGAAGTGCTTGAATAATATCCTGAGCATCTTTCAAATCATCCTCAAGTTTGATATTCTTCACTTTTTTTGCATCATAGTCTGTAAGAGTTGTTTCCAATTGCTTTCTCAAGTTTTCCATCTCTACTGGTGACAAGATCTTCCTCAAGCTATTAGGCTTCTGAAAATAGAGGACTAGGCTCTAATACCAATTGTTAGAATTCCCAAAGATACTGAGAGGGGGGGGGGGGGGGGGGGCGGTGAATCAGTATCTAACCGATATATAAATTTACTTGACTTAAAACATGAAAAGCATATTAAAACTGTGTACTGCTAAACCAAAAATAATACAATAAATAAGAACAATAACAAAAACATGAGAAGCACACCATAACATAGTATTTTAACGAGGAAACCCAGTGTGGGAAAAACCTCAGTGGGATTTGTGACCCACAATATTCGTTTACTAGCCAATAAGGGAATATTACTCTTACAATAGGGGCCTGCACATGCAAGAAGGCCAAGTGCCTAGAACTCACTGCTCAATTACAAAAGAAGTCACATTGACTTACAAAAATGGATTATACTAATCCAATGTCTTGTACCGCTTCAGATCAGCATCTGTTATGCCAGATTCAATACTGGTTTAAGCTTTGCTACAACATAAACCCTTAACCAATATTTCATGTATTAGGTCTGCTTATTTCGCATCCTATTTCACACACTTCCTATTTCAAAATGATCTCATACATATATGAGTTATATTACAACTCACCATGTCGGCTTACAATGATTTTACAATTAATTACAAAATACATTTTAAACAAAATTGAAGTCGGCCAAGGTGTCGGTATACATCCTTTCACTGTCGGTGTTCTGTATGCGGGTGTAGAGTCTATTGGTGCTGGTGCCAGTAGCTTTGTCTTGCCGGTGTCATATGATTGCAAGGTTGCCATCAATGACAAAACCTTCAATCACCTACAATTTCTCATTGGAGTGTGCATTTGCCAATAGATGATTCCATTTGTTTAACTCTTGATGCTAATTTCCTTACTAGTTTTGGTGAAATGAAACATTCAGATAACCTAGTGTCAATTAGAATTGAAATTGGTTGTTCAAATAGTGTACCTATAGTTTTCACAAGAACATTTTGAAATCTTATCCTTTGGTTTGTAACTACCACATGAATCCTTTGTTGGGGTCACCGTTGTGGTTAGTTGGGCTTGATTTGACCTTGCATTCTTGGACATTCTCTATAAAAATGGTTCCCTCCACACATAAAACACCCACTCAGTGGTCCCCACTTTACTTGGTTCCTAGGAGGATCATTCCTTGCTTCATTGAACCTTGGTGGATAAGTTATCCTATTTTGTTGGTCATTTTTGTTACACTTTCCCCTATTATTATTGTTTACATCCCTCTGATATTGTTTAGGAGGTGGTCTCCTTTCAGATGAATTATTCTTTTGATTCTTGTTGAACTTTGTGTTTTCCTTAAATTCTTGCTTCCTTTTGAATGAATGATTCCTATTAAAATTTTACCTTGCTGCTAATAGGGCTTGAATCTTCCTTTCCTATTTTAAAAATTTCTCAAGTACCTCATTCATTTGTTTAGGTCCATGCATGTCAACTTCTACTCCTATGTTGGTATTTAGCCCCAAAATTAACTTCTTGTTTTGACCCTTCTCATATTTTTGATACATGGGTACATACTTTATTAATTTGGTTAAATTATCCCAATATTGTTGAACTATCAAGGTCCCTTGTTGAATATTATGAAATTCTCCTACCTTCTCAACAAAGAACAATTGTGGTAGCCACCTTTTATGAAAATGGTGAAAAAATTGATCCCATGTGATTGTCTCCTTATTATACCCATTTTGTTCCTTAGTATTAGTCCACTAACTAGCTGCATGCCCAATGAGTTTATAGGAACCCCTTAATGCCTTAGTTGTCTCACTAAAGTCCCTTAGTTCAAATTATTTTTCCATTTTATTCAACCAATCTTCAGCTCCTTCACTAGTTTTCTTTCCATCAAACTTAGGTGGGGTAATTTTATTCAAATCCTTAGATAGATCCAACATATTATTTTCCCTCCTATTATCCATTTCATTTCCTTGATTGTTTCCAGGGTTCCCATTTTTCAATCCCACTTCTATTTTTGATGTCGTTCCACCTTGCCCTAAGATCATGCATTTATTATTCCTGTTATCTAAATTTTGAATCATCAAAATTTGATAGGCCTATGATCGGCCTTACACATCAAATGAAAGAAAGGTACACAAATAATTTTCTTCATACTTCATCATTTATCAATTTTGAATTTACAAATGAAGAATTCTTTTCAAATGCAATGTATTTCAATAATGCACTTTTAAAATTGCATATGAGAGAAGCTTTTTCATTTACATAAATGTGTAAGGACCCACACAAGCCATGGGTATGACTGAGAAGTACAATAAGTAGAATGATAGAAATATGTATAAATAAAAGAGAGAGAAAAAGGGATCCATCATTGCCTTTCAATGAAAAATCGTTGGTGTGATCAAGCTGAATCACTATGTCTTCATGCTCCTAGCGCTCCTAGAGTGCCTGCAAGAGGTGAAGGATAAGTGTGTTAGAGCTTGGGATCTCAAATTCTCTAACAAATCTACTCATACACATGTATATCCGACCACAAATGGAAAGAATTAGAAACAAAACAACAAGAGAATTAGAGATCAAAGTAACAAATTATCAAAAGCTTTATTAGATTTTTATTTTATCTAACTTGTTTGTTGACTGTGTAGGTATAAGACATGTTTCCATTTCATAAATATTAAGTATGTGGGTTAAAATGGGCTATCACAAGGGTTGAGCTCAACATACTAGTCATCACTCACAAGGTGACATTAATCAGCTATCAAAAATGAAGTACAACTGCTTCCATGGTCCCATATATTGTCATTCAATGACAGTATAAATTTCCACCAAATGACAACACATACAATAATGAATAAAACTGTATTCCATAGTCAACAATTGACTAAATCCGTCACATGAGTAAAGGCACGTATACAAACTTGGAAAAAATAGTCATATAAAATAGAGATGAAGCAGCACATGAGCCTTGAAAGGGATGAGGGTTCAAACAAAGATCATAGCAATCCATACAAAGGAAACAATGATTGTAGGGGAAAAGCACAAAATTGTGTCACATTTTAGGTCAACTTATCAACACAAGTGAATTTAAGTAATTCTAACTAAAAACTAATTTTAGTAAAACATATGGTCTATATAGATTCATTATAGCTATCTTATATATGGGCCACAAATTTTCCAATTGGAATTGTCTACTAAATGTAAATTTTATACCTCGTTGGGTCTATTTACCAAAAAAATTGTTTTTTTGAAAAACTTGACGTTTCAACAACTCCTACTCTTATAAATAATATATTTTTTGAAATGTAAAAATACCCTTTTATAGATCTATAAGTGAATTTTCCAAAATATATATCTTTTAGTGTGTTTTTTTTATATTTTATATTTTTTTTATTATTAAAAGTAGGTCATTAATGCTAAAATATAAGGTTGATTATCTTGTAAAGGAAAAGTATTAAAATTTATTTAAATTTTTTGAAAAAAATAAATGTACTAGATAAAACTATTGGTCATTTGGAGGAATTGATTATGTGTTGCATTGATGTTTATTTATTGATGCCAACACTACCTGTTTTTGTTGCTTTACCAATATCCTTCTGGTCCCGATAAGTTGTTTGGTTTTTGGTTGGATTAGATCATGATGATCTGGTATACTCTAGTATGTTTTGGCTTATGGAATTGGCTTAGATCTACTATTCATGCTACTCAGATTCATGTTCAGTCGGTTGATTTTGATTTGGTGATCGAATGCTATCTTATGTGCTAGTAAGCTTGGTTTGTTGATCGGATGAGGGTTTCACCTATAGAGCTTTGTTGAAGATCTTTGATGTTATGCATAAGTGGTGTTGGTGCAACTTATAGTAGAGATTTAGGATGCTGATGGTGATCATGTTTGAGACTTGGTTGATTGGGATCATTTCTTTAGCATGTGTGGACCTAAATTGGGTCTGGATCTATCTAGGTTATGGACCAGCTTAATGTAACGTGTTGATTGGACTTCTTGATGTGTTTCTAGGATGTCTTATGGGTTGGATATTATTTGTTTGGTCTCAAACTGACATGTTTTGTAATTATGTAATTTCTTTATTGTCTGGTGGCCGACCTTATTGTTTATGGTCAAGGGTTTGTATATATATGATGTAAGATCTCATTGTAGATCATATGTAAGGGATATAAGAATGTGGTAAAGGAGAGAATAATGTAATAATCATTCATGCAGAGGATTTGTTCGATCATTGGTGATCGAGTTAGGTTTATGTAAGAGTATTAAGTCCTCTGGTATTGAGTGTAATCAAAACTATACTCAGGCATAAGAAATGCTATCATTGCAATTCATTCTCTCTTCCAAATTGTAGTTTGGATTTTTATGTAGTCAGTGAGACTCCTTTCGTAATGAGTAGTGTGCTCTAGGCTATTGGCCTTCCTACAAGTGCATGTACCTCAATTTGTAATCACATACTTACTGCAGAAGTATTATCTAACTATGGGTAGGCTTCCCACCATGGTTTTTCCCTTTACCAGGTTTTCCACGTACAAATCTTGGTGTCATGTGGATGGTATTTATTCTCTAATTGTTTCTTATGATTAATTAGAATATCTTCTATTTTGGTAATTGTTTTATGCATTCCGATATTGATCTTTTGGGTTCTGGTATTAAAGTTTTATTTGCGTAAGGTTCCAGTAATGTAGTGACAACTGATTCACCCCCCCCTTCATAGTTGTCTTCTGGTTATTTGAACTGTCTAACAATTGGTATCAGAGCTCTGGTCCTCTTTGCAAAAACTTAATCGCTTGAGGAAGATCCTATGGCAACTAACAGTTCAAGTTCATCTAGTTCATTTGCTGCTATCTTTCGGAGAGTTATTCCTAGGCTTGATGGAAAAAATTACAAAGTATGGAATATTCAGATGGAGACTCATGTGAGATGTCTTGGTAAGGAAATTTGGAAAATCACAGAGAATGGAGTTACCCCTTTTAATCTGGCATTTGGCAATCCTCCTCTGACAAACTTGGATAAGGAGCTTGAGAATGATTGTAGAGCAAGAGAAGCCCTCTTGAGTGCACTTTTTGATCAACAAATAATAGGATTAACTGACAAATCATCAATAAAGACTATATGGGACAAGTTGGAGACTCTTAATGAAGGTGACCCTACTGTTAAGATTTCTAAACTTGATGGTTATCAGGTGAGATATGAAAACTTGAAGATAGAAGAAGATGAAACGATTACTGCATTCATGTTAAGGATTAATGCATTCTCTGAGTGAATATGAAATAGTTTTTAAAGTTCTGAGAGATTTACCACCGACTTGTAAAATGAAGGCTACTGCAATTAATGAATTGAGAAGAATGGATAATACCTTTATCAATAGAGATACCTTGGTGGGGAAATTATCTTCTTTTGAGCTTGAAGAATTTGGACCTTCTGGAGATATGAAGTCTGAACCTTCTTTTCATGCATTTACATTATCAACCGACAAGCGAGATTTGAAATATTTGCATGCAAAAGAATTGGATGATATGAAAAGAGAAGATGAAGAATTTGAGCAACTTGAAACCCTATTTTCTAGAAGAGTACCTAAAGGACCGGTAGGAAGTAAGTATGAAGGAAAAGCACCTTTTAAACATTTCGCATCTAATAAGATAGGTCATTTTGCTTCTAGATGTCCTGAAAGGAATTCAAGATTTGAAGAGAGAGATAGAAGATATTTTAATCCAAACCCTGGATATCAGAACAAGTATAAGTACAAGAAAAACAAAGATAAATTATGCTACATTGCGGATGAGGAAGGTGTGACTAATTTTGATGATGAACTGACACAAGACTCTTCTAGTGGTTCGAAAAATGGAAAGGAATGGGTGTTCCTAGCTATCAAGGAAGATGTTCCGATACTGGAAGAGAATGTACCTAAAGAGAAGGCACTTGGTGCTAAAATTAAAGATAAGGATGAATGGGTAATTGACAGTGGATGTTCACATCATATGACAAGAGATAAAAGGAAGTTTCTATCTTTGCAAGAATTTAATGGCGGTCTGGTTAGATTTGGAGATGACAAAGCATGCATGATCAAAGGAAAAGGAACTATATCATTAGATGGTAAGCACAATACTGATAATATTTATTATGTTGAAGGTTTAAGTCATAATATTTTGAGTGCAGGAAATTTGGTGGATAAGGGATTTCAAATACAATTCAAGGATGGAAAATGCAAAATCATTAATAGATCCGGATTGGAGATTGCAACCAGAACTCAGACAAAGGTAATATATTTCATTTGAATTCCGATGAGAAGACATGTTTGATTGCAAAAATTGATGGGAGTTGGTTATGGCATAAAAGGCTATGTCATGTGAATTTTTATTGCATGGTAAAGCTCAACTCAACTAAGGCACTTAGAGATATACCTAAGATTGTGAAGCCCTATAATCTAGTATGTAAAGAATGCCAAATGAGAAAATAGGTAAGAACCTCTTTTAAGAGTATACAAGACAAATCTAATGATGTTCTTGATCTTATTCATACTGATTTGTGTGGCCTTGCAAGAATTAAAAGTTTTAAAGGTGATAGATGTTTTATGCTAATCATTGATTATTATTCTAGAATGATGCGGGTTACTTTTCTAAGGGAGAAATTTGAGGCTTTTGAAAAGTTTAAAATCTTTAAAGATAAAGTTGAAACTGAGACGGGATTGAAGATTAAGTGTTTAAGGTTAGATCATGGTGGAGAATTTGCATCCGGTGAGTTTAATAACTTTTGTGAGAAGCATGGCATAAGGAGACAATTTTCTGCTCCCCGGACACCTCAACAAAATGGAGTTGTGGAAAGAAAGAACATAACTATCTTGGATGTTGCTAGAACCATGATGATGGAATCTAATCTACCTCATATCTACTGGAGAGAAGCAGTGAGAACAATAGTTTATACATTCAACAAAGCACATATCAAAGGAGAAACCGGTAAGACACCCTATGAATTATGGTTTGGCAATACACCTACAATTTAAGTATTTCAGAATCTTTAGTAGTAAATTTCATATCAAGAGAGATGATTTCATTGGCAAATTTGATCCTAGATGTGATGAAGGAATATTTCTTAGTTATTCTAATAAAAGAAAAGCATATAGATGTTATAACAAAAGATTGCAGAGAATTATGGAGAGCGCTAATGTCAAGGTGGATGAGCTGAATAAAAGTCAAATCAGAGTTTATGAGCAAGAACCGATAATGAAAATGATCATAACTAAACTGGTAACACCTTTACCAGAACAGAATGTTGAACCATTTACTCTGACCGTATCAAAAAATTTAACAGTAACTGAAGAACATGGAAGAGGAACACAAAGTCGAAAGAATCCTAGGTATGTAAGGTTGAATCATTTAGAAGATCGGATCATTGGGGATAAGAACAATGAAGTGATGAAAAGAAGGAGATTGGAAACTAATGAGGTATGTTTAATTTCTCAAGTTGAACCGGTATTAGTAATTGAAGCATGTAAAGATGAATGTTGGATGAAAGTTATGGAAGAAGAATTAGAACTAAATGGGTTTGTAGGAATAAATAAAATGAAGATGGACAAGTTGTGAGGAATAAAGCTAGATTGGTTTGTAAAGGATATTCTCAAAAGGAAGGAATTGATTATGGTGAAACTTTTTCACCTCTAGCTAGGATTGAAGCAACCTGATGGTTTTTCACTTTCAGATGATAAGAACATGGTTTGCAGGTTAAAGAAAGCCTTATATGGATTGAAATCTATCAAACTAAGTATGCTAGGGAATTGTTGACAAAATTTGGTATGAAATACTCTAAACTGGTAAGTACTCCTATGGGTACAAGTGAGAAATTGACAAGGAAAGATGAATTTGCACCAGTAAATCCTACAAGATACAAGTCTATGATTGGAGGTCTTCTATATTTGACTCAGACTAGGCCTGATATAATGAATGTTGTTTGCATTGCATCAAGATATCAAAGTGATCCTAGAGTCAATCATGAGAGTGTAGTGAAAAGAATTTTTAGATACTTGCAAGGTACATCTGAATATGGTTTGTGGTACCCTAAAGATGATGACTTTACTCTATGTCCATATACGAATGCAAATTGGGTAGGTGATGTTGATGACTGGAAAATTACTTCCGGTGGAGCTTTCTTTCTTGGAAATAAACTTATTTCATGGATCAACAAGAAACAATCATGTACTTCTTTATCTACTATTGAAGCTGAGTATGTTGATGCTGCTACTAACTGTACATAAGTTCTATGGATGAAGCAAATATTGAAGGACATAAAAGTGCATTGCATTGGACCAATAGTTATTCACTATGATAACTCTGCTACTATAGACATATCAAAGAATCCAATATTTCACTCTAAGACAAAGCACATATCTATCAAGTATAACTTTTTGAAGGAGAAGGTGGAAAAAAATGAAGTTAGACTGGTTTATGTGAACACTAAAGAGCAGATTGCAGATATTTTCACTAAACCTTTGCCTAAAGAATCATTTGAGTACCTCAGAGACAGATTAGGGGTTTCCACCCCTCTGATAAAGAGTTGATTGATGCTATTTGGCATTAGTCCGGTATGCATTATCAGAGATATTATCCATTCTCGATTGATGTGGGGATGCTACTGCTCAAGGGGAGTAGTTAGTTTTGTGTTTTAGTGGTTTGAATTTTTGCTTTGATATTTATATCAGATTTATGGCATTGATGTAAAAGGGGGAGATATATTTTTGTGAAAAACTTAAGGGATATATACTATAGGGGGAGAAATTTGAAGAACTTAATTGTGATATCATTTACAGGGAATATGGATAAGAACTTCATTGATATATTCTTGTGTGGGAGATTTGTTTGGCATTTCTTGGCACTTGGATGTTTTTCACATCTAGTGTTGTCATCAATGCCAAAGGGGGAGATTGTTGGCCATTTGGAGAAATTGATTATGTGTTGCATTGATGTTTTGTCATCGATGCCAATACTAGCTGTTTTGGTTGCTTTACTGGTATCCTTTTGGTCCTGGTAAGTTGTTTGGTTTCTGGTTGGATTAGATCATGATGATCCAGTATGCTCCGATATGTTTTGGTTTATGGAATTGTCTTAGATCTACTATTCATGCTACTCAGATTCATGTTCATTCAGTTGGTTTTGATTTGGTGACCGGATGCTATCTTATATGCTAGTAAGCTTGGTTTGTTGATCCGGTGAGGGTTTCATCGACAGAGATTTGTTGAAGATATTAGATGTTATGCATAAGTGGTGTTGGTATAGCTTCTAGTAGAGATTTAGGATGCTGATGGTGATCATGTTCGAAACTTGGTTGATTGGGATAATTGCTTTGGCATGTGTGGACCTAAATTGGGTCCGGATCTATCTAGGTTATGGACTGACTTAATGTAATGTGTTGATTGGAATTCTTGATGTGTTTCTAGTATGTCTTATGGGTTGGATAGTATTTGTTTGGTCTCAGGATGATATGTTTTGTAATTATGTAATTGCTTTATTGTCTGGTGGCCGACCTTATTGTTTATGGTCGAGGGTTTTTATACATATGATGTAAGATCTCATTGTAGATCATATGTAAGGGATATAGGAATGTGGTAAAGGAGTGAATAATGTAATAATCATTCATACAGAGGATTTGATCGATCATTGGTGATTGAGTTGGGTTTATGTAAGAGGATTAATTCCTCCGGTATTGAGATTAATCAAAACTATACTCAGGCATAGGAGATGATATCATTGCAGTTCATTCTCTCTTCTGGATTGTAGTTTTGATTTTATGTAGTCTGTGAGACACCTTTTGTAATGAGTAGTGTGCTCTAGGCTATTGGCCTTCCTACAAGTGTAGGCCCCTCAATTTGTAATCACATACTTACTGCAGAAGTATTATCTGACTGTGGGTAGGCTTCCCACCATGGTTTTTCCCTTTACCGGGTTTTCCACGTACAAATCTTGGTGTCATGTGGATGCTATTTATTCTCTAATTGTTTCTTATGCTTAATTAGTATATCTGCTATTTCAATAATTAGTTTATGCATTTCTATATTGATCTTTTGGGTTTTGGTATTAAAGTTTTAATTTCTTAAGGTTCTGGTAATCTAGTGACAACTGATTCACCCCCCCCTCCCCTCCCCTCTCAGTTGTCTTCCGGTTATTTGAACTGTCTAACAAAAAGAGTTTATGTTAAGATGATATAACTCTTTTATAATTTGGATAAATAATTAAGAAAAAAGGTGATGCCAAATGGAAAGAGTTACATTTCAGTAAAAAGAAACTTTTAAAATTTATTGAAAAATATATATTCATAAAAAATAGTTAAAAATATATTTTGGCAATAAAGTTTCAAGTTATCAATATACACAAAACAATTGATGAAAAAAGGTAAAATTTAGTAGATAAAGTGTGATGCCTCATGTAACTTCAATTTCTGCATTTTATTAGTAACTGAATTATAGTGTTTACTTTATAAGAAAGTATATTCACATAATTTTTTAAAATTTTAAAAAAATTACAAACATAAAATATTACAAAAGAATATATAGTTTATTAGTTTAAATCATTTGAAAATTCAAAACATATATTTCACTTTTTATTGATTCAATTTAAAATGTTGAATCAGCATTGGCCATTTCCTTTATTAAAGTGTGACATAGCTTTGTGCTTTTACCCAGTAGCCGAAGATATTAATAGCAAGATTCAGTTATCACTGACTATCACAATGACATAAAAAAGGAAGCTTGATAGCAAGAGCATCAACAAAGAATAAAGTATGACCCAAATAAACCTTATTATCAATGTATGAAGAGGTAACAGGAGAACAAGCATGCTTTCTAAAAGTTATAAGCTTCATATCACCAAATTAAGATAGTGGGCACTTCAATCAGAATCAACAATCAAGTCATAACCATTGTAAAGATCCCTTACAAAACATTGGTAAAGTTACTAAAGTTTCAAATGCCAGGGTTATTGATGCTATATAGAAAGAAGGCTATATACTTTTTGAGTTCAATGATTATACCAGTCCTTGTAAGAGCCTATGATAGTAGTAGCAACATATCCAATGAACTGAGCAACACTCATATTCATAGTTCAAACATACTATGACTAGGTCTAGGGTGTGTTAATGAATAAAAAAAGATACAACCCAAATACATTCATGAATAAAAGATATTTTCAGAAGACCATTGACAGTAAACCTAATGATAAACTCAAAAGATCTTAGTAGATTCAGAGCACATAGACAAGGAGATATATATATAGGACTGTCATGAATCTACAAGAGGGAATAATCATTGCTAATAGAATTTGATAAATCATAAACATAGAAATATTTCATCTGAAGATTAAGAAAGATTATAAGGATGACAGTATCTACTTAGTCATCAACATCAATTTGGAGCCAAAAAATAGTTAAGTGACTATTTTAGTAGAGAAGGTTTTGAGTCCCCAAAAGAGTTTCAGTGCTAGTACTATTATATAATAAAGGCAATGCAAGATATAGTAAGTGCAGTCACAGGGGACACTCTTATATATGTGATGCCATGTTGGCCATTTGGTGGAATTGATTGTGTGTTGCATTGATCTTTTGTCATTGATTACAACACTAACTATTTGGATGCTTTAGCGACACCCTTCTGGTCCGGGTAGGTTGAGTGGTTTCAAGTTGATTTGGATCCGACATGATCTGGCAGGCTCTGGTATAGTTTGGTGATGGAATTAGCTTGTTCATGATACTCATGCTCATATTCAATTAGTTGGTTTTGGTCTGGCGATCAATGCTATCATGTTTGCTTATAAGCTTGGTTTCTGGTTTTGATGAGGGTTTCACCAGCATAGATTTTGATGAAGATATTTGATGAATTGCATAAGTGGTGTTGGTGTAGCTTCTGGTGGAGTTTCAGGATGCTGATGGTGATCATGTTCGAGACTTGGTGGATGGAGATCATTGTTGTAGCGTGTGGACCTATACTGGGTCCTGATTGATCTAGGTTATGGACCGACTTTAATGTAACGTATGATTTGGACCTCTTGATGTGTTTCTGAGATGTCTTATGTGTTCGATATCATTTGATTGGTCTAAGGCTGACATAGTTTATAATTATGTAATTAGTTTATTATCTGGTGGCCGACCTAATTGTTTATGGTCGAGGGTTTGTATATATAGATGTAAGATCTCATTGTACATCATCATGGTTATGTTAGAGGTCATGGTCAAGGGATGTAATGTGTGAGTAATGTAATATCATTTAGGTAGAGGATTTGGTTGATCATTTGAGATCGAATTGGGTTTATGTAAGAGGATTTAGTCCTCCAGTATTGAGCTTAACGAGAACTATACTCAGGCATAGGAGATGCTATCTTTTGTAGTTCATCACTTCTCTGGATTGTAGTATGGATTTCTATGTAGTCAGTGAGGCTCCTTTTGTGATGAGAAGTGCGCTCTAGGCTATTGGCCTTCTTGCAAGTGTAGGCCCCTCAATTATAATTCACGTACTTACTACAAAAGTATTATCTAACTGTGGGTAGGCTTCCCACCGTGGTTTTTCCCTTTACTGGGTTTTCCCCGTATAATCTTGGTGTCATGTGGATAGTATTTATTTTGTGATTATTGTTTATACTTAATTGGTTTAACTGCTATTCCAATATTAATGTTTCAGGTTCCGGTATTAAAGTTCTAAATGCTAATGGTTTTGGTAATCTGTGAGAACTGATTCACCCCCCCCCACCTCAGTTGTCTTCCGGTTATTTGAACTGTCTAACAATTGGTATCAGAGCTTTGGTCCTCTCTACAGAAATCTTAACCACTTGAGGAAGATCCTATGGCGACTAACACTTCAAGTTCATCCATTTCTTCTGGAGCTATCTTTTGGAGAGATATTCCTAGGCTTGATGGAACAAATTACACCGTATGGAATATTCATATGGAGACTCATCTGAGATGTCTTGGCAAGGAGATTTGGGAGATCACACAAAATGGTGTCACACCTTATAATCCAAGATCTAGAAATTATCCTCCGACAAACCTAGATAAGGAGCTTGAGAATGATTGTAGAGCAAGAGAATCCCTCTTGTGTGCATTTTCTGATCAACAAATAATGGGTTTAATCGACAAATCATCTGGAAAGGCTATATGGGATAAGTTGGAGACTCTTAATGAAGGTGACCCTACAGTGAAGATTGCTAAACTTGATGGTTATCGGGTGAGATATGAAAACCTAAAGATGGAAGAAGATGAAAAGATTACTGCATTCATGGAAAGGGTGAATGAGATTGTTATGGGAATTCAAAGTTGTGGTGGAACTTTGAGCAAAGATGAAATTGTTTCTAAATTTCTAAGAGCCCTACCACTAGCTTACAAAATGAAGGCTGTAGTTATTAATGAGTTGAGAATGATGGTATGATGAAAGAATAAGTATCTGGTAGATTACTGAGAGGAGGGGGGTGAATCAATAAATAGAAAAACTGAAACAAACTTTCCCAAGCTCAATCTCAATCACACAAAGTAAACTTATCAATGAAATACCATTGTCAAGATCAATACTCATAAGAAAATCAATTGTCTGTTACAACAACTTAATAGTAAACAACATCAAACTTGTAAACATCCAAATGCTTTATCATATGTCAACATACTTCATTTCTCAATGCTTCTAGTTATCATGCCTTATCAGAAATAGTTAAGTAGTTAATCAAATCAACCATAAGATCATAACCACAAAAACATTCACCACATGAAACAAGTCTTTTTGACGTGGAAACCCAAATAGGTAAAAACCACGCTGAGATGGGACTCACAAGATAATATTTGAACTCTTCTGAAGTTTTCCCTATTAGGAGCCAAGCCTATTAAAGCTTTTACAAAAGTTTTGTTAAGAACTGATCTTGTTAGGAATCACCCAGTTAAGGGATTGACTACAAATGCCTTATTAGAAGCAAATACCCTGTGAGGAGTAACCTTAGTAGAGGATTTGAAAATCCATTCTAATGGACCACCTTATTAGAGGATTTAATAAGTAACCAAGCTTGTTAGAGCTTACTCGGTTAGGGGGTTTCAATTTTGCTGTAATTGTTAGAAAACAATAGGAGTTTGCTTGATTTGTTTGAATATCACTACACTTGCTTGATCAGATCCTTTTAAGCTCCTATCTGCCTTTACTCAAACTGCAGACTCATCATCCAGTTTAGCAACCACACACTCAATTGATTTTTGCCAAGTCTTTCAACTAGACAACATCATCGACCTTATAAATAAATCAATTAGGTCGGTAACACAACAAAAACTTAATTCTCCCATCGAGATTACAAACAAGTCAGTTCAAGTATGATCATTGGATAATATAGCAATCTTTGCACATAAATCAAGAAAACTTCAACTGCTCCTTGATTACCACTTCATCAAGCTGAGTAACTCATCATGCGCTTTGCATTAGATGCAATATACTTTTCTCATTCCCTAGACAAACAAACACGCCAAATTTTTTTGAACTTGTCTTCATACAATGATCATAAGTGTCACCATCATTACTACTCAACACCAACATAACCAATTCAACAACCTTAATTGGTTAGGGTTTAACAAAAACAACTGGTAGGGTTTATCGGTTACAATACATGGATAGGGTTTAACCTTTTACACCGGTTACTGGTTTAACTCACAAACTTAAATACCGGTTTACAATATCGTTCACAAAGCTCTTCATACCGGTTACATGACAATATCAACAATAACAACAATATCAGCAATATCATTACCAGATAATTGACATCAATGACAACATAACATATCCTTAATGCAATTTTCATGCAAATTCCAACAATATCCCCCTTTGGCATTGATGGAAATACAAATATCAACACCATTGATTATTGTTGTGATTGTGAATAGGAATCCTAGTTTACATTACCAAGTATTCACATGCTCTCTCTGTCTTCAACCTGTCACTAGTTTTCCTTCCCAAAATCACATATTTCTTCTCTCCCTTTGACAACAATGCCAAATTGAAAGTAAAACATGTAATGTCAAATTTTCACTATGCATCAACAACATACTGCAACTTGATGCTCCCCCTTTGGAATACATCCACTACTACACCAATCCTTGTAAAATTCTGCGAGTAGTTCAGGGACCGATGCAATCAACGTCATGCTCAACTAACCTCATGAAGGGGTACAACCCCTAGTTGACTTCTAAGATACTCAAATGTAGTCTTAGGTAGAGATTTGGTAAAAATATCTGCAAACTGCTCCTTGGTAGAAACATGCTCTAAGATAACATCTTTGCTATGCACTTTTTCTCTCAAGAAATGATACTTCAATTCAATGTGCTTGGTTCGTGCATGCAAAACATGATTCTTGAAAATATTTATGGAACTTGTATAATCACATAAAATCTTTATAGGTTCTAAAATTTTCATCTTAAAACCTTCTAAAATGTGCCACATCCAAATATCCTGTGTGCAATTCATATAAGCTGCAACATACTCAGCTTTAGGAGTAGATTGTGAAGTACAACTCTACTTTTTACTACTCCATGAAACAAGCCAACCACATGGGCTATGTCCGGTCTACTGTGAACAACATAGTGCAATTTGCTAATCATTGACCTATATTCCTTCTCATCAATAGACTTAGATTAATCTTCCTTAGACAACTTGCAACCTATAACCATTGGTGTCCCAACTGATTTACAGTCACTCATGCCAAATATCTTCAAAACCTCTTTCACATACTTAGACTGTGTAATGAAAATACCATTCTTCATTTACTATATCTGCAACCCAATGAAATTTTTTATTTCCCCTACTAAAGACATTTCAAACTCATTTTTCATTTCATCTGCAAAACTATTGCTCATGACATCATTGCCTCCAAATATGATATCATCAACAAATACTTCATTGACCAGTATTTCATCTCCTTGAGACTTGAGATATATGTTACTATCATCACTAGTTCTAAAAAATTCTATCTTGATTAGATGTGTATGAAACCTTTCATACCATGCTCTGGGTGCCTTCTTTAATCCATATAAAGCCTTATGCAATCTGCATACCATGTCTTTCTCATCATTCAAAGCATAACCATCTGGCTGCTCTATGTATACTTCTTCTTCCAATATCCCATTAAAAAATGTAGACTTAACATCCATATGATATACCTTGAAATTCTTATGGGCTGCAAATGCAAGTAAAGTTCTGACACCTTCCAGTCTTGCTACTGGTGCAAAAGTTTTGCCATAATCTTCTCCTTCTTCTTGCGCATAACCCTTGCAAACCAATCTTGTCTTGTTGCGAACTACAACACCATCTTCATTCAACTTGTTCTTATATACCCATTTAGTACCTATAATGTTGGCATTGTGTTTTCATTGATGTCAACCGATGTGGGATGACCACCGGTAGTAGAGATGTATGTGCAACATTGCTATGAAGATGTACACGATGAGATATCTTGCATATCACCTTGTGTTGCAGAACACCGGTAATGGTAAGGAAGATGACCTCAGGAGTCACCAGTGCAACAAGTTAGTGCATGACTTGTGTGATGAGATACAAAGGTGCTTAAGCAGTTGTTTGTGATGAAGAGGCAGAATATTACCTGAATCACATCAACACTAGAAGAGAAGAATGAAACGATATGCTATAAGGTTGCAGAACAGTAGGACTCCCACTGGATGAAGATGCAGTCAACATGGGAAGCAATTACTGACAATGAATGTGCTCATATCAATTCACATGTGCCTATTTGAAGAGATGCTTCTTAGCAGGGAATTCACATGAACATACCATAGAAAGCATATAGTGTTACTCCACCAAGCAAGTGGAGCTTATCTCCTATTATGCATTAAGTGCATTATAGTTTGGAGAGATAAGAGTGAAGAGGTAAAGGAAAGCACTTGAAGGATCACACCAGACTTATCGATGAATTGAAGGAATGCCCTGAGTGCTTGAGATCAGGGTTATGCACTAAACCATAAAAAGAAGGCATGATTGAGATGCTAGTACAGAGGAAGTGTGAAGTGTTTGTCACCTTGACAAACCGATAGAGGAAGGAACAACATTGATCAAGAAGAAAGGCTAAGGAGATGTAAACATAGGAATCTAACCTCACTGAAAGAAGATAGGAGTCTTGTGAAGGTTGATGACATGGTGTCATCAAGAGTGGTACCGGTATATGAGCCCACTGGTTATATAAGCAAGGTATAGTTGCAGAAGATTTCCCATTTGTGGGAATGAGCATACTTTGGATTTGCCAGTCTAGAGACTGGTTTGAGAGTTCCATTGATAGTTCAAGATGAGGGAAGATATGATAAGGTAACCGGTAGAATGGTTGAGACCGGAAGGGTTAGAAAACTGACAAAAGTAAGAAACCGGTAGGGTGGTTCATTGGTGATCCTCCTTGGATTGACTCAAAGTGCCAAGCTGGTAGATAGTCGATATGGATGCCAGAAGGAGTCAACGTGGCAAACCTGTGTTTGGATAAAGATGGAATGTACATCGACAAGGTTGTTGCACGGTTGGCCAACTTTAATGAAAGGTCACACAAATCATGGGACTTGCTGCAGAGTGATTGCAAGGGTTTGAGGCTCGAGGTTTGGAAGACAACTATGAGTCAACCTAGAATGATTGAGAAGATCGAGGTGATAGAGAAAACAACACAATAGATCTTTCATGATTGACCAAGGGATCAGCTATTAGGGTAAAAAGTAAGTCACCAGAGATGGAAGACGTGATCCAGGAGATGCGAATATGGTAGAGTCGTGCATTCAGATGTCAAAAAGATCAGATTGTGCAAGATCTGATTGGATTTGATTTGCCTTGAGGATGGTGATGAAACCCTAACCGCCTAGTTTTTGAATTGGTTTTTGGAGGGAAAACCAATCTATAAGTATATGGAAAAATAGGAAGAATTGTGTGGCTGAAGGATAGACAATCGAGGGATTGAGAAGTTGAAGGTCTCTGCAGGAAAGAAGAAATTAGCTCAGTGCTCAATGAGCATCTATGGGAAGAGTGAGAGAAAGGGAGAATCTAGTTGAAGCTTTCAACTAGTTGGAGTGAAGAACCAGTAGTGTTTATACCAGTCAAGAAGAAGAGAATGAGGTTGTAGAGAAGGTAAACAAAGAACTAATAGAGAGTAGAGCAAGTGAAGAACAACAAGAAGAGTGAGTTGGTGTAGTAGAGAGGATATCACACCGATAGAGGAAAATATTTGAAATGGTTGCAAGATTCACTTGTAACATGATAACCACTTATGTATTTGACATTTACTTTGTGAACACTGAGTTGTAGCTCAGTGCAGGGGTTGTAGCTGCTTGGTTTGGTGCCCTAAAGTCAGGGGTTGGTGCTCCTTTGGGTTGTATCCCATAAATCAAGTAGGGGTTGGTGCCCTAAACTTTGTAACTTTGATTTACTGTGAGGTTGTATTGGAGTAGTAGACTCCAACAACATTGCTCATCAAAGTTTTTCCCATCCTGGGTTTTCCTCGTATATGCTGGTGTTATGAGATGTCTTCTTGTGTGTGTGTGTGTATTTGAGTTAGTCTCATCGCTAATTGATAAGTCTGCATTGTGTTTGATTCATAAACCGGTATGCTCACAAAGAAGAGCTAAAAGAGAAAGTTTAGAGAACCACTGATTCACCTCCTCCGCCTCTCAGTGGTCCATTGTGTCTAACAATTGGTATCGGAGCTTAGGTTCCTAGTTAGAAGAGTGTTCTCCAACTTGGGTAGATTTTGACTTAATGACACAATGGTTTGTCTATTATCATTCTCCGCTCCTATATTTGATGGTTCAATTTTTTGTGTTTGGAGCTGCAGAATAGAAGTTTTCCTATCCTCCCTAGGGTTTGATGTATGGATATCAGTAGTTGATGGTCTCCCTAGAAAGGTCAATCTTCCTACCAAATTTGTAGAAGAATGAAAAAACCAATGCAATGAAGAATCCATGAAGGCTATTTTCAGTGGACTCACTGATGATGTCTCTTCACAGGTGGACAGGTGTAAAACAACAAAGAGCTTATGGGAAAGGTTGAAGAAGCTCTATGGAAATGAACCCTCAATAGTAGAACCAAAAATCAAAGAAAATATGAGAAATACCTCTCATATTTATTTGGATGATGAACATATATCTGCTAGCAGCCATAGCAGTGATGAAGAAGGAGCTCAACTTTTCGTGGCTCAAGAATCTGAAAGTGGCTGGGCAAACAGTTCCCCTCAACAAAATATGTTGAGAAGTTATGATGATGAACAGGAAGACATGGCAGATAGATTTTGCCATCAAGATCCTTCTGATGATGAAGAAGCAACAAAAGTTGACCTTGAAGGAGAACTTGTAAATACTCTTGAAAAACTCAATAGAGTTAAAAGGGAATACAACCTATTCAAGAATGCTACTATTGTGGAGCAGAACCGGTTAGTCAAATGCCTTGAAGAATCTAAGAAATGCATCTCAGAGTTGAAGACTCAGGCAAAATACACCAAGAAATGTCTGTGTGAAGATCTAGCCTCTCACCCAGAGATAAAAGACAAAAAACTTCAGTGGCTGCTTCAAGAAAACAAAGGCCAGACCTCTCTAGGTAGAAATGTCTCTCTAAAGAAGGTTGACCTAACCACAACTGGTGCGGACTTACAGACAAAAGTGAAGATCAATGTTGCAAGAAGGCATCTTCATATAGATCCCAAAGGTAAGGGGAAGATGGAAGAAGAAAGCTCCACTGGAAGTAGGAGGAAGGGGAAGCAACAAAGGAGATCCTTCATTAGTAGAGGATTGAAAAATGCTACCACCCACAGGGGGAAGAATGCATTGGAGATGAAGAAGAGATCATATGGAAGAGGTGCTCAGAATGGACGACCAAGGATCCATTCTCAAAAGGGTGAAGATGGGGATGCAAAACCGACAAGATCTTCTCATGCATGGCATAGTCAATATGTAAGTCATATGCCTTCATTTACTGGTTACTATTTTACATGTAACATTTATGGCCATAAGGAAAGGGAATGTAGAAAGAGATCTAGAAATATTAATGTAGGATCTCATAGAAATCATGCTTATGGGAAGGATGTATCCAGAAGTAGATACATGCATGTTCCTTCTCCTGGTTATGCAAAGATTGTTTGTCATAATTGCAATGGATCTGGCCATAGAGAGTTTGAATGTAGGAAGAAGAACCTGCAGTTACATGGAGACCGAAAAAATGGTCATGCTCTACACATAAGTGGTGACAGAGCATATGGGAGGCAGAGATCTACATGGAACCAAAGGAGAAATGTCCCTGCAGGAGTAAGAGGTTCACCAGTTTCGGTTGCTTGTCAAAGCAACATGACCAGGAGAAGATGGTCAAACTGATATGTCAAGAGATTTACCAATCATAAGGTTGGGATGGATATTGTGTGCTACTATAGCACTACTTATGGCTGTAATGGAGAATCCGCAAGGGTAAGGATCAATCAGTAGGAGAAGAAGAGACCTGCTCCCAAGCCTAAAAATAGGAAGAAGAATGAGTCCAAGCAGGTATGGAGGAAGAAGACCATGGACCAGCACTATGCACTTAGTGCACAGGTGATATCTCTTATGGCCTAAAGGAGATGTAGGATCTTAGGGGGAGTAATGCACATTGAAACAATCATTCACTTCCTTAGGGAAAATGGCAACATGGAATAATGTACTATTGTCGGTGTGAAAGAGGAAAATGCAAAGATAAGTATGTGTAGATGCTGCCTTGACTACTCACCTTCGGATCAGTGATGGATCACCACTGCATATGTCAAGAAGCAATGGTTAACAATCGGTATCATGTGTTAACCAGTATGTGCAAGATGTTACTGGTATAACTACTAAGAAAAACTTGTAAGTTATAGATGACAATGAAGTTTGAAGTTCATTGCATAACCCCGGTAGCATGGAATGAGGATTTTGTGTCTTGGGTGGTATTAGAAAATACCCGAATGACATATATTTGGCCCGGTTATTGATAATGCAGGCATGCATATTTTTTGGACTAACCAGTTTTGATTTCTGGCATGATGATAACATTGTCTGGCACTGTGTAGATCCAGAATCATGTCATAAGCTGTGGTGGATATAATGGAGTTGAAGGATCATCAGATGATCACATATGCACAACTGAACTGGTATATGGAGTAAATTGGGATCTTGGTACTGTATGTGACCGAAGATGAGGACCTGAGATGTATGACTCAGGGGGAGTTCAAGTGCTCATCATGAAGAGTCTCGTAATGAAGATCCGGCTTGCATGAACTTGCAAGGATACTAATTGCTCAAACTACAGGAGATGGAAATTGTAGAGGTGTTGCAAGTTGATTGGTAGATGAACAGTATTCACTGACACATTAACAATTGGTATTAGTCATTCTGCAAAATGAGCTCAAATGGTTTCGGACCTTCATACTCAATCAGTGTTAGTTGATGGTTAAGTTCCCCATCTCAAGTGTTGTGACTTGAGAAGATGTAACAACCGGTGACAAGATAACAAGTGGTATCAAAGGAAGTGTTACATCCAATAAAGACAAAGAGGAGAAAGAATAAATATAGGGAGGAATGATATCCTGATAGTGCCCTTTGTTATTGTTGTCAAAGGGGGACAAGGATTATGTAGTATAATAGATACTACATGTGTTAACATCAATGCCAAAGGGGGAGATTATTGGCATTGTGTTGTCATTGATGTCAACCAGTATGGGATGACCATCGGTAGTAGAGATGTATGTGCAACACTACTATGAAAATGTACAAGATGAGATATCTTCCATATCACCTTGTGTTGTAGAACACCGGTAATGGTAAGGAAGATGACCTTAGGAGTCACCAGTGCAACAAGTTAGTGTCTGACCTGTGTGATGAGATAGAAAGGTTCTTAAGTGGTTGTTTGTGATGAAGAGGCAGAATATTACCTAAATCACATCAACACTAGAAGAGAAGAATGGACCGGTATGCTATGAGGTTGTAGAACAACAAGACTCCCACTGGATGAAGATGCAACCAACATGGGAAGCAATGACTGACAATGAATATGCTCATATCAGTTCACATGTGCCTATTTGAAGAGATGTTGCTTAGCAGGGAATTCACATGAACATATGGCAGAAAGAAGATGGTGTTACTCCACCAAGAAAGTGGAGTTTATCTCCTATTATGCATTAAGTGCATTGTAGTTTGGAGAGATAAGAGTGAAGAGGTAAAGACAAGCACTTGAAGGATCACACCGGATCCACTAGTGAATTGAAGGAATGCCCTAAGTTCTTGAGATCAGGGTTATGCACTAAATTGTAAAGAGAAGGCATGATTGAGATGCCAGTACAGAGGAAGTGTGAATTGTTTATCACCTTGACAAACCAGTGGAGGAAGGAACAACATTGATCAGGAAGAAAGGCTGAGTAGATGTAAACATAGGAATCTGACCTCATCGAAAGAAGATAGGAGTCTTGTGAAGGTTCATGACATGGTGTCATCAAGAGTGGTAACCGGTATATGAGTCCACCGGTTATATAAGCAAGGTGCAGTTGCAGAAGATTTCCCATTTGTGGGAATGAGCATACTTTTGATTTACCAATCTAGAGACCAGTTTGAGAGTTCCATCGACAGAATCAAGATGAGGGCAGATATGATAAGGTAACCGGTAGAATGGTTGAGACCAGAAGGGTTAGCAAACCAACAGAAGTAAGAAACTGGTAGGGTGGTTGGTCGGTGATCCTACTTGGACCAACTCGAAGTGCAAAGCTGACATATAGTAAATATGGATGTGACAAGGAGTCAATGTGGCAAACCTGCATTTGGATAAAGATGGAATGTACATTGACAGGGTTGTTGTAGGGTTGGTCAGCTTTAATAAAAGGTCACACAAACCACGAGACTTTTTGTAGAGTGATTGCAGGGGTCTGAGGCTCGAGGTCTAGAAGACAACTATGAGTTAGCCTAGAGTGATTGAGAAGATCAAGGCGATAGAGAAAACAACATAATAGATCTTTGTGATTGACCAAGGGATCAGCTATTAGGGTAAAAAGTAAGTCACTAGAGATGGAAGGCGTGATCCAGGAGATGTGAATATGGTGGAGTTGTGCATTCAGATGTTAGAAAGATCAGATCATGTAAGATCTTATTGGATTTGGTTTGCCTCAAGGATGGTGAGGAAACCATAAACACCTAGTTTTTGAATTGGTTTTTGGAGGGAAAACTAGTCTATAAGTATATGGCAGAAGAGGAAGAATTATGTGGCTAAAGGATAGACAATCAAGGGATTGAGAAGTTGAAGGTCTCTGCAGGAAAGAAGAAATTAGCTCAGTGCTTAATGAGCATATGTGAGAAGAGTGAGAGAAAGGGAGAACCTAGTTGAAGCTTTCAATCGGTTGGAGTGAAGAACCAGTAGTGTTTATACTGGTCAAGAAGAAGAGAATGAGGCTACAGAGAAGGTAAACAGAGAACTGGTAGAGAGTAGAGTGGGTTAAGGACAACAAGTAGAGTGAGTTGGTATAGCAGAGAGGATATCTCACCGATAGAGAAAAATATTTGAAATGGTTGGAAGATTCACTTGTAACATGATAAACACTTATGTATTTGATTTTTACTTTGTGAACACTAAGTTGTAGCTCAATGCAGGGGTTGTAGCTCCTTGGGTTGGTGCCCTAAAGTCAAGGGTTGGTGCTCCTTTAGGTTGTAGCCCATAAATCAGGTAGGGGTTGGTACCCCATGTATATGTTGGTGTTATGAGATGTCTTCTTTTGTGTGTGTGTATTCGAGTTAGTCTCATCACTAACCGATAAGTCTACATTATGTTTGATTCATAAACCGATATGCTCACAAAGAAGAGCTAAAGGGAAAAGTTTAGAGAACCACTGATTCACCCCCTACCCCTCTTAGTGGTGCATTGTGTCTAACATATAACATTCTTATTTACCGGCTGGGGTACTAGGTCCAAGTGTTCTTCTTCTTAATCTAATCCAATTCCTCCTCCATAGCTTTAGCCCAATGATCATCACCAAATGCTTCCTTAGTAGTTCTTGGTTCAATGGTGGAGATCATGCAAGAATTTTCTCTGATTCTTCTTCTGGTTAGTACTCCAGCATCCTTATCACTAATAATTTCAGGATTGTGATCCAATCTCACATATCTAGGAATAACATGATCATTATCCTTAGGTTCAACTTAATCATTATCAACATGTTCTTCTGAATTTATCTATTCCAGTTAAACAAGTGCATTGGAATTTTCTTTGCCAGTTTCAGATTTCACAGTTTCTGGTTCCAAAAACAAAATGTAAGGATCTTCATCCATCTTCTCTGAATTGGTTCCTTTTGAGACTTCAGGAAATTCATCCATTCAAACATCAACACTCTCAACAATTCTCTGTGTCTGGTTGTTAAAAAATTTGTAGGCCTTACTCTTGGTGGAAAAGCCAAGAAATATACCTTCATCACTCTTATCCTCAAATTTGATAATGTAATCACCTCTTTTAATAAAACATTTGCTTCCAAATATCTAAAAATAGCTAACATCAGGTGATCTCCCATACCAATATTCATAAGGATTCTTTTCCTTACCTCTCTTTACCAGAACCCAATTCATTGTGTAGACAAATTTGTTGACAGTTTCTCTCCAAAAGGTTTTCACTACACCTCCTTTTATCAACATTGTCCTAGCAGCTTCGACAACTGACCGATTGTTCCTTTGTGCGATACCATTTTGTTATGGTGTGCTTGGTGCAGAAAGCCGTCATTTGATACCATTCTCTTCACAATACCTAGTGAATTCCTCAGAAGTAAATTCACTACCTTGATTTGTCCTTAGACATTTTATCTTCTGACCGCTCTCTTTCTCAGCTAAGGCTCTAAATGCCTTGAACCCAAAAGCTTCAGTCTTATCCTTCAAGAATGTGACCCACATCATCCTTGAGCAATCATCAGTAAGAATCATGAAATATCTATCACATTGAATGCTTTTTGTTCTTATTGGTCCACAAAGATCTGTATGAACCAAATCTAACAAGTGCTCCGCTGAAAAGGATTTGCTTTTGAAAGTTGAAGAAGTCATCTTTCCTAACTAACATTCTTTGCAAAGAGCATTAACCAGTTTGTCTAACTGAGGCAAACCTCTCACTATCTTGGACTTACTCACTTTAACAATGTTATCAAAGTTTATATGACAAAATCTCCTATGCCAAAACCAGCCATCACCTATTTTTACAATAAAATAGTTTTTAACTTTAGAATTAAGGTGAAACAGGTTACCTTTAGTTTGTTTCCTGGTTGCAATAAATTCACCTTTGTTGTCAAAGATTTTGTACATACCATTTTTAAACTCCAATTGGTATCCTTTGTCATTGAGTTGTACCACACTCAAAAGATTGTTTTCTAGACCTTCAACCTAGTAGACATCATTTGCATTGCTCTTCTCATTAAGAGAAATAACTCCCTTACCTTTAACCATGCAGGGTGACTCATTGCCAAATCTCACAACACGCCATCAAATTCTTTCAAGGAAAGAAATTTGCTCTGATCATCGGTCATATGATGTGAGCAACCACTATCAATGATCCAATCATCAAAGTTATCCATCCTGGATACTAATGCCTTCTGGTATGATATTTCTTCCTTAATAGCTACAAACACAATATCTTCACTAGCATCACCATCAAGATTATTCATCAGTAATACCACTATCAACAACAATAAGACAATCTCTCTTGCCTTTAACCTTATACTTCTTGAATTTATCTCTCTTGTGTTCATTTTCACCATTAGGACAATTAGCACCAATGCGAGCAATCTTGTTGCATGCAAAACATTTTAAAGGTAATTTACCTCTATATTTACCAGTGCCTCTAGGCAACCATTTTTCCAACAATGCTTCAGACTCCACTAAACTGTCTTCATCATCAACATCTCTGCTGGATCTGGATTCATAATCATGACTAATATCTCTACTTTTTCTCATAGATGGGTTAGAAACAAAAGCTCTAAATGCAGACTCAGATTTTTGTACACTACCATCATAACCGTTTAATTCAAAAGAAGTAAGCTTGCCAATGATGGATTCAAGAGTTACCTTAGTTTTTTCAATGAACTTCATCTCCTGAATAGCTGTAACTCAGATAGCATAGACTGGTAGCAGGGTTCTTAGTACCTTACTGATCACTATGGCATCTTCCACTTTCCCTCCTGCACTCTTAATTTCACCGACTATCTCTTTTATCATTTGATCATACTACTGGATATTCTCACCTTCAGTCATCCTCATGCCATCAAACTTTCCTCTTAGACTCTCCTCTTTAGCAATATTAACATGTTCATCACCGCTATAAATCTCTTCAATTTTTTTCCATATCTCATATGCAATTTCAAGACCATGAACATCTACATATTCAACATTAGACAAGGAACTGATAATAGCCTCCAATGCTTGATGATTTTCTTGTTGTTCTTTCTTCTGATCATCAAGTAGAATCCTAGTAGGTGCAATATACTTAGTATCTACATGATCCCAATATTGACTTCTCAGACTCTTGATGTAAATTTTCATTCTGTCGCTCCATATCCTATAGTTTTCTTTGTTGAACTTCAGACCTTCCTTCTTCATCATGATCTAGCAGATCTTTTCCTCAAGTTGTTAGGCTTAGATCTTAGAGAACCTGAGATGCTCTGATACCAATTGATGGTATGATGAAAGAATAAGTATCTGATAGATTACTGAGAGGGGGGGTGAATCGGTAAATAGAAAAACTAATACGAACTTTCCCAAACTCAATCTCAATCACACAAAGTAAACTTATCAATGAAATACCATTGTCAAGATCAATACTCATAAGAAAACCAGTTGACTATTACAACAACTTAATAGTAAACAACATCAAACTTGTAAACATCCAAAGGCTTTATCATACGTCAACATACTTCATTTCTCAATGCTTCTAGTTATCATGCCTTATTAGAAATAGTTAAGTAGTTAATCAAATCAACCATAAGATCATAACCACACAAAAATTCACCACATGACACAAGTATTTTTGACATGGAAACCCAAATAGGTAAAAACCACAATGATATGGGACTCACAAGATAATATCTAAACTCCTCTGAAGTTTGCCCTGTTAGGAGCCAAGCCTGTTAAAGCTTTTATAGAAGTTTTGTTAAGAACTGATCCTGTTAGGAATCACCCAGTTAAGGAATTGACTACAAATGCCTTGTTAGAAGCATATACCCTGTAAGGAGTAACCTCAGTAGAGGATTTGAAAATCCAATCTAATGGACCACCTTGTTAGAGGATTTAATAAGTAATCAAGCTTGTTAGAGCTTACCCGGTTAGAGGAATTCAATTTTGTTGTAATTGTTAGAAAACAACAGGAGTTTTCTTGATCTGTCTGAATAGCACTACACTTGCTTGATCAGATTATTTTAAGCTCCTATCTTCCTTAACTCAAACTGCAAACTCATCATCTGGTTCAGTAACCACACACTCAACTGATTTTTGCCAACTCTTTCAACTAGACAACATCATCAACCTTATAAAAAAATCAATTAGGTCGGTAACACATCAAAAACTTAATTCTCTCATTGAGATTACAAACAAGTCAGTTCAAGTATGACCATTGGATTACATAGCAATCTCTGCACATCAATCAAGAAAACTTCAACCGCTCCTTGATTACCACTTCATTGAGCTCAATAACTTATCATGCACTTTGCATTAGATGCAATATACTTTTCTCATTCCCTAGACAAACAAACACGCCAATTTTTTTTGAAGTTTTTTTCATACAATGATCATACGTGTCACCATCATTACCTCTTAACACCAACATAACCAATTCAACAACATTAATTAGTTAGGGTTTAACAAAAAAATGGTAGGGTTTATCGGTTACAATACATGGATAGGGTTTAACCTTTTACACTGGTTACCGGTTTAACTCACAAACTTACATACCAGTTTACAATATCCTTCACAAATCTCTTCCTAATGGTTACAAGACAATATCAACAATAATAACAATATCAACAATAGCAATACCAGATAATTGACATCAATGGCAACATAGCATGTCATTAATGCAATCTTCATGCAAATGCCAACAAAGAATAATGGTTAATACATCTGGGAACAAAGATACTTTGGTTGGGAAACTATTTGCTTTTGAGCTTGAAGAATTTGGACCTTCTAGAGCTGTGAAGATTGAGCCTTCTTTTCATGCATCTACATCTGCAACTGGTAAGCAAGACTGGAAATCTTTGTATGCAAAGGAATTGGAAGATATGAAGAGAGAAGATGATAAGTTTGAGTAACTTTAAACACTATTTACTATAAGAGTACCTAAAGGACCCGTAGGAAGTAAGTATGAAGGAAAAATACCTTTTAAATGCTTTGCATGTAATAAGATTGGTCATTTTGCATCTAGATGTCCTAAAAGGAATTCAAGATTTGAAGAAAAAGTTAGAAGATCATTTAAGCCTAACCCTAGATATAAAAACAAGTATAATTAAAGGAAAACCATAGATAAATCAAGCTATATAGCGGATGAGGAAGGCATTACTAATTATGATGATGAACCGGCAGAAGACTCTGCTAGTGGTTCCAACAATGGGAAGGAATGGGTGTTCCTAGATATCAAGGAAGATGATTCGACACTAGAAGAGAATGTACCAGAAGAGAAGGCACTTGCTGCTAAAATTGAAGACAAGGATGAATGGGTAATTGACAACGGTTGTTCACATCATATGACTAGAGATAAAGGGAAGTTTCTATCTTTGCAAGAATTTGATGGCGGTCTAGTTAGATTTAGAGATGACAAAGCATGTATGATCAAAGAAAAAGGAACTATATCATTGGATGGTAAGAACAATACTGACAATTATTATTATGTTTAAGATTTGAGGCATAATCTTTTGAATGTATTACAATTGGTAGATAAGGGATTTCAATTACAGTTCAAGGATGGAAAATGCAAAATCATTAACAGATTTGGTTTAGAGATTGCAATTGGTACATAGACAAAAGGTAATATATTTCATTTGAACTCTGGTGAGAAGACATGTTTGATTACACAAATTGATGAGAGTTAGCTATGGCATAAAAGGTTGTGGCATGTGAATTTTTATTGCATTGTGAAGATCAGTTCAACTAAGGCAGTTACAGATATACCTAATATTATGAAGCCCTATAATTCATTATGTAAAGAATTTCAAATGGATAAATGGGTTAGAACCTCTTTTAGGAGTATACAAGATAAATCTAATGATTTTCTTGATCTTATTCATACTGATTTGTGTGGCCCTGCTAGAGTTAAAAGTTTTCAAGGTGATAGATATTTCATGCTAATCATTGATGATTATTCTAGAATGATGTGGGTTACTTTTCTAAAAGAAAAATCTGAAGCATTTGAAAAGTTTAAAATCTTTAAGGTTAAAGTCGAAACTGAGACAGGATTGAAGATTAAATGTTTGAGGTCAAATCATGGTGGAGGATTCACATCCGATGAGTTTAATAACTTTTGTAAGAAGCATGGTATAAGAAGACAATTTTATGCTCTTCGGACACCTCAGTAGAATGCATTTGTGGAAAGGAAGAACATAACTATCTTGGATGCTGCTAGAACAATGATGATGGAAGCTAGTCTAACTCATATCTACTAGAGAGAAGCAGCGAGCACAATGGTTTATACATTCAATAGAGTATATATCAAAGGATACACTAGTAAGACACCTTATAAATTATGGTTTGGCGATACATCTACAGTTAAGTATTTCAGAATTTTTGGTAGTAAATGTTATATTAGGAGAGATGATATCATTGGCAAATTTGATCCTAGATGTGATGAAGGCATATTTCTTGGTTATTCTAATGAAAGCAAGGCATATAGATGTTATAACAAGAGATTGTAGAGAATTGTGGAGAGTGCTAATGTCAAAGTAGATGAGCTGAACAGAAGTCAAATCAGAGTTTATGAGAAAGAATTGATAGTGAAAATGATAATATCTGAACTAGTAGCACCTTTACCAGAATATAATGTTGAACTAGTTAGTCCAGCAGTATCAGAGAGTTCTATAGTGGCTGAAGAACAAGGAAGAGGAACAGAGAGTCAGAGGACTCCTAGGTATGTGAGATTGAATCATTCAAAAGATTAGATCATTGGGGATAAGACAAATGGAGTGATGACAACAAGAATACTGACAACTAAAGAGTTATGTTTAATTTCACAAGTTGAATTGGTATCAGTAATTGAGGCATGTAAAGATGAATATTGGTTGAAAGATATGGAAGAAGAATTAGATCAAATTGAAAAAAATAACAAATGGACTTTGGTTCCCTGTCCTAAAAATAAAAATGTTATTGGAACTAAATGGGCTTTTAGAAATAAATTGAATGAGGATGGTCAAGTTATAAGGAATAAGTCTCTATTGGTTTGTAAAGGATATTCTCAGAAGGAAGGAATTGATTATAGAGAAACTTTTGCACCTATAGCTAGGATTGAAGCTGTAAGATTATTTCTTGCTTATGCTGCTTATAAAAACTACAAGGTTTATCAGATGGATGTTAAATGTACACTTTTGAATGGGGATCTTAATGAGGAAATTTATATTGAGCAACCTGATGGTTTTTCACTATCAGATGGTACAAACATGGTTTGCAGGTTAAGGGAAGCTTTATATGGATTGAAACAAGCACCTAGAGCTTGGTATGCAAGATTGGATAAATATCTTTTGAAGCTTGGTTTTACTAAGGGCAGTGCTGATAGTAATTTATATTATAAAATAACTAATGATGATATATTGATCATTGAAGTATTTGTTGATGATATTATTTTTGGAGGTGAAGATAAGTTATGCATAAATTTTTCAAAGAATATGGAGAAAGAATTTGAGATGTCTATGATTGGTGAGATGAATTTTTTCTTAGGTTTGTAGATTACTCAGACTGACAAAGGTATTTTTATCTATCAAACTAAGTATGCTAAGAAATTGTTGAAGAAATTTGGTATGGGAGATTCTAAACTGGTAAGTATTCCTATGCTTACAAGTGAGAAACTGACAAGAAAAGATGTTTCTGCACCGGTAAATCCTACAAGATAGAAATCTATGATTGGAGGTCTTCTTTATTTCACTTAGACTACACATGACATTATGAATGTTGTTTGTATTATTTCAAGATTTTTGAGTGATCCTAGAGAAAATCTTGAGAGTGCGGTGAAAAGGATTTTTAGGTACTTGCAAGGTACATCAGAATATGGTTTGTGGTACCCTAAGGAAGATAACTTTACTTTATGTGCATATACAGATGTTGATTGGGCTGGAGATGTTGATGATCGAAAAAGTACTTTTGGTGGAGCTTTCTTTCTTGGAAAGAAGTTGGTTTCATGGATCAGCAAGAAACAATCATGTACTTCTTTATCTACTGCTGAAGTTGAGTATGTTGCTGCTGCTACTAACTGTACACAAGTTTTATGGATGAAGCAAATGTTGAAGGATATAAAGGTGGATTGTGATGCACCGATAGTTATTCACTATGATAACTCTACTGATATTGACATATCAAAGAATTTGGTATTTCATTCCAAGACAAAGCACATATCTATCAAGTACAACTTTTTGAAGGAAAAGGTGGAAGAAAATGAAGTTAGATTGGTTTATGTGAACACTAAAGAGTAGATTGCAAATATTTTCACTAAACCTTTGCCCAAGGAATCATTTGAGTACCTAAGAGACAGATTGGAAGTTTCTACCCCTCCAGTAGAGACTTGATTGATGCGGATTGGCATCAGTTCGGTATGCATTATCAGAGATACTATTCATTCCAACACTGATGTGGGGATGCTACTGCTCTGGGGGAGTACTCAACTTTGTGATCCATGGTTTATGTTTTTTCTTTGATATTGTTGTCAGATTTTTGGCATTGATGTCAAAGGGGGAGTGATATTGATGTGAAAAAGGAAAAGAAAGAGAAAAAGAAAAAGGGAGAGATATTGATAAGGAGAGAGATTCAAAGCTTTACAGAGATATCATTCTCAGGGGGATTTTGGTCTTTATTTCAGAACCTCATTGCTACATCTGTTTGCGGGAGATTGTTGAATGTCTTCCATTGGGGGAGACTTGTTTGGCATTTCTTGGTACTTAGATGTTTTTCACATCTAGTGTTTTCATTAATGCCAAAGGGGGAGATTGTTGGCCATTTGGTGGAATTGATTATGTGTTGCATTGATTTTTTGTCATTGATGCCAACACTATCTTTTTGGATGCTTTACTGGCACCCTTTTGGTCCTGATAGGTTGAGTGGTTTCAAGTTGATTTGGATCTAACATGATCCGGTAGGCTCTAGTATAGTTTGGTGATGGAATTGGGTTGTTCATGATACTCATGCTCATATTTAGTTAGTTGGTTTTGGTCTGGTGATCGATGCTATCCTATTTTCTTAGAAGCTTGGTTTTTGGTTCCAGCGAGGGTTTCATCGGTAGAGATTTTGATGAAGATCTTTGATGAATTTCATAAGTGGCGTCAGTGCAGATTTTGGTGGAGTGTAAGGATGGTGATGGTAATCATGTTCGAGACTTGGCAGATGGAGACCATTTTTGTTGCGTGTGGACCTATACTGGGTCCTGATTGATCTAGGTTATGAACCAGCTTTAATGTAACGTGTGATTTGGACCTCTTGATGTGTTTCTGGGATATCTTATGTGTTGGATATTATTTGTTTGGTCTAAGACCGACATGGTTTGTAATTATGTAATTAGTTTAATATCTGGTGGCTGACCTAATTGTTTATGGTCGAGGGTTTGTATATATAGATGTAAGATCTCATTGTAGATCATCATGGTTATTTTAGAGGTCATGGTCAAGGGATGTAATGTGTGAATAATGTAATATCATTCAGGCAAAGGATTTGGTTGATCATTGGAGATCGAATTGGGTTTATGTAAGAGGATTTAGTCCTCCAGTATTGAGTTTAACCGGAACTATACTCAAGCATAGGAGATGTTATCTTTTGCAGTTCATCACTTCTTCAGATTGTAGTTTGGATTTCTATGTAGTTAGTGAGGCTCCTTTTATGATGAGTAGTGTGCTCTAGGATATTGGCCTTCCTACAGGTGCAGACCCCTCAATTGTAATTCACATATTTACTGCAGAAGTATTATCTGACTGTGGGTAGGATTTCCGCTGTGGTTTTTCTCTTTACCAGGTTTTCTACATATAAATCTTGGTGTCATATGGATAGTATTTATTTTGTGATTATTTTTTATGCTTAATTGGTTTAACTGCTATTCTGGTATTAATGTTTCAAGTTCCATTATTAAAGTTATAAATGATAATGGTTCTGGTAATCTGTGACAATTGATTTGCCCCCCCTCCCAATTGTCTTTCAATTATTTGAACTATCTAACATGCCAATAATGGTATAAAGAGTAATAACTTCAAATGGTTTTCAACAACAAAATCATAAAAACACCTACAATAGCGTTAAGAATATTAACTATTCATAGCACCCTGTTGATCTGGTGAAAAGGGAAAAACAATAGGTTCCATCATGTTCTTATACACATAATAGAGAAAGAACATCAATGATAAAGACAATAGCAACCATCACAAGGCCAGACATAGAGTGTGATAATATTTCAGTGCATCAAGACAAGATGGAATGGACCCATATGTTATAACACTAACATACAAAGACAATAGTAGAGATCTTCAATGGAAAGGAAAAGAGACATTATCAAGGGGACTGTAATAATAGTCAGAGCAGCCTCTACAAGATTCCTAATACCTTAGTTTGAAGGTTCTACAGATAAGAATATAAAGGGAAGCTATGCATGAACATAAATCACTGTGATAAAGACTGTAAGAATGAAATACAATATTTAAACAAGAAGGCAAGAAGACAAACCCATATGATGCCTATCACTGTGAACAAAAATTCAGTCTATTAAAGCTACAAGTAACAGTCATAACATTGACAACAAAGTGCAAAAGCAAAAGCACAGTCAATGCATGGACAATCCTAAATACAATCAATTGTGATTTATTTACAACATTGTTGTAAGATCACACAATTATGAAGATTTGTGCAGATTAGAGCAGCTTTTCCTTATAAGAATAGTTCATGTACAAATTTTTACAGTCCCAACTTGAGATAGCTCAACCAATGGCACAGGGCATCATGATAGCAGTCATGCAACACCATTATATCAATGTCAAATCACAAGGCCACAACACTATTAGAGCATACATATAGTATATATAGATGTCATAACAGTCATTAATGACAGTTATATATCAGTCCTATAGAAATCCTAGCTGTAAAGTGGAAAATCGCGATCGAACCCTAGTTGTTCTCCCCTCTTCCGACTCCGAGGAGAGAGAGGGGAGGTTCGCTAGGATTCGATGGGTTTTCACTTAGGGGAGAGACTTTACATTCAAAAGAGGGGTTGAAACCCACAAGATCCAATCCTACGCAATGCAAGATTGGATGCTAAATGTGTTTCAAGGGTTAGGAAAGCAAGGCTACCCTCTTTTGTAAAGAATGTGCATAGAAGAATTAAGCTAAACATGCATAGAAAGTCATAAAGATTCGCTTATAAACTGAGTTTAGGTTATAGGATGAAGCTGCGGACCTGGAATTAGCAGTAAAATGTCGATACGACGCTGTCCTGCAAATCTGAGCAAAAGTTGTCGGGACGATGGCGCCCGGCGCCACGGTCCTCCGAAAAATCCGTCGAACGAAGGGGGATCGGTTCGTCTCTGCACCAGGATTCTAGATCTTCAATCTCAGCCGCGTACCTACAACCTACACACAGAAAAGCGAAGACGATGGGGGGTTAGGGATTAGGGGTTTGCCTTTAGGTCAAACCCCGGTTTTGGAATTAACCAAGAAATGAGCAAGAGCTATAAATGTAAATGACTGTAATGTAAACAAGTACTAATACCTTGTTCTAAGGATGTTGGTATCCTTATGTGCGAAGGTTTAGATGTTGTATATTGTAGTATGTAGTATGTTGTATGTAGCATGTAGTAAGTGATCTCCTCTTCAATGGTTGAATCCTTGACTTGAATGCAACACTTAGCCTTGAATGGAGACTTAGAAGGAATGCTTGAATGCTTGAATGCTTGAATGCTTGAATGTTTGAATCTTGCTTTCTGCCTTTTTTTTCATCTACTTTCCATCCCCCCAAATGAGAGAGGAAAATGTAGTTTATATACTTGTCAATTAGGGCTGATAGACTGATTTTCCCGACCTTAGGCCGACCAGGGAAGTATATTTCCAAATTGCAATCAAAAAGACCCGATATTACTTAGGAGACTGGGCCCAAAATAGGACCCAGGGACCAGGGCGCTGGGCGCCCTGGTCCTGAGGGACCAGGGCACTGGGCGCTCTGGTCCCACCTCCAGGACAATGGGGTGCAAGGAGGTTCAGGCCAATGGTGCTTGAAAAATGCAGTTTTTGGTGTCGTGAGCAAGTTTTGGGGTCTCCATTCAGGTTGCGTGTTGCGTCACCATCGTGAAGACCGAAATGCAGTCAAAATTGCAAGTGTCGCAATTTTAGGACGCTACATTTAGCCCCTACTTTAGCGGGAGTATGTATGCTCATACTTCCGGTAAAGTACAAGGAAACAACATTGAAAGACTTTCACCACGTCAAGGAGGCAAGACACACCAAGCCCCTATTGGACTAAGGATCTTACGACTTCAATTGACAAAGTAAAAGGGAAGATCACGAGGAAGAACCATGACTGTCAGTAGTAAGGTTCCCTCACTATGAGTCATGTAAGAGAAATACCGAAAATTTTCAAGGCAAAGCTAAGTTCTCCAAGAAATTTTCAAGTATCGTGAAGGGATAGTCAGGGTGTATGCCCCCCTACGTTAAAGTGATCGCACGCGCCTCAACGGGGGTGATTGTTTTAACGTAGTGATACACATAAGAAATGAGAAAGGAAAGGAGCGCGTTATCGCAAGGATTTAGCCCCCAAGTGTGAGATAAACCCAAGGATAATAGACACAAAACACAAAGCACGAGGTGACTTCGCTTTCCTCGGGGTCAGTATGCTGTATGATAAGTCATGTATATATCATATGTATGTATGCATAATTGTTCTTCATTCCCCAATCAAGGAAGGTCACCTAGAAGAAGGGAACACATGTGTCTTTTGAGTCAACATGAGAGAGACCAAAGAGATCTCAATGCTTTGCATCGTCCTCAAGTAGACAACACTAAGGACGACAAATAGAAGAATGAGAATAACATATAGAAGAAGTAACAAAAGGGAGGGGGAGAGAATCTGCCATGCTAATGTAACTAGTCTAGCATGTCATCTACCCCCCGATCTTGCTGATCAATGTTTCGGGAAGGCAGGGAACACGCTAGAGGAGGAACATCCAACACAACAGATGGAGCTATCACAAGATCCAAACAAGGGCTATGTTCATGTTCCAAGCCACATTGTTCTTGTCTAGGAGCTAGGATAAGTTCTTTTGAAAATTCATTAGATAAATGGTTATCAACATCAACAAGTTCATATTCACTATCAGAAGCAAGAGGAGTAACATTTTCATCATGAATAACATTTTCATCTATATCGTCATCAAGATTTATAAAAATAGGATCTTTAACTCGCACAGGATCAAGACCATCATGCATCTTATGTTTAGGAGATCTAGGCTCAATATCCGGCTGAGGAGAAAATGGAATAATGCTTGTTGAAGGTGTTTTTGGAGATTGTAAATTTTGAGAAGCGGCTGCTTGAGCCCTAAGACGACGTTTTCGTCGACGTTCGCGTGCAGAACGATTACGTCTAGTCTTAGTAGGAAGTGTAGAAGATAGAGGAGGAGGAATGTTCTCATCCTTATCACTTGGGTGTTTAGGTTGTGGTCTCTTAGGCTGGATAATAGGAGAAGAAGAAGGTCTCTTTTCTCTATAAAAGGCAGGAGGAGGAACTGCTCCATATAAAGGAGGAATTTTTGGTTTAGGGAGAAGACCAAGTCCATCATGACGAGGAGGTATAGATCTACTCTTAGAAGATTTATCAGGCATAGACATAGTCACATCCATGGGGACGGGTTGGGAATCTTCTTGAGGAAAGACATTAGTTTTATCTTTCAAAGGAAGAATTTCCTTCTCAAGAATGATAGAAATGTCAAGTTTAGGTGTTCTAGGTTCACTTAAAGATAGGATCATATCTGTTTTTCACTTTTGATAAGATTTGAAAAGATGATCACTTCGCGGGGGAAGAGATTGGAATTGTTTAGGCCAAAAGTAATCAATAGGAACGCTAGAAGTTCTTTCAGCTGGTTTAAAGAGACTATGATTGACAGTAACAACTTCACCATTATGGGGAAATTTCAAACACTTATGTATAGGAGAAGCAATAGCCTTCATGGAAGATAGCCAAGGATAGCCAAGCTTCACACGAAATTGTTCGGAAGAAGGAATAATAGCAAAGTTCACATCAAGAGATTTATTATGGACCTCCATAGGCAATGTAATAGAACCAATTGCAGGAGAAGAAAATGCATCAAATAGTTTCACAATCACATCTGTTTTGTCATAGATCACTTGATTCAATTGCAAAGTAAAAAGAAATTCTTCAGTAATAACATTAACCATGCACGAAGGATCAATAAGCACTCCACGGAAAGGTGTATTTTTGACTTTTGCAACTATGTATAAAGGACCATCAGGTGCTCTAATGGTTTCACTAGAATCAAATGTGATGGAAGGTTCTTTAGGGATTTCTTGCTGCTCGACAAAGTTAATCACATTCGGAGTCATAGACACAAGACCATCAGATGAAAGAGAGGAATCATTAGCCTCAATTGCATTAGAGGTATGAGAAGGCAATGGATCAGTGAAAATCTGAAGATTTTGGTTAGGAGGATCTATAGATGTGTTGCCTTTATCATTCACTCCAGAAATAGAAATAGTATTATTATCAATCAAATCCTGAATTTTACCCTTTAAAGAAAAACATTTTTCAATATCATGACCAGGCTGACGATGAAAATGACAAAAAGCTTTGTGATCAAAATAAGGTGAAGTAATCTTTGCAGGATCAATTTGTCTTATAGGAGGAAGAGTAAGCACATTTTGTTCCAATAACTTATTCATAATACCATGCAATCATTCATTCAAAGGAGTATACTTTCTTTCTTTCTTGAAAAATTTAGAAATAGGAGGCACACCTGATGCTGCATTCACATTGTTGTTGATGATGTTTTCATTGAATTTGATGGAATCTCTGTTCGGTTTAAACTTCCCAAATGGTTGTTGACTGCTATCACCCTTATCACTCGGAGCCATAGGATGTGATTGTTCCATTTGACTCACAGTCAGTTGATAATTGTGAAGAGTGGCACACAACTGTTGGAAAGAAGTAAACTCAGAAAATAGAAGTTTGTCTCGAATATCTTTTTGTAAATTAGAAATAAAGATTCTTTGAATATCATTATCAGGCACTGGAAAAGAAATTTGAGCATACAAATGCTTATATCTACCAATGAAATCAGTCACTTTTTCTTTAACACCTTGTTTACAATGCATTAAATCAATCAAAGTAACTTTAGGACTTATATTGTTTTGAAATTGTTGAATGAAAGCATTTGCAAGTTGTTCGAAAGAAGTAATAGAATAAGAAGGCAACGAGCAATACCATTGTAGGGCTTTGTCTCTTAATGTTCTAGTAAACAGTTTTGCAAGCAACCTTTGGTCATAAGCAAAATCAGTACATATTGTTTGAAAAGTCTTAACATGTGTTAGAGGATCTCCTTTACCATTATAAAGCTCCAAATGCGGGATTTCAACATGTTTAGGAGGGATAGCTCGAACAATGTCAAGAGAAAGTGGGCTCGCAACATCAAATGTGGGCACACTAAACTTAGATTGATTCGTAGAGGCAATTTGTTGCTGTAGAGAAGAGACAGTTTGTGCAAGATTGTTAATGGTCGCTTCAGTCGAAGAGTTCATATTAGGTGTGTTAGATTGAGATGGAGGTGTTATGTTATTGAAAGAAGGTAGAGAGTAAGGTGGTGGGACCCTATGATAGTCAACCATAGGGGATGATTGAATAGGAGGAACACTACAAGGAAGAATGGAATGGTTAAATGAATTGCCCCCTTGCGTCATGTTCATTTGTGAATATGTAATAGGAACATTCATTGAAGGAATGTACGAAGAAGTTGGATTGAATGAAGGAAGAGGATTAATTAAAGAAGGAGGATTGCCCCCATGACTGGTAATCACAGGAGGAATGTCTTGTATAGAGGTAGCCATGATGTTTGATGTAAAGGTAGGTATACTAGCAATAGGAGTGGTCAAAGGAATAGAATGATTGACTTGTGTAGGAGGTTGTGTATAACCTAAAGTTTCAGCACAACTCTTCATAGGCATCACATTCGAATCCACAATATGTGCGATACCACGTAAAACATCAATTCCATTCTTATCACTTTGAAGCATGCGTTTTAGACCCTCAATTAAAGGAAGAGCTTGACTATCGGGATACTCATGAGACATCCATTGGTGAAAATCGTCAAATTGGTTATCCAATTTGGAAAGTTGTTCAACGGAAACTTCATGGGGAGCTTCTTCATCATTAGGAGGATTAGAGGAATTACCCATATCCTCGTTAAAAAGGCTACTCAAATTAGGTTCCATCTCCTCGGTAGTTAAACCTCGGAAGGACTTAATTCTACGGCTTCGTCTAACGGGAATAGTGTAAGTAGGGCTTACTGTTGTAAAACTCATGCACTAGAGAGAGAGAAAAGATTTTGATCTTAGAGGTAGCAATTTTCAGTAAAACCAGCCAATCTTCCAGATTTAAGCTGTTAAATACAATCACAACAGTCTCCCGAAATTTCGGAAAAAATGTCCGGGACCGTGGCGCTCGGAGTGCAACACGGTCCTTGCAACTTTTTTCGAAATTTGCAGGGATGAAAGGTATGATGATTTTAGAGCTAATCTGAAAAAATTGAGGGATTTTACGATCTGTAGATAGGCCAAATTAAAGTTGCAAATTCAAAATTGAACCCTATCAAGATTGTCGAAAAATGCAAAATTTGAATTTTTGAAAAAGAGAGGGAAACTGAAATTTTGAATTTTATGATTTTAGAGGGAATGTCAAAAGCAATGCAAATTTTGAAAATTAAAAATTGACTCAATTTCACGCAAAATTCAATTTTGAAATCGGAAATCAAAGTTGTTGTAATTAAGCACTTAATTTCAAAAGTCATAAATTGCAAGAATTTGAATAAAGCACTGAAATTTCGAATGAATGTAGACACACTTTTCAGATTTATGATAATAAAAACGCAATTTTGACACAAAATTTTAATTTCGACAACTTTTGAATGATTAGGAGCCTTAGACCAAGCAATCGCAAGACCAACTTTGACTGTAATTTTGAAGGTGTTATAATTGATAAAATCAGCCAAAATTCTGGATTTTAGCAGAAAAACACAGTAAGATGTCGCTCCCGAAATTTTGAAAAAAATGTCGGGGACGATGGCGCTCGGAGTGCAACACGGTCCTCGCAACTTTTTTCCAAATTTTCAGGGATGAAGGATAATGTGATTTTATTGCAGAATCCAAAGTTACAGCTGATTTGGAGATGTTTTGATCAGTGAAATTGTCGGACAAAGGTTGAATCAAGAGGGTTTCAAAAATTAGGGTTTTGACTTTTAACCACTTAATTTTCAAAATTAAAGTACAGACATGAATTGATAATTTGTAATAGAAAAGCAGATCTGAAGCAAGCATTAACAATTAAACATTTCGCAAGTTCAATGTTCAAAAAGAAAATTTAGGGTTTTTATGCAATCACCTCTAAAATTTTGCAAAAGATCAAACATGGAAATGTAATCAACTTTTCAGATCTAAGCATGAAAAATCAGAAAGGATGTTCACGTCGGGTTCACCAAAATGTAAAGCGGAAAATCGCGATTGAACCCTAGTTGTTCTCCCCTCTTCCGACTCCGAGGAGAGAGAAGGGAGGTTCGCTAGGATTCGATGGGTTTTCACTTAGGGGAGAGACTTTACATTCAAAAGAGGGGTTGAAACCCACAAGATCCAATCCTACGCAATGCAAGATTGGATGCTAAATGTGTTTCAAGGGTTAGGAAAGCAAGGCTACCCTCTTTTGTAAAGAATGTGCATAGAAGAATTAAGCTAAACATGCATAGAAAGTCATAAAGATTCGCTTATAAACTGAGTTTAGGTTATAGGATGAAGCTGCGGACCTGGAATTAGCAGTAAAATGTCAATATGGCGCTGTCCTGCAAATTTGAGCAAAAGTTGTCGGGACGATGGCGCCCGGCACCACGGTCCTCCGAAAAATCCGTCAAACGAAGGGGGATCGGTTTGTCTCTGCACCAAGATTCCAGATCTTCAATCTCAGCCGCGTACCTGCAACCTACACACAGAAAAGCGAAGACGATGGGGGGTTAGGGATTAGGGGTTTGCCTTTAGGTCAAACCCCGGTTTTGGAATTAACCAAGAAATGAGCAAGAGCTGTAAATGTAAATGACTGTAATGTAAACAAGTACTAATACCTTGTTCTAAGGATGTTGGTATCCTTATGTGCGAAGGTTTAGATGTTGTATATTGTAGTATGTAGTATGTTGTATGTAGCATGTAGTAAGTGATCTCCTCTTCAATGGTTGAATCCTTGACTTGAATGCAACACTTAGCCTTGAATGGAGACTTAGAAGGAATGCTTGAATGCTTGAATGCTTGAATGCTTGAATGTTTGAATCTTGCTTTCTGCCTTTTTTTTCATCTACTTTCCATCCCCCCAAATGAGAGAGGAAAATGTAGTTTATCTACTTGTCAATTAGGGCTGATAGACTGATTTTCCCGACCTTAGGCCGATCAGGGAAGTATATTTCCAAATTGCAATCAAAAAGACCCGATATTACTTAGGAGACCGGGCCCAAAATAGGACCCAGGGACCAGGGCGCTGGGCACCATGGTCCTGGAGGACCAGGGCGCTGGGCGCTCTGGTCCCACCTCCGGGACAGCGGGGTGCAAGGAGGTTCAGGCCAATGGTGCTTGAAAAATGCAGTTTTTGGTGTCGTGAGCAAGTTTTGGGGTCTCCATTCAGGTTGCGTGTTGTGTCGCCATCGTGAAGACCGAAATGCAGTCGAAATTGCAAGTGTCACAATTTTAGGACTTGAAATAGCTCAACCAATGGCACAGGGCATCATGATAGCAGTCATGCAACACCATTATATCAATGTCAAATCACAAGGCCACAACACTATTAGAGCATACATATAGTATATATAGATGTCATAACAGTCATTAATGACAGTTATATATCAGTCCTATAGAAATCCTAGCAAGCTCATAAGAACAATCATTTGATTGATAATAAAGAATCCAGTCTTTGTTAGTATAAATAAAGAGTTTTCCATCTTCATGAGTTACTGTCATACTAAATATAGTGAAAGCAATTTTAGAGCTCAAAGTATACCGTGATAATGTTTTGACAGTCATTTAAAGACAAGACTAAAGATCCAAGACAGTGAATTAAGACCCAAAGAGCATAGTAAATGTTCATAATGAGCAGTCTAGCTAAAGAGTAGCTTCTAAACAAAATATATGATAGATTTTTTAGTATTAACAGTCCATTGAGAAGTATGCAAACTTTCAAAGGGATAATGGAGACCTTACAAAATAGATGGCAAATTCATATATGGAAGCTATTGAAATATAGTCAAATGACTCTCTGACAAAATAGATCTAGTCAGAATATCTATACCTATAATTAGCCATGCCCCTTGAATCACAGATTATCAGTATAGGGCAAAAATATCAAAGCATTTAACTATCAAAGCATGCTAACATAGGCCAGAGAAAGAATAGTCCATCATGCAAAGATAGCTAAAGAACGGTAACAACACATTGGGTTGTAAATACCCATAAATATAAGGAAAATTCAACTGGCAGAGAGTGCATTTATTAAGACTTTGCAAAAATAAAAACCCTAGGTATATGCATATTCAAAAGAAAGAATCAAGGCTTCTTTCCCTTCCAATAGAGAAAAATAATACCAGAAGTGGAAAAAAAGAACATACTCGTGCATATAATGCGAGAAGTCTTAGTTTCAAACCCTTCTCGAGCTCCCAAAGAGTGCATTGTGGCACAACGGGAAGTCCTCTTCCAGAATGCATGAGAATACAAAATAGAGTAGTAAATGTTTTTAGGGTTTGTAAATGCCTTTTACAAATGTCCATGCTCTAATTTTCCTCAGGATATTTTTGGGCTTTATTTCTTTTTAGAAGCCGTCGTTAATTGTTTATGTGGTGGTCGAGCATGTGCTCCCCCACAAGGATTGAAGTCCTAGTTTATTACAGTCGTGGGGGGCTTAAAACCCTTATTTTATTTAAGTGCAAAAAAACTTAAAAATTTATTGTTATTATTTTATTTATTTATTTAATAATAGTATTAAAAATAATGAAATTACACAAATATACCATTATTAATAAATAAATAAAAATAATTAATTTAATGCACTTCGGAGATTTTTTATTTTTCTGTCATAAACATACATGCATAACTAAAATGTAAAATAAATATTAAAATGGTGCTCTTATAAATCACACTTAATATTTATTATATAAGACATAATAAGGGATGAAATCATGCATACACAATAGCTATTAAAAGTAAAAGTCATGTTGACTGCACTTTAAATAGTTGTTTTATTTTCCCCTTACACACACATGCATATGACAAGGAATGATAGAGTTTCAACGACAGATTAGAGTAGATTTCAGGCAGTTATTAGTAGTTTGAGGCTATTTTGAGGATCTTTTTGGTTACACATTGACTTGAGGGCATTTTGGCACTATTGTTGCATCTTTTCATGTAGATTTGGCACCTATTTTTCAAACTTTTCTTCTGAGCTCGGATTTCAGACTTGAGATCATCTTTTTGAAAGTGCAGTTCTTTCTTTTAGGGTTGCATGCCCTATTGTTGTATATAGAGGAAATCTTATTAGCTTTTTCCTCAGTTCTTGCCTTTGTTATTCTCTTTCCTTAAGATAATTTTCAAATATTTGTAGCTCATTTATTCATTGATATATATAGATTTGCAATAGTTTTCAGTTCTATATTTTAGCAAGATTCCTTTTATGTTTTAGGATTTCATGTGTTTTCCTTGGTAATTTTGTATGTTCATAACAAATTTGATAAAAGTAATTTTTGTGTTTTATCTGAAACCCTGAAGCTTACGTCTATTATATTGTGCATGCATCATTGCTTTTCATCAAATCATAGGTTTTAGGTTGTGTAGAAAGGTTATATGTCAAATTGGTTGTGAAATTGGTTTTCTTTCCAAGTTTACAATTTCCTTAGCCTTCCTGGGAATTACTTATGTGGTTGAAGAGTTAAATTTCTTTATGCGAATGAGGTTCTGCCATATTCTTGTGAGTTGTTAGCAGGTACCATCTTCATAGTTTCAATGCATCACCTCCTAGAGTAGTTTCAATTTTCAGCATTTCAAATCATTTCGTACTCTTTTCCTCGCCCATCATTAGGTTAGGAGGTATTCAAAGGGAGTCGACCCATAACCCAGAGATTCATTTCTCATTTCAAGTTCACCCACAACTTGAGATTTATTTCCATGTTGCACGGTATTTCTTAAGCACCGGTATTGGTTTTGTGAGGCCCTACCCCGACTCATCCTGACATTTCTGCTATTTTCATATTTAGACTATTATGGATGCCTTAGTTTATGCATTATGGATTTAGAACCTATATGATTCCATGATTTGGATCACATTGACGTATATTGATGCTTCATTTTATGCATTATGATTATGAAACTTTATATGTTGCTAGAATAGAATTACTTTGAAATGGTGAATGTCATTATTGGATTTGCAGGACTTCATTTTGATGGTAGGAATAGGATGCTTATTATATGAATGGTTCAATTTTGAGGAATATGATAATTGCTTATGTGGAATCGAATTGGAATATATGAGATATTGATTTATTATTGTCAAATGTATGAGTGTTTGATGTGTAATGGAATTCATGTGTTTAATTATATATATTTGTGATTATTTGGAATTACTAATGTGTTAATTGAGATGTGCAGGAAAATTATCCATGTGACCATGGAAATAATATGGAGAACCAAACCTAGACCTATGTACGTTTGTTAAGCCAGGGGTTGTCTATTTGGAGAGACAACACCCCATTTGTATTGTATTTTATTTGTGAAAGTAAATGATGCATGTGTGTTAAATTGATTTAATTTAATTGTGTAAACCTACAAGAGACAAATTCCATGTGTGATTTTTATATTGTATTTTATTGTGTCACTTGATGCATGTGCTGATTAGTGTCATTGATTTTGACTTGTCTCTTGGAGGGAGTTTTGTTTCTACCAAAGCCATTCAAACATATGAGTGTGGTCCCAAATTTGCCTTGGGTAGGGAGTCTTGGGAGTGGTCAACTCAGGTTTGAGCCGTAGGTTAACTTCAGTTGGGTTTCTAAGAGGTCAAATGGACTCCTAGGGTCAGTTTTAGGGCTTTTCCAAAGGTCCAAAGGGTATACCTATGGGTTAGGGGTATTTTTAAACATGTGGCTACTCCCATGTGACTGTTTAGTCACCTCAAAAAGTGGTTTTCCCAAGGTGAGCGAAAATTCAACTTAGAAGGTTCCTCCTAGGATAGACAACCTTCCCTTTTGGTGTCAAACTCTCTTCCCCATCCTCTCTCACCTTTTCCCTTTCCAGTTTTAGCAACATGTAAGAGGTTGGGAAGAGCAACCAATGGGAACTCTCACTTCACCCAAGGAGTTGGGAAGAGTGAGAGAGGCCTTCTTAGGCAAGGATTAGGGACTTAGTGAGTAATCACCCACTCTCCATTGTTGGAGATTATGCAATTTTTTTTGGAAGGAATAGTTGTAGGATAGAATTTTTGGTGAAGTGTTGGTGAAGAGTTTGTGTGGATTTGGGCTGCTCATCCCCAAATAAGTCTATCATACCTTTTGGCAGATTAAGGTTGGTTTTACTTCCTTTTAGTTATGTTGTATATGTTGTTTTGAAAAGAAAGAAATGCTTGTATGAGAAGATGTGTATATGTAATTTGCTTTGTAGGAGAAAGATGTAATTTTTTTCCTTCCCTTGTTCTTTTTATGTGTTCTTGTTTTGGGAGTGTCCAGGGCCTCCTACTCTTGGGAGAGTAGGATGGTCTTGGGGTGGAAGAAGTATGACAACCTTGGGTGAGAGGCTCTCCTTTTTGGAGAGTGATCTCAAGGGTGTTCTTTGTGACCCTTGTTGCATAGCCTTGTGTATGCATTTGGGGGTCATAAGGGGAGAAAATATGGCTTTTATGCCTTTGGGGGGGCATAAGGGTGTGGAGATGTATTTGTTGTATTTTTATTTTCCATGAGGTGGCTTGAGTTGTATTATGCTTGCAGTCTCCCCAATGGTATTTGGTCCACTTTCACCCATGGAAAGATCATAACAAGTTGTGGTGAGAGTGTAACTTGGGTTGGGAAAATGTATGTTGAATGTTTGCCCTATGTTTGTTGTGATTGTTTGTTTGTGACCCGTCTAGTGCTTGGTTCTCCAAGCTCGGGGGTGGCTTCTAGTAAGCCTAGGCTGGGAGGTGAGCTCTCCATGGTCAAGTTGTATTCTATTTGCAAATTGCTTGGGATGGGAAAGAAAAGATGAAGAAATTTGTTGCTGTTTTATGATGCAGAAAAGTTTTCAAGAAAAATGTATTTATTTTGTAGCTTGCAAAAAAAAAAAGAGAAGCCATTGTTGTATTTATTTTCCAAAAGAAATGTATGTATTTATTTTAAGTTCTTATTCGATGGGAAGGAGAGGCTAGTAGGGTTTCAATCCCATTTGTAATGTTATCTTCATTGTATTCAAAAAAAATGTTTAAAGAAATGCATGATTTTACTTAGTTATTTTTGCAAAAATTGAAATACATAAGTTTTATTAAGTCCTATGGATTACCAAAAATAAAGTTGTTGCATTCATGTTTTTTTTTTTTGAAATTTAAAGTTCCTTTAATTCTTCATACAAATAAAATTATGGAAATAGGGGATAGCATGCATATAAGCCTCTTGAGCTAAATACAAATACTAAATATGTTAAATAGGTTTAATCTATCTATCTTAAAGTTGATTTACATGTTTTCTAGGCTAATGTAGTTGCTGTTATAAATTACTATTTTCTGTCATTTTATTAATTGCAGAAAAATAAATCTAATTAGTGATCCATTTCTAAAGTTAGAATCTAAGTCTTAAAAAGGAAAATATATAGATTAGAGCTTGTTGTTAATGTTTTTTTTATAAGAAAGAAATAAATAGAATGCTTTAATCAACAAAAAAAATATAAAGCATACATATTAACATTTAAAAAAAATAAAAATAGAAACCTTCATCTATAGCTTACTGTCATTATTTTACCAGTTTCTGCATGATTATATAGACTTAATAATACTGAAAAAGAAAAGAGAAAACTCATAAGCTTGCTTAAGTGAGTTATTAAAAATATATATACCTATATATATATATATTTTATTCATTTAAATGTTTTATTTTGGAAGCCTATATATTTCAAAAAAAAGGGATATATATATATATATGTTAACCATTTTTTTTAAAAAGAAAGTTTAAAAAAAAAAATTAAAAATGTTGCAGACCGGGGGAAGGGGCAAGAAACCCTACCCCGTCGGCTGTCTCCCATACCCTTGTGGGCACCGTAGTGAGTGGACGTTGTTCGCTGTGGGCAGGGTGAAGCTCGCCACTGCAATGACCCCCAGCGGCGGTGACCGCCACTGTGGTAACCCGCAGTGGGTGGCAGCCACCACTGTTGGTGGATGACGACCACTCCCTACGGGGTACCGCAGTGGCCGCCACTCGGCTCCCCCCTCCCTTGCAAGCCGCTTGGCCTCCGCCCTTTGAGTGCCTTGGCCCCTACGCAGACCCAGACCCCGCCCAAAAAAATAATAGGCGACGCCTTCCACTTCCACTACCTGCACACACACACACACACAACACACACACAGAAAAAAAAAAAAAAGTTTATCACACACAAGCCCTAACCCAATTTTCGGGTTAGGGCAAAACACAAGTAGAAAGAAAAATATGTGTGGGATAGATAATAAAAATAATAATAATAATAATAATAATAATAGTAAAGGGGATTAGGGTTAGTATAGATTTTTTTTTTTTTAACTTTGCTTCAAAAAAAAAGAGATTAAAAGAAATAGAAATAAGTGGGGGAAATACCCATTCAAATTTTGAATAGGGTTTTCCCCACCCAACTTAGTATTATATAATGTTTTTTTTTGGTTTTTTAATATAGAACTTAGCAACTTTCATATATATAAATATGTATGCTAGGTGCATATTTACCTATAGTCATATATATTTATATGTGTTTTTTGTTCCTATATATTTATATGAACTATTAATGTCTAATTTTTAGATTATTATATTTAAGTGCATATTTTTATTGGATGCATTAAAATTAGATTCTAGGAGATTGACCCCTAGGAGAATAGTGACCTAATTATAAGTCAAGATGCCCCCTTTAAATTTTAATTTTATAAGACATTTTAATTAATGGTAATTTTGCTTAATAGGTTTATTTAATCTAAGAGCTAGGGCAAATTAATTTAAACCCTAGGCAATTAAAGGACTATATGAGATTATTAATATCCCCTATCAATTAATTTAGAGATTATCCATTAAGTGAGTTTAATCATTTATTATTGGGAGATAATAATAATTCTTTTGGAGAACTATTATCCCGCTTTTAACCTAGATCAATTATCGCCTAAGTGATCTAGTTGTTAGATTCACTCAAAACATAGTTAAGACTAAACTAGTTTGGTGTTATTTTAATAAGTTAGTTGTACTAGGTTAAGTATTTAAAAAAAAAAATTTATTCCGTTTGTGCCCAAAAGTTTGGGCATGACAGGTTTGCTTAGCAAAAGCGGGTGCATCCTTCGTGACAACAATTCCAAGGAGTTGATCTTATCCCTTTACTCAGCTAACAAGTTGATTATAGCTTCAAACCCTCTTTCATAATTTCCTTGGTCTTGTTGATTTTCATCATTACTAGCTTCCCTTTTCCTCCTATTAGTGGTGGTACACCTTCCTCTTCCTCTTCCCCTTGCCATCTAGGTTTTCCTAAAATTTGCATTTCTTAGCTAGTTCTTGGTTTAAGATATAACAATTTTATCCTTACTACTTTCAACTACTTTCAAGATACTCTTTTAGATTGTATAATTTGAAGTGAGCTATGTTGGCAAATGCACACTCCAATGAGATATTGTAGGTGATTGAAGGTTTTGTCATTGATGACAACCTTACAATCCTATGACACTGGCAAGACAATCCACCAACACCAGCAAAGTTAGATTCTACACCGACACACAGATCACCGACACCGACAGTGAAAGGAAGCATACCGGCACAGAAGCCGACATGAATTTTGTTATTAATATATTTTGTTTGTTATTGTAAAATCATTGTAAGCCGACTTGGCAAGTTGTAAAATGACTCTTATATAAGAGAGATCATTGTAGAACATTTTGTGAAAGATAGAGGAATATAATTAGGTGAAATAAGGCAGACCTATTATGCAAAATATAGGTTAAAGGTTTATGTAAGAAGTAGAGCACAAATCAGTACTAGATCTAGCATTATAGATGCTATTTTGAAGCAGTACAAGACACTGGATTTATATAATCCATTTTGTAAGTCAGTGAGACTTCCTATTTTGTATTTGAGCAGTGAGCTCTAGGCACTTGGCCTTCCTGCATGTGCAGGCCCCTCTTGTAGGAGTAATATTCTCTTATTGGCTAGTAAGTGAATATTGTGGGTCACAAATCCCACCAAGGTTTTTCCCACACCGGGTTTCCTTGTTAAAATATTGTGTTATGGTGTTTTTTTCATGTGGTTGCTTTTGTTTCTGTTTATTGCATTACTTTTTGTTTATCGATACATAGTATTAATATGCTCTACATGTTTTAAGTTAAGAAAATCTTTCAACCGGTTAGATACTGATTCACCCCCCCTCTGAGTATCTGTGGGAATCCTAACAATTGGTATCAGATCCTGGTCCTCTATTTTCAAAAGCCTAACAACTTGAGGAAGATCTTGGCACCAATAGAGATGGAAAACTTGATGAAGCAACTTGAAGGAGCTCTCTCAGACTATGATGCAGAAAAATTAAAAAATATCAAACTTGAAGATGATCTAAAGGCTACTCAGGATATCATTCAAGCACTTCAAGAAAATCTTACTATTTCAAGAAACAAGAGAAGAGAACTTTGTGAAAAGATGCAAAATGAGAATGATGAAAAAGAAACTCTTAATGATATGATAAACAAACTGAAGCAAGAGAACATGACAACAAAGAATGAGATGCAGGATATGACTATGAGATTTTATAAAATTGAAGATAGAAAGAAGAATGAAGAAGACTTGACTAGAAGACTGAATGATGCTGCAAATGAAAACACAAGACTTAGTTATGAAAATGATATGTTGAAGAGAAATCTGATGCATGCACAGAATGACTCAAATGAACTGATGAGGCAGAAAGAATTCTTAGAAAGAGAACTAGATACTACAAATCAACATAAAGAGAAATTCAAGAAAAGCCCAGAAGAACTTGGTAACTTGCTGAAGAATCAAAAACCTAAAGGTGACACTTGTGGAATTGGCTTTGAAGTTGGTGAAAGCTCCGATACTGCAAACACATAGGATCATAGCAAACTGGTAAGACAACCTACTGCTTATAAATTCAATGGAAAATGCTTTAACTATAACAAGTATGGTCATAGAGCAAATCAATGTAGATCTAGAAATTGTCAGAATATCAATGCACCCACCGGTCAATGTTCAAAATGCAACAAAGTTGGTCATAACTCTGAGAATTGCAGAATGAATGTGAGATGTTATGTTTGTGGAAGATTTGGATACTTATCTAATCAATGTAGAACACAAACCGACATAGGTTATGGAAAGGCTATTCAGAAAAATAATGTGACTTGTTATGCTTTTAACAAGATTAGACATATTGCAAAATTCTGCAGAAGCAAGGCAGCACCGGTAGAAAACAAAGGTTCTAGTTTGAAAGGAAAAGAAAAGGTTGAAGAAGTTAAGCAATAATTCTCAAAAAAATGGATCAGGAAATCAGAACTGAATGGAGTTAGGAATACTCCTCCACCGGTAGAACCAAGTAGCACTCCACTAGCAGAACAGAGTAGCACTCCATCGGAAGGAGTCTCTTCATCAAATTGAAGAAATTTCTTTGAGGGTTTGGAAATCAATGAGACATATTCTATTATTCCCTCAGTTGATGGTAAGAAGTTTAAATTACTTCTATACCAGTAGTTATGTTAAGTGATTACTTAACCGGCATGCATTAAATGTGGTGGTTGGCAAATTGACATTATAAATTAGTGTTTTTGGCTCCATTTCACTTCACCAAGAATTCAAACATTCGAAGAGCATGAAATTTCTAGAGCTAAGGCATTTCGAGCAAAGAGACAAGACATTTCAACAATCAATCTTTCCAAAGGCAAAAAAAGGTATTTATAATCATGGCATTCCCTTCTGTACTTGAATTCATAGAAAACCCTATTATAGTCAAGGTAATCAAATGCCCTAGGCCTGTATTTCAGTTAGTTCCCGAGATAGCTAAAAAGGATGATAATATTGGTGCATTTTCCCAAATTCCCAAAGGAGTTGTTTTTGCAGAAGACCCTAGAATATATATCCATTGCCACATAGAAGAATTAGGTGATGAAGAAGTCAAGAACATGTACAAGACCGTCATATGTGATGATTCTAGTAATGTGAAACCTAAACACAAAATTATTGAAACCCTAGGGTTCACAGAAATTCTCTGCATTCCAGAATTCCCCAAGGAAGTGATAAGGATAGTATTGAGCAGGGTACATGGAGAATTTTTTTGGCTAGATTCAATTCATAAAATTACCAAGGAAGCTGTGAAAGTTGTAATAGGGTTACCTTCCACTGGTAATAGACCAGACAAAACAAAGAAGGTCTCAAATGACCTGGTAATAAACCTAACAGGTGCAACATCCGACAAAAGGTCCTTAAGGGTAAATGATGTAACTGACATAAATGTGAGATTCATTAGCATGATTTTAGGTTACAAAACAACACATGCAAACAAACTTAACTTAGTCTCCAGTTTATGCATAAAAAGTGCACATGATATGGTAAATGAGAATGTGAAAATTGATGCATGTGAATGGTTAAAGGATGAATTGATTGACAATTTAGGGAAGATCAAGAAGGATAAGAAAGGAACATTTAGATTTGGCAACTTACTTGTATGCTTAATGCTACACATAACCAAACAGGTGCTTGATATAGGTATCAAGAACCTTGGATTTGACATACCGGTAGGGAAACAGTTATCAGACTTGTTCAACAATATGGGTGAAAGCAAACAAAAGAATATTGATGAGTATTTTCAAGCAATAAAGGCCAGAATGAACAAAAGAGTCAGACTGTCACAAGAAATTGTTAACAAATACAAAGATGATATATGCTTTGTGATTAAAAAGGATGAGATCTGGATGGAAGCAGATATCCCAAGAACAATTTGGGTTACTGAAATGGGTTATGAGACAGATGATCACATCATTGAAACATATGCTAAAGCCCTTCTGGAAGCACCCAATGAACCTAAGGAAGAGATATTCAGTAGTGTTGAAAACATTGAAAAACAAATCCAATCAAAGAAGAGAGTGAAGAAAGTAGAAGCAACAGTGAGGAGAGGTTCAAGGTAGGCTAAATCTATTAAAGAAGATGTACTGAAATAAACTGGTATCACTGAAGATGAGTTATAGGCACAACAACCAGAAACTCACCTTTCACCGATAGCAACTTCTTCAGAGAGTGACATGCCATCAACATTTAAAAGAGTTGTAAGGAAAAAGAAACCTTCACCGATATCCACACCTTCACCTAGAAGAACCAGGGAAAAACAACAGGTAGTGAGGCCCCTAGTCAAGAAATCTACTCCTAAGAAGAAAAGGTTGACACCAAAGAAAAGGAGTCAACAAAATATTTCTCTGATTGACAGACTGTTGGATGAAATCATAGAAGAAGGAAAACGTAAAAATATCAACAAACTATATGACTCACTATCAGTTGATGATAAAGAAAAGGTTGAAAATAGTGTTATTTTACACTTGGATATCTACAAAAAGTTCTTGATGCAAGTTGTAGATGAACTACCTGATGAACTATTCAAGAGATTGGAAGCAAGAAGACAATCTGTTGTAGAACTTGACAAGAAAATTAAAGTTGAAAAATTACTTGTTGTTTACCCAGTTAACTCACTGAAGGAGATAGATGATCTAATTATAGAAGCCAACTGGTCAGTATTTTCTATTGCACACCAGCATATTGCACTAATGGTTGGAAGAGTAAATGAGGTTGCATAAGAAACTGAAAATGCATGGGATATATTCCTTGTTGAGAAGGAAAAACAGGAAGAATACAGAAACCTTAAACCAATAAAAGTATATCAGAAAGATAAGGACAAAGGTAAAGGAAAGGTTGGTGGTCCTCCAAGCATCAAAATAAGAGATAACTTATCCCCACCGCCTCTGGTTACTCCACTGGTAACAACAACTGAAGATCCATCGGCATATGAGAGTATGGATATAGAGGATACAAATCCTAATCTTGAGGTCTTATACATAGTTGATGTTGATACTCAAAAGGTCAACATTATGATACACAAGGACACAACCAGTAACATAAATATGGCTAGTGAGCCACTGGTAGCTGACAACATTGATAACACTGAAGGTAAACCGACAAATGGGAAAACAGAGACTCCAACAGATCAACAAATAGAGAGACAAGCAGAGCAATGGGCTCCGGAACAGCAATAGGTTCATGTGGAAATCATGCCACCAACAACAAGAGAAAAACAAAAACCTTTGTTTAAAGAAATGGAAACACAGACTGACCTACCAGAGGTCACTGCAAGCAAGGATATTGCTCCCACCGGTGGAATTCAGAATGTTAGCTCTTCAACTAAAGGATTTAAATCAACAAATGTAACTGAAGTTCTTTTGGACTCCATTAAGAAAATAACAGATTGTAGTTCACAGGCATATAAAGCTATAGATGACACAATTCTAGTTTTGAAGATGATAGCTCCAAAATGCAATGTAGATAATAAAGATTCGTTGAGCCAACTCGACACTTTGTCTAAGTACATTACTGGCAACACAGTGATAGTTGAACAAATAAAGGAAGAAGCATTCAAAGAGAGGTTAGAAAAAGAATAACAGAAATTCTTTGAGGAACAAATAAAGAAGTGTACAAGGCAATTTGACACACTTCTACCGGAACTATGCAGCACACTTAAGGAGTTCAAAACTTTGTACAGAGACACTTGTAAGACAAACTTTTTAACAGTTGACATAGATAAGAAAATGAGCAAGATACAGGAGGAAATTAATAAGCTAGCTGACAATTTTATTGATTCATCTGATTCATTATCAATTTTTGAACAAAAGATAACAGGTTTTGAGGAAGAGTTACTAAAGCTAGAAAGAGAAAAAGAGAAAATAAAAAGTAAGGCTAAGGATCTGAAATGGAGATTAAGTCCAAAGTTGGACTACCTCACATGTTTAAGGAAAGAAATATCTGATGCATTAGTACAAGGACAAAAAACATCAGCAGAGCAAATGCAATACCTCACTGGTATAGTTCAGAGGACAGAGGCCACAATAAAAGATAGTAGAAAGTTCATTGAGAACTTGAATTTGGTTCTGGCAGAACTTTTTCAGATTGTAACCAACCGATTACAAGGTTGAGACAGGAAACCTTACTCTATTGACACTTTGACAACCTTTGTCATTGATGCCAAAGGGGGAGTAGTGGTATGATAAAATAATCAGTTAAAGACTCATCTACTCAGGGGGAGTTCACACATTTTTGGTAACATATTTTTGGACTACACTTTTTGAATTTTCTCATGAGTGTTGCCATCAATGCCAAAGGGGGAGATTGTTGGTAAATGCACACTCCAATGAGACATTGTAGGTGATTGAAGGTTTTGTCATTGATGGCAACCTTGCAATCCTATGACACCGGAAAGACAATCCACTGGCACCAACAAAGTTAGATTCTACACCGACACACAGATCACCGGCACCGGTAGTGAAAGGAAGCATACCGGCATAGAAGCTGACAGGAATTTTGTTATTAATATATTTTGTTTATTATTGTAAAATCATTGTAAGCCAACTTGGCAAGTTGTAAAATGACTCTTATATAAGAGAGATCATTGTAGAACATTTTGTGAAAGATAGAAGAATATAATTAGGTGAAATAAGGTAGACCTATTATGTGAAATATAGGTTAAGGGTTTATGTAAGAAGTAGAGCAAAAACCGGTACTGAATCTGGCATTATAGATGCTATTTTGAAGCAGTACAAGACACTAGATTTTTATAATCCATTTTGTAAGTCAGTGAGACTTCCTATTTTGTATTTGAGCAATGAGCTCTAGGCACTTGGCCTTCCTGCATGTGCAGGCCCCTCTTGTAGCAGTAATATTCTCTTATTGGCTAGTAAGCGAATATTGTGGGTCACAAATCCCACCAAGGTTTTTCCCACACCAGGTTTCCTCATTAAAATATTGTGTTATGGTGTGTTTTTCATGTGGTTTCTTTTGTCTCTATTTATTGCATTACTTTATGTTTACTGGTACACAGTATTAATATGCTCTACATGTTTTAAGTTAAGAAAATCTTTCAACCGGTTAGATACTGATTCACCCCCCTCTCTTAGTATCTGTGAGAATCCTAACAAGCTCAAGGCCTATACTTGAACCTTCACTTTGATACCACATGTAATGACCCACTTATCTTAACCCAAAATTTCTACTATATTTTTTTCTTATTTATTTATTTATTCTTACTTGTGTTTGATTCAATCACATACTCAGGTACTTCTATCCAAATAGGATAGGCATCCATCCAACCAACATTGACATCTAACCATATGGGTTAGGAATTTTTCCATGCGAGACAAGGGGTTTCATCTATCCAATTCCGGATAGGCATCTACCCAAACGAAGTAGGCATCAAATCATGAAGAATAGGAAATGCTCTAGCTAGAGACTTGGGCTCATTGTGACCATTTGAGTCCTGAGTCACTCTCTAAGGGCTACATTCCCCTACTAGGAGTTCACCAAGGTTAATATCCTTAAGAGTATATGAAAATAATTATTTGAACAAGCTTGAGTTCCATCTTCAAATTTGGCCTAAAGCCTCAAGAAGTCAAGCGAATCCATACAATATTCCTTCTGAGTATGCTTTGAATTAATTTTAATCTTTCAATTAGTATTATCTAAGACCCTTTGTGTCAAGGACTAAGGAGCTTTGAAAACCAACAACTGACCCTTAACCAAATCTTGATCCCCATCCCCGAAGGCCTAAGTAATAGGGACAACTCCAACCTTAGATTTCCTACATACAAGTTTCAACATGGGATCAAGGCGTAAAACATATAGTTTTAGTTTCTATATATGTTAAATGTAAACTATTTGGTGGGTATGCAACCCTTTAAAGGGTCAATGTCTCAAACAGTTTCTTTGTGGTTGCTACCCACAATGGTAGCTCTATAGAAAAGAGGCTCAAGGTGGCCTTCTGCTTATGGCCTAAAAACTAAGTCCTATTTCCAATGTTTTATATCACCCTTGACCCGTTATCATCCGTGAAATTATCATCAACATAAATAATTTCCAAAATCATTACACTCAACCAAACCCTAATGTGGTTTTCTATAGTTTAACTGAACAAATGCTAGTTCATTTAAAATTTAACTTTTTAGGCTATCGATCCAAGTGGGATTACCCACCCCTTGGGTTTTAATTTTCAAATGACTCTTATTTATCCCTAGAAATTTATAGGGACGATGCCACAAACGTCATTGTTGCAGCTTTATTAGGTGTTAAGTGTAATAGTTCAGCACACTGATATTACTCATAAGTGTGACCTAGAGGCACCATAGATACCAAACACTACTAGGTTTTTGGTTTCATATCCTCTTGTTTAGTTGTCTAATTAAGAATTCAACTATAAATTCATGAAAGATTAATTAAAGTGTTATACTAAAGAAACTATGAAAATGAAACTATTACATGCAAGGAATTATTGCTTGAAAATTAAAACTAAGATATAAATTTTTACATAATTGAAAGGAAAATTTTTTGAGAAGGAAAATAAATCAACTACTTGGAAAATATTATTTCTTGAAAAGTAAAGACTATTAAATCTAACTTATTGAAAGGTAAATTTTCATAATAACAAACAAATATTCAACTTCTTGAATTGAAGGAAATTTCAACTAAACATTAATTCACATAATTTGGAATACATAAATTATCTTAAAGAAAACTATGAATCTAAATACATTTGCCTGGAAGGTTAAATATTTTAATATTTAATACTTGTAATAATAATAAGAACTCAAGTGATTGAATGCTTTGAAGGGAATCTAATTATTATTAGAACTTATTTGAGACTAACTAGTGATACTTGATGAAAAGAACCAATATTTCGTAATAAGTTCGTTTGTTTTAACTTGTGCAAAAGCTTTCCAAAGTGTATCATTGAGACAATTATTATTTTTTGTTTTTTTTTTGTTTTATTAAATCAAGCTAATTTATTTTATAAGGAGATTTAACTATTATAGCAACATCCTAAGAAAAAATAATCAAGGTAATGGATCTCTTAATGTTTGATTATCCATTTGAATCTAGATTTGTTAATTGATCATTTTCTCCATTGAAATGTAAATATATTTTGATCTAAAAGTATTCATTTTCATCATGAAGAGATAATAACAAATCTTTGTTTGGAAAGAAAGTCTAAATTTGTAAATTAAATTTCCTTTGATAATCTCCTTTAAGAAAGCCATAAAAATAGGTTTTGAAAAAGAAATAATTAATTATAACTTTAATTTTTTTTAATGTTTTAATAAATTAATTTATCACACCCCTTTTTGTAAAAGTCATTTTAATTAAAATAAAAAAAATTAATCATTTTTTAATAATGTATATAAATTTTAAATTCAAACTTAAAGAATTTTTTTAATTATCAATAGTATAAGTTAAATTCTTTCTTTATAATATAAATAGATTGTAATTATTTAAATAAACTTAATACATAAATTTAATTTTAATAATATAACTAAATTTCAAATATTTAAATAAATTCAAAATTATTAATTAATTTTAATTGAATTAAAACTCATTTATTAAACAATTTTAATTATTAAAATTTATTTATAAAATAATTTTAATTATAAAATTTTGATTGTTTTATCGAACAATAAAAAAAACATTTTAAAATGAAAAGCGCGCGAGGGGGTTACGCACCCCTTCCTGCCCTTTGCAAATTTTTTTTGTTTATTTAATATTTTATTTTAAATTTTATTTTTATCTATTTTATTATTATTATTATATACACTATTTGTTTTTGCAGAATCGACTTACTGGTCTAAGAGAAAAAAGATAGACATTTGTTTTTGACAAAGGTAACAAGAAATTTTTGAGAGAGTAGAAAACTTCTACATTATTTAACTCATCATATTTAAAATCCACTTTCATATTTAAATCCTTTAACTACATTCAATTACTAATTCTTCCCAAGAAATTATAACATGCATGTAAACAAACTCCCCTCTTTTTCTATTTTTTCTTGAAAGAAATACACAAGTAACTATTGAGTGGAAAGGAGAAATGCGAACCTGGACTTGCAAGAAGATTGAAACCCTGTTGTTGAATCAAGCACCTATTTCTAGTTGTCCTCCTTCAACTTCTTCTTGAAATCTGATAAGGATCTCCTCCAAAGAGCTTCTAAAATCCTACTTCATACTGTGAAATTCATTCACAAAAAAAATTCCTACACAACTAGCATAATTCTATACAAATATCTTAAGAAATTCAAAGACTAAACATGTCACATAACAGTGACCTCCATTTAAAAAAATCTAGCATCCAATATATAGAAATTGAGAGTCATTTCCCTTTTCAAAAGAAATTAATGATTTAGAGATTCTTTATCCAAAATAATTTCATGCAAAACTATTATTGTCATATTCTATGACATATTCCTTGTGACTTGTCATAGTGGGGTTAACACTTGTCCATTATTTCCTCAACTTTGAATTTGAAATTTATTTTCCCTTGATGTGCCACGTGTCTAGACTTTCTCCCATTTTCCTACACCATGTGCTCAATTAATTTGTTGAGTGATAAGTAATTTCCCAATTTTACATATGGTGGAAGTAACTAGAAATTAATAATCTCATGTGTGTGTCAACAATTAATATTTATTTTTATTTAATTTTCAACCTTATTCTATTTATTATTTCTATCTAACATTACTCACAAAATTAATAATTATAATAATAATAGGTTTCATCAAGGTCTAAAAATAGGGTTATGACATCAGAATTCTGATATAGATCTCCAGACAACTAACAACATAACAATGAGCTTCAAAAAAAATCTTGACATTGCACATTGACTTATCTTAGATTGAATAAACCTAATTGCTTACATCAAATTACTTATCGAGATGATCACATGTGTTATGACAAGAAAACATATATATGACAAGAAGGTTCAATGGTTGTTTCTTGATTTTTGTTATCATGTTTCCTATGATACTCAAGGATGTCTCACACTACAGGAGCTATGATAGATCATGCTTATTTGCTTTGTTTTCTATTTGTGAATTATTCTTTATTAATATATAAACTTGTCTAAGAACATAATTGGAAAAATATCATTGAGGACATTATGGGTTTATATATGAATGGGGATAATCCTTGTCTATTGGTACATGCAAGTGATACTCATATCATCTTGGTTTAATTTGTTGCATATATGTGTCTTTACTATCATTCATGTCAAACATAGTGGTCCAGGTATATTCTAGTCTAGACAACTGGTGCAGATAGAGTTCAGTGTTGAGAAGATGTTGAGCTATCATGGTTCTTAGACTGGAGAGTGTTTTGGTAGTTCTACGTCTTGGCAAGGTGTGTTGAAATAAGTGTCAGCATGTTCTTAATGACGAATTCTGCTAGAAGCATATTTTGGATGGTCTGAGTATTATTTGTTTTGGACCAGACTCTTTTCTTTGAGCAGAGATATATTAGGTGCAAGCTTTCGATCACATGGATAAATAATGTTTCTCAAGTAGTATAAATAATTGATAAGGTGAAACTAGTAATTGTTAGAACATGGATCATCCCGGGCAATGAAATAACAATAACTATGGCAGTAATCGATACCAACATGACGACCATGGTTATATCCCACCCCTCAACATAGAAATGGATATCCTATGCCAATAGATAAATGATCTCTAACAACAGATAAAATATTCATAGAAAAGGTATTCTTTAGAGAACATATGTCCTTATCCATTTGATAGGAACATAATCATGGCACCTTATCCTAGGAACTTTGAGGCTCCCAACTTTGACAAATATAAAGGAAAGGGTGATCCTAGGGATTATATTAATGAATTTTTTACAGTCTACTCAAAGGTTTCTCATGATGAAACATACTTAATGTGCCTCTTTCCTAAAAGTCTAGGAGGATCGGCTATGTAGTGGTTTTCATGGTTTCCAAGTGGAATCATGATATTTGATGACTTAGTTCAAAAATTTGTTGCTCATCATGTACACAACATAGAACATGAGGTCTCAATGACTGATTTATGCAACCCTAAACAAAAAATGGAGAGTTATTCTTATCATTCTTGCAAAGGTGTAGACACCTAGCCAACAAACATTCCTTCCACATTCTCAAGGAACAATTAGTCCAAATCTTCATTTCAAACTTAAATGAAGAGATGGAATTCCACTTGCAAGTCAAATGTTCAAACTCTTTTGAGGAGCTGATAGCCTAAGGAATCAAAATTGAGAAAGCTCTTATCAAAAAGGGTTTGTTAAAAATCTTCAAAGACAACAAAGATGGTCCCCACCCGACTTACAACAATGATAAGGCAAAGTTCTAGTCTAAAAACAAGAACATTATCAACGATGACATTATTGATGCTAGAATCATGAAAATCACACTTGTGAAATTTTCAGGACCCAACATGAACAACAACAATAACCCCACAAACAACCAAGTGAGAAACACTAAACAAGACGTACTTAAGAGCATGTACACTACATACAAACCAAATCGGACTTACACACCTTTTAAGGAACCCATAGAAATGGTGTTAAGGAAGCTTGTATTATCCAATATTATCATGCTTCTGACAACATCCAACTATGAGACTCAAGTGAAACCTCCCTGGTGGAAGGATAATGAATATTGTGAATTCCACAAAGGAAAAGGCCATAGAACGAACAATTGCCATCGCTTGAAGAACATAATCCAAGATCTTATTGATCGAGGATAGGTGGATGTTGGTGACATCAACTAGACAAGCTCAAACATCGACCATACAATGTTCTAGAATCCACTCCCATCATATGAAAAGGGGAATAATTTCCATCAAGGGAAGAACAATGATAATAATGACAATTATACACGAGCATCCTATGATTAGATTGTCAATAATATAATTGAAGATACTAAACACATTGAAATGATAACCATCAAAGACAATCATCCTGAATGCAATGTTGTTACCCATAATAGCAAGGTCACACTACAAGGTGTACCATAAAAAATGAAATATGGTCCAAAGTAGTATAACATTGTTGACTAGTTAGAAAAGACACATGCACTAATTTCAATCCTTGAGATTTTATGGTTGTCACCATCACATAAAATGATCTTGGACAATGCTCTCCAATTAGTGTTTGTCCCATCCAACATTAATACCGATCAGTTTCAAGATAGGGTGGGTAATCTTAAATCATCTCATTACCTCATTTTCACCTATAATGATGATTCATCCATACAACAACCGCATAATGCTCCACTTCACATTGAAGGTTTCATTAACAAACACAAAGTCAAGCGAGTCTTAATAGATGGTGGACCTTTTTTGAACATATGCACATTGCAAAGTTAGTAACAACATTGGGATACTCAAAAAATGTAGTAGATGCTAGAAATAATATCACCATCAAGTCCTATGATGATGCAAAATGATCCTCCAAAGGATGTGTCACTCTACCAATCAGGGTAGGACCTATGGTGAAGGATGTGGTTTTCTAAGTCCTAGATCTATCCCTCCCATATAACCTTCTTGTAGGGATACCTTGGATACATTCCATGCAAGTGGTACCCTCCACATACCATCAATGCATCAAGTTTCCCCATAATGGAGTGGAAATAACAATTTTAGGTGATGCAAACCCCTTTGGCTTTTGCGACAATATAAGGCATCAAGATGATACTACTATGCCTAGCAACAGAGAAGCTAATTCCTCATCGTCCTATGTTAACCCTACTTCTCTTAGTGGTAATCCAATCCCTACACTAGACAACGCCAAACTGAAGATGAAGGTAAAGGATGTTCATGCCCAATAAAATATAACATTAGCCAAATTTTTTGTGTTGGCCAACTACCTCTCTCACCTTGAACATATAGAAAACCTCAATCTTCATGATAGAAATCCACTATATCTAGCACATGTAAATTTGCTAGGTTCACTCTAGGAAGAAGGCAAGATGAATAAAATGTTGAAGAAGATTTTACAAACTGGATCTAGAAAGAGGAGTTAGCCAACGGTAAACACCTATAGACACCTAAATTTGGTTAATTAACTTAATCAAATTTAAATCCTTTTATTTCAATTAATTAATCTAATTAATTAATTTCCCTATCCCTTCCTTCTAATTAATTAATTAACCCCCCAACCCATTTCCTCCTAATTAATTAACCTAGTTAATTAATTCCCTTGTTGCCATCCCATTTGATTAATTACCTTATTAATTAAATGTCCCCTCTCCAAGCCCATGGATTAATTAATTTAATTAATTAATTTTGTTCGAATTCCTATTTGAGCACATGGCTCCTAAATTTTCTCCCTAACCTCTTTCCAAACCTATCCTTCCAACCCACTTCCCTAGCCTAGTCATCCCTCCAACCAACCTTATCATATCCCTTCTAACCTCCCACACATGTATGCACATCCTAACCGATTCCTTATTTTGGGTGGCCTTTTTCCAAAATAGAAACGTGTCCTCAGGGACACATGTCACTCTTCCTATTTATTGGTGGCTTTGACCAAAATAGACATGTGTCCTCATGGACACATGTCATTCCTTTTCCATATAGTTGATCCACTTGTCCTTTTTTGGAGGAGAAGTGTCTCCTCTTCACCTCCCCTTCCCTTCCTCATCTTGCCTATTTAATCCCCCTCATCTTAAGACCAAATCATCCACTTTTATTTAATTATATCATCATAATGCCGAAATAATCTCTTTTTGATCCATCTTCATTCCATGCATCATCACTCTGCAGAAATCACCACTCAACCCATCCTTTATCATTTTTATTCATCATTCCATTTATCATTGCATCAATATCTTGGAGCAATATCAAACATCCAAAGATGTCATCGAGCATACAAAAAAATCGAGGAACTATCAAATCTAAGTGGGATTTTTGTTTGCATTTTCTATTTCATTTGAATTTCATTTTCATTTTATTGTTCTAATCTTGAGGTGTATGATGTCTTGTGCTTGTTTGGTTAATTAGCTTTCTTTTTAGCCCTTAGTTTAGCACACACATTTTCCATCACACGACACCCTATAAAGATACCCATAGAAAACTATGGAAAAGGATTCAAAATGATGCACAAGATGGGTTATGATGGACATAGTTCTTTAGGCTTACAAAAGTAGGGCATGCAAGAACCTTTACAATCTTCATTACAACCTAGAAATCAACTCAAAGGACTAGGATACAAAGCAAATCAAGTAAGCACTTCTCAATCAAAATCCACTAATAAAACAAACAGGCAAAAGGGTTATGTTGCACAAAATTCAATGACTCCAAGGTTCAAGCTATTGTCCATTTTAGACACACAAGCAACATCATCAAGCCCATTAGATACAACACCTTCAATAGCCATTGGCAAAACTTTCACACCTAAAGAGATACGTATGATACTGTGAAAAACTTCTATAAAGTGATTATGAGATAGATTCACATGAATATGAATGGGATGATTTTGATTCTTTTGAAGATAAAAGAGTGGAAGGAGAGGCATGGATCAAATTTTTTAGAGATCTTGTTGAATAAAAGTCACAATGTCCTTCTGATAGAGATGTATCACCCCCTAAGCCTGCATATGAAGAGGAGAGTACTAACAATGACCTCAATATCTTCATCTTCACCTTAAATGCCACATCCTATAACTTTAACCTAGTCGATGAGGTAATGCCACTTATCCATCCCCAAATCATTGGTTGGGACCAACAAGGTCCCCCATGCCTAGATGTGTTTGAAAATGATGACGCGATTATTGACTTCCTTGAACTTTAGGATAACATACCAAGTGGGGATTACAAGGTTGGTTTTTCTATTGAACTCAACATCAGAACTTACTTCAAAGAGAACTTCAAACCTTTTAGTCACAAAAATATAACAATAAAGAATGGATCTTATAGTGAAAACCGCACTGTGACACTTCCAGATCCTAGAAAAGTAAAAATAAAGGACAAATCTAATAGTGAAAACTTTTCTAAGGCACTTGAGGATGGAAGGCTTTATGTTATCACCTTCAACACAAATCAATAAAGATCATCTATCCTTGTGGAAGAAACAAAAGAAATAAATTTGGGAACAATGATAAATCCCCACATGATACACTTATCAGCATCATTGACTCTAGAAGAAGATCCTAGTTTTGTAGAATTCTTTCAAAAAAGACAAATCAACTTTGCATGGTCCTATGTGGACATGCCATGACTAGACCTAGATCTAGTGATGCATCACTTAACAGTGGTAGAAGGAGAAAAACCAATGAAACAAAAGCTAAGGAAAACGCATCCTCAGATCACACTCTTAGTAAAGGGTAAACTCAAAAATCTATTTAGGCAATTTGATTATGGAAAATGGATATCTAATATTGTAACAGTGGAAAAACCAACTGGGGGCATCTGCATTTGTACAGATTTCAGGGACTTAAAATAAAGCTTGTCCAAAAGATGAATTCCCCCTTCCTAACATCGACATGATTGTGGATATGACTGTTGGACATGAAATACTCTCACTCATGGATGGATTTTTTGTGTATAACTAGATCAAGATATCACCTGAGGATCAACACAAAACAACCTTCACTTGTCCATGGGGCACTTACTATTGGAATGTGATTCCATTCAATCTAAAGAATGGTGGAGCTACATATCAACAATCTATGACTACTATCTTTTGTATCTTTCTCCATGAGCAGTTAGCCTTGGATAGAAAGTCTGGAGCAGTGAACTCTATCCTTTTTATAATCATTTTATATATAGTGGATTATCTTGTGGGTTGACTACCACCATGGGTTTTCCCTGTTCGATTTTTCCATGTATAAGGATTGGTGTTCCTATGTGAGTGCTTATGCTACTATTGTTTAATTCTTTATGATATGGATAAATGAATTAATTGTGTTATTGAGTTCTAGAATTTAGTTTATGTTGATTATGTTGGCAATTGACACTCATCTGGTTTAGTTCTATTGTCATTGATGAAAACACATATCATTTCAGGTTGGACACTTAACTGGTACTCATCGGTATTCATGATTCGACAACCGACAAACTAGGAACCGATACATGATGTCGACATAGGAGATGAATCTGGTAGGTCTACACAGTAGCAATCACTGGCATCGGTCATGAAGTTTAATGCATTTATTTTTGTCTAGGAAAACATGTAAATAAATTGTAATATCATTGTAAGCCGACATAAGGCATTTATGTTTATGTTTGGGAAGGGTATTTAAGTCAGTTCAGTTAGGATATTTTGGGATATGATGATATTGAGAGATATACATATGATGCGAGATATAGTGCGAACAATATTGATTGACTATGTGCAAATATAATATTTTGTAGTCTTCTTGATTATTGGTTTAAAGGTTTGGGATGCAGAGCAATTTACTGGTAAAGGAGTACATAGTGGAAACCGGTATAGTTAGTGCTTGAACCGGAACTCATCTAGCATAGAAAATGCATTCTCTGAGTTGAAGATTTTGTTTGTAAACTAGTATTTGGTGCTTGTAGTTAGTGAGGCTCCTTTTGTGATGAGCAGTGTGCTCTAGGTTGTTGGCCTTCCTGCATGTATAGCCCCCTATTGTAATATTTATTCATTTGGCCAGTGGATAGATATTGTGGGTCACCAATCCCACCGTGGTTTTTCCTCTTTGAGGTTTTCCACGTATAAATATTTGTGTTATGGTGTATATTCTTGTGGTTGCATTATTTATACTTATTGTTATATTCTCGTATGGTTACCGAATACTTAAGCACTTTGTTAATAAGGTTAAATTTTATCTTATTGGCACAACATTGATTCACCCCCCCTCTTAGTGTTCTTGGATTCCAACAGATTCACCCCCCTCTCTGCATCTAGTGTGCTCAACAATTGGTATCAGAGTGTGGTTCCTCTTGAGTAAGATTAATTGCTTGAAAAAGACCCAGAGCCTTGAACACTATGTTTGAAGAAGAGATGAATGCTATGGATGGTTTAGATCAAGGTGATTGGAATGATATTGAAGGAGTTGTTGATATGGAAGGAGAACTGAGAGTTACGTTGGTTGATCTGGATGATTGCAAAGAAAAGTACAAGAAGGTTGTGGAGAAGATTACTTTTTAAAGGGTTTAGTTGACAAAGGAAAAAGGGACATTGATGATTATGAAACAAAGCTTGATGGGAGGTCTAAGAAATTATTGAAACTAGAAGAGGAAGTGTCAAATCTGAAAAAGGAACTTAAAGATGCTAGAGATTAGATTGGTAATGGCTTAAGTCTGAAAGGTGGAAAATAGATTCGGGAATCCATCTTGCAGTTTCAAAACTGTGGAAATATTGAAGAATGTTATAAGGAAAATGAAAGAAAGGATGAAGGATTGAAGAATTCTATTGAGAATAAGAAGACCTTTTCATGCCTAATCAAAATTTTTGGAAGTCTATAATGGGCTAGATACCTCCTCCTATTTCTTGTAGTTATTTATATTTTAAAGGAAATATTTTTCATACAATCAGGTAGGGTACAAAGCAAGTGGGTGTAGAAATCAAATAAAGAACCACTCTTTTAATGGAGATTGTCATTTTTGAAACAAGTTTGGACACAAGGCTAGTGAATGTAGAAGCAGAATGAATGTGAACATAAATATCAAATCTTTCAATGAATATTGTTATGTTTGCAATAGATATGGGCACAAAGTTGTTGAGTGTAGGAATAAGAATTTCAGGAGAAATGTGATTTGAATTATGATGTATAATGGTTCGGTATGTTATAATTGTAATGTTGTTAGGCATATTGAAAAGTTTTGTAAAAATGTTAAAAGAAGGAATGCTTGTCCGATGAATGAAGTGGACTCTAAAGGAAAAGAAAATACCATATGGGTAAAGAAATCAGAAGAGAAGGCTGAAGGAAGCATATTTGAAGGTGGTTCGACATCCACTATTGATGCAATTCCTTATTTTGGTAATTGACTCAGGCTACAGAGTCTGTGGCGGAGCATCAATGAAAATATATTTTTGACCCCTCTTGGTTTGATGCTGTATTCCTCTCAGCATGAGAGATATGTGTGATAATTTTCCAAAGGTTTAGGGTTTATCATATGACCAAGAAGCAATTTTTCAGAGGTTTAGCAAAAAGTGTATCAACTTTTTAAAGACCTAATTTGTGAGTATTTATTTTGGCAATTATGATCATTTGTACTCTTGTGAATTGAGAAGCGAAGGAGAGTGAAAGGAACGTATTCAAGGAGAAGTGTGAGAAAGAAATTTGCAGAGTAGAAATTTGGCATTATGACAAAAATTGTAAGTATCAACAATAATCCTAGACCTGTGTATGAATTGAAGTCTTTTATTCCATTAGAAATAGATCTTGTTGGAGTTTTTTATGGAGTCGATGATTGAATTATGTGTAAGGAAGATGCTTTTCAATATATTCCTGTTGCTTTCTAAGAATATGATCATAAAAAGATTGGGGATTTTAGGCAGAGGAATCTGGTTGATAATTCATAGAGGTTGAAGAATGAATTTGATTCCCTAGGTCGCAAGGGTTTGGATACATGGAATATCTTTCCAATGATCGAAGATGAAGATATTGTCAAAATTATTTTGAGTAGAGTTCATGGAGAGTATTTATGGCTTGAGAAATCATACATAATTTTGAAAGAAGCATTGTAGGCTATGATAGGGTTATGTTTAACCGGTGAACTGTCGATGTTGAAATCCATTAAAAATGTTGAGGTAAATCATCTAAGAAGTGTTGCATCAGATGGAAGAGCCTTGATAATTGACACCATTAGAGATATGGACATTAGGTATGTTACAATGAGAATATCATACAAAGTCTATTATAGAAATATAGAGGGTTCGTGTGCATCTATCAGTGTTCATGTGGCATACAAGATGGCTCGAGAGAATTTCAATTATGATCTGTGTGAGATTTTGCGATGAAAATTGTTCGACAATATGGATAAGACGAAGAGTGATATGTATCCGTTTAGGTATGGTTCTCTGATTGTGTGCTTAGTTTTCTATTTTTTGCATCAATTGCCTAGAGTTGAAAATATTGCTTGGAGAAATGATACGACCATTGGGTTCTAGATTAAAGGATATTTAGATGGTTTGGGTAATTGTTCAAATATGTGCAAGAATTTCTTTGAGAAGCTATGAAGTGTTCTATTTTTGAGGAATTGGATTCCTCCTAAGATTTTGGACTGGTATGGAAATTTCATTGTGTTTTTAGTTGATAAATATTGTAGACACCTATTTCTATCCACTTAATTAAATAGATATTTGATATTTATTTGATTATTTAACCATCATTCAACTATTAATTAAACTAAAAAAACATATTTGTTTAATTAATTCCTTATATCCTAAAATCCTCTCTCTCACATTTAAATAAATTAATATTTATTTAAAATCCTAAAAATCCCATCTCTCACATTTAAATAAATAAATATTTATTTAAATTCATAAAAATCCCTCACCCACTTGCATCTCTTAGAAAATGCAAGTTGCAAGTTAACCCTCCTCCTAATCATTTCTAAACCCACGATTATTAGCCTAATCACCCTCTAAGTGCTTGCACATTCCTAAACCAAGGGATTAGGGAAGAGTCACTTCTTAAACATTTAAGGCTCTTACAAAGCATTAAAGGCCTTCTCCCTTCCACAAGAAAACCCACATGGGTCTTTGACCAATATAAACCATCTTTAACCCTTGCAAATTCTCCCAACCCTTGGTTAAAGGATTATCAATTAGCCCAACCATCCATGGTAACCCTCAAGTCCCCTCAAACCCACATGGATCTTTAACCAATCTAGCCCACCTGTATCCCTCGCACATTCCTTTAACCCTCGGGTAAAATCCTTGTCCATTAACTTTACCAATCATGGTAACCTTCATGTCTCTTTAAGCCTTTAAGACTTTGTCCATCCTCTCTCAAGTCTTTGCTTGTTGACACTTGTCAACATGTGGCTTCTTGAGCAAAAGCACATGGATTGAGGATCATGGAATCCTCAAGCAATCCTGACCCTTCCTCATCCCAATCAATATCAACCCTTCATTGCCTCATTTTCCCTATAAATAGATCTCTTTCCTTCATTGTTAGAGGTCCCAATAATTATCCATAGGCATTGTTACTTTACTTAGAATTTGAATGTTTTGGTAGGAAGGATTTGTATTATTTTTTAGCTCTTCCACTTGTTGGAATTTCTATTTGACATCTAATACTTCATTTACATCCTCATTCAATACTTCTTATAATCAACCATCTCCCATCATCCATTTGAAATCCTTTTGCACTAGTTATCAAGATAAGGGCATACTTCATGTAGTAATGGGATCTTGGAGAGGAGGAGGAGAAGAAAGAGATAAAGCATGGGAGCATCATGATGAAAGTAATATTCGTGTTTGTTTATTGTTCCTAACTTACTTTTTCTTTACTAATATTTCTTGATATATTTTGAAGGGTTTTGAGTTCATTATGTTTATGGTTGAGCATGTTATTTAGATGAACTCATATTGATTTTCCACTAATCTCCATTTTCATGATATCATTTGGTGAACCTGATGTGAATCCTTGTCCCATTTGCTAATGGTTGGGTTTTAATATGAGAAAATTTTATTGATTACTATTCGTGTCTATTTTTGATATCATCATTTTGGTATGCATAGTTTGATCTTTCATTGGTGGCTTTTGTTCCTTTGGTTGCATAGTTACATGAACACCCTCACTGTCAATAACATATCCTAAGTATCTGATACTTTACATACCAAAGGAGCACTTTTCTTTGTTTGCATAAAGCCCATGTTCTTGTACAGTTGAGAGAATTTTTTCCACATGTTGCAAATGTTCATCCCAAGTTTTGTTGAAGATGACTATGTCATCCAGATATACCACCATGAAAGAATCGGTGAATGGTTTGAGTACATCATTCATCATTCTCATGAATGTCACTGGGGCATTTGTTAGACCGAAAGGCATCACTATCCACTCAAACAATCCCTCTTTAGATTTGAAAGGTGTCTTCCACACATTAGTCAATTCAATTGGTACTTGATGGTATCCCGATTTCAAATCAATTTTTGTGAAGAATCGAGCCCCTCTAAGCTGGTCCAAGAGGTCATCTATTCAGGGAAGTGGATACTTATTTTTGACTGAAATTTTGTTCAAGGCCCTATAGTCAATACAAAGTCTCCAAGTTCCATCCTTTTCCTTTGCCAGAACAATGGGACTGCCACAGGGTGATGCACTTGGACGAATAAGTCCTTTCTCAATCAACTCTTGTATTTGCCTCTTAATTTCATTATTTTCTAATACTGATCTACCATAGACTAGTTCATTGGGCAATGGAGTTCCTGGTATAAAATCAATAGTGTGTCTTACTTGGCAGTGTGTAGGTACCCCTGTTGGCAACTTAAACAAATTCTCATATTTTATCAAAATTTGGTCCATTGATCTTTGCTACTGTGTTGTGGTGTTTGTGATGGCATTGGATTTATATACAGACTTCCTTTCTTCTTCAAAATGAATCATCAATAATATGAATGTTCCTATTTTGGCAACCAACCTCCTACATTGCTTAGCACTAATCAAAGAGGTAGTGTATGCAGGGCTTACCTCTAGTATTCGGTATTTCTGCTCACCTAATCTGATTGTCACGCTGCGAGGTCTAGACTCATAGACACCATGGTGCTGGTACATATATGGTTGTCCCAAAAAAACATCACAAACATCTAAATGAGCCACATCACATATTGCTTCATCTTTGAAAGGCTTTATAGAGTAGGAACGATGACACTATTGGTGCACTTGGATATCTCTCCCTTGACTTACCCATCCCATAGAATAGGGTTGCGGATGTACTGTTGTTTTTTAGATTCAATATTTTCATGGTCTCTTCTGATATTAGGTTTTTTTGACTTCCACTATCAACAATAAAGTGCAGGGCTTTTCCTTCGACCCATATCTGTGAGTGAAACAATCTCTCCTCATCCTCCCGGGGCAATATCTTTGTAGTAGCTACCATTGCATATGGATCAACCTCAATGACCTATTCATGACTTTCTTTTGTGCAAGATTCTGCCACCTTAGGTTCTTCCTTGTCCTCATGCGTCTCCATCATTAAACTTTTTATGGTTCTATAATCTTTTGTGTTGTGAGAGGGACTCTTATGGAATTCACACCACATATTATTCTCTTGTGTCTTCTTCATACCCCATGTCTTTTTCATTGGTGAATCGGGAGAAGATTCCTTGGAGGTTTGTTTCCACATAGTTTTGCTACCTTCACTCTTCCATCTGTTATTTGCGAAGTTATCCCTCCTTCCTTTCTGTTTGAATTTCTCCTCAATTTTCATAGCAAATTTATATGCACTAGGTAAAGTCTCTATGTTCAGGAATTCCATTTTGGTTTGAATATACCTATGGAGTCCACTCTAATATTTTAAAACTTTGTGCTTCTCACAATCTTTGACACCAAGTTTTGCTGCTAAAGCATGAAACAGATTAGTCTATTCTTGAACAGTTTGGTCTTTTTTCTATCAAAGCAATTGTCATTGCATATATTTCTATTCATATGTATCTACAGGAAAATTTTCTTCTTTTATGTGCTCCATGAATTCTCCCCATGTGGGTTTTTGATAAAAAATGAACGTATTGCCAGTTTCTGCTGCCTTGGATGCTAACTTCGCTTCCCAAGAATCTTTCAAATGATTTTCAACTTTGAGAAGAGAAAAAGTTATTTTCTCTTCATCTGAGAACTGGTTGATAGAGAAATACCTTTCCAGTTTTAAAACCCAATCATCAACAACATCTGCATCAATCTTTCCTTGAAATGTGGGTATATCAAAATTCACTTGCACCTTGAATGGTGTATGAATGGTGGGTTTGCAGGTGACCCATGAATTTCCAACATTTGCTTGAACTACTCCATCATTTCTTCATGTTGTTTTGTTAATGCATCTACAACCAACGCTTTAATGTCATTGTCAGTCTGCAACTTAGCCATCTGCGATCTTGTGCGTCTCAAAGGAAGGTAGTTTGAAGGATTCCTTGTTTCCAACCCCAATCTTTGATATGTTGATCACATATGATATGACATATAGGAGCAAACTTACTCTGATACCACTGATCCGAATTATGGATTTGGACGACAACATCTAAGTGAGAACCTACAGTATTGTGGATGAACAAGATAACACAGAATTGAAGCAAGCCAAAAAGTGATCTATTCCATTCTAAAATTCAACATATAGTAGTTCATGAGATTCCAAGGGTCACAAAAACCCCTCGATAATTGAAACCCAACAGTCACATTTGTTTATTACATAATAAAATCTAAAACTACGAAAATTTCAAAAAAACTATATGAAATTTTGTCCTAACTTTAACTAGGCATAACTTTCTACTCAGGACTTGAAATTACAAGCCATTTAACTCATTGGAAAGGTCTCCAAGAGTTGGAAATGAAGTCCTAAAAGAACCTGCCTACGAAAATGTTTGAAAGGATAGACCAAACTTTCAAGGATTGAAAATGCCTCGAAGGCCTTAAAAAATGACAATTACTAACATATAGAAAAACTAAAAAAAATATATAAAAATATTTCAAATTTTCTTCTGATCAACATATCTGCCAATCATTGATTCCATGAGATACACTTTCTTGAGGCATTCTATAAACAATGTAGGAATGTAGGTATGTTGACTATTATTCCACGTTTTGCGTGCATGTCTACCAAAAAAGCATTTCCAACTATCATATTTGTTAAAAAAAAATCTCCCTACCATTATGCTATGATGTGGTTCTATACCCTATTTGAGAAGCTCCCATTTTTGCTCAGTCCTTGAGGTCATAGGAAAAGAATTTAGGTGTATGCAGCAATTAGCATTTTCTAAGAGTTTTCAAAGCCATTTTAACAAAATTTGTTTTGTGGATATCCTACAGTCAATGCATTCCATGAATGAAATCTCTTTGAGGCTCGAAGCTGGCATAGGTTGTTAAATTTGACTTAACACCTGCTATGCATTTGCTTGCAAGTTTCTAAAGCCCTTTCACAAAATCTACTTTGTGCATATCCTGCAAATCAATGCATTCCATAAAATGATATCTTTTTGAGGCATTTTCTCAAACAATTAATACATTTGACTGTACACCTGCAAATTACATTTGCTTGAAATTTTTTAATGCCCTTTTATGCTAATCCATTTTATGCATAACTTGCCATCATTGCATTTCATGATATGATGTCTCTTTGAGACATTCTAGGAAAGAGTTCAAACTTGCATCACACTTATATGTGCTTCCATATTCTGTGTCCATTTGAAACGGCTCTTGTGCCTTACTTACACTGTCACAGCTTGCATATGTCTTCCCCAGTTATATTTACTTTAAAGTTTCAGAATCAATCTCAACAAAATCTATTTTGTGTATCACACTGAAATGAATGGGTTTGGCTGCCCATACTGACAAGTAGATGTACCAAACTTTCTGATCTAGATCAATAATACAATTCACCAACACTGTTACTGCAGATTCTTCATCAACACAGTCCATTTAATTTCAAAAGGTGTATATTATAAACATAATAATTATGCAGCTTTGTCAATGGACAAAACTTTTGAGGTGAAAGTCTAGGCATGTTGTTGTTGATTTTGAAGTTGGAAAAAATTGCATGGTAGTGAAGTAAATTGAGAGAGAAATGAGTCATTGGATAATAAGTGCTGATATCACTTCTCAATATTGTACAAGGAATTATTGTCTAAACATTTTCACATGATATAAGAACTCACTTACAAAGTGTTTTCTTTTCATTCAATATTGTACATGCACTACAATATAAAGTGCCAACAACAAGGGGAGACTACTCAAGGGGAGACTTGTCATTGTGTGATGTCTTGATCATTTGATTTTTGTCTCATTTCTTGTTCTAGGATTTTCTCAAATTCAAATAGGACGAGAGAAGCAAAAAGTGGAAGAAGTAATGTGCAAGAATGGATCACATAAGCGGTGTAAGTTTTATTTGTCTCTTGCAATCATTTTGGAAAGTCATTTTTAAAAAACTTTGATTGTTGCTAACTCTTGTCTAACCAAGGTGCAGGTGCAAGACATCAAGGAGAGTTTTTCTAACAAATTGTTTTTTCAAGTTTTGAAGACTTCATATTTGCAATCTTTCTCTAAACAATCATTTAATTGTGCAAATTGATCAATCCTAGGATAGTCATCTTTATTTTGCACAACAAATGGTAAAAAGAGAAAACACATTGTGCGATGTTGGCATAAAATGAATCTTCATGCATGATTGACAGTTCTACAAACTCACATTTTACTATCTTGGTTTAAAAATAGCTCCATGTTTGTTGGAGCAATATCTCCATGATATTATTCACAATTGTGATGAAGGACAAAAAAGAACAAGTGTATATTGTGATTGGTGCATTTGCATGTTCTGTTAACATAAAAGCCATTTTCATTTTTTAGAAAGGCCTGCCAAGGGACACATCACCCTTGGGATGAACTTAAGTGGTAAATCCTTCAAGCCACTATAGAAATTAGGTGAGAGCTAAAGTTGTAACCTTAGGTGTATCTGTTCCTATAGTGTAACTTGCTAAAAGGACGTATGGGCCCTATCATGAGTTACTAGGCTCTTAAGTGAGTCACTGCAAAATGAACTTACATCTAAAGCTATCAAACATTACTAGAACCTTTTTAGTCTAGAGGCCCACTTGTTTTATTGATGGAGTTTTGTGGTAGTTTCAGTATAAGGGCATAGCTGGTTTTGCCCCCAAGATACTCACCATACATGTTTCCTTGAGATGAGATAGAAATTTTTGGGTCGTACAATTTGTTTTCAACTTCAGGAAAGAGGGTGATTAGGTCATCCTTCCAAACCTAGAGGTCCCTATCTATTCGCTCTCACAAAGATGAAAATACAACATGCTCCTTAAGGTGAACTGCATATTGGATTTGAAGAAGCATCAAGTGTGGGCTGAAATTACTACAATTGGCCATCCTTAGGGGTAAAAAGTGTCTGATTTGTCTTCATTTGTTTAGAACAGTGGAAATTTAGGCTGAATTTAGCCTAAGAACATACATTTTTCATTGAGTTCATGTACCAAGAAAAGATGTGTTCATGTGATTGATGTGTCTTTTATCAAAATCAAAACATTCAAAACAAAGTACATATCATCAACCAAGCAAAACAAATCCTCAACCAAGAACAATCTTGCACAAATGTCAATGCTTAGGGTTTGGAAATCTCTCAAATACATCAAGAAATCCATCTACCACCATTTTAAGAAGGAGAGGCTTAGTGAAAAGAAAGTCCAAAAGAGAAGAATTTTTTTGTACAAAAATTGTAAGCTCTTATTGAAACACCAAACATTCATGAATCGTTATCAAGACTTTGAAAACAGTTTTACAATAGACTTTGAGCTAGAACCTGTGAGATCACAAGTCATTTTTCCAAAGAAGAGCCTTATCACAATCACATAACAAAAGCTTTAATACATTCCACCATCCTACATTCCACAACTATAAATCTCCTACTAGAAACTTCAAAGTTTGAGCTTACTGTGAGAATCCAACACCAAACCGTAATCCATTCAACTTTCAACATTAACAAGTTTTTGTACTTAGTCCTTTTAGATTTTGTACATCTTACCAACATATCAACTTATTAGTATATCTCTAACATCTAGGATCAATCATCCTAAGAGATAATACTAGTCATCTATGGTAGGTAAAAATAACTCATGAGTGCATCCCATCATAGTTAGATAGCTTATGGTTGTCAATCACAACATTCGCAATACCTCACTCAAAACTGTTGTACAACAAACTAAAGATCTGAAGAGTACTTTTTTGATGAACCTTTAGTATTGAGGATCATTCATTCACAACAACACATTCATCCCATTTTTTGCCAAACATTGGAGCTATAGAAAGAGATGGACCATCATAATCCCACTTTCATACACTATATTTTCACATGGCTGAGACTAGATCCATGAGGCGTAAGTGAGAAGAATCACCACATGAATCAAAGGATGATGCAACTGTCAATCCTTTTCACCATAAACAATTCATAGGAGGAGAAGATTCATAAACTCCTACACAAGAGGAAATAGAAGAAGCAACGACTGATCCTAGTTTCAACAAGCTCTTTAACATAATACTCAAAGAGAATGCAAATACTCACTCTCTCAAACTTCCACAAGAAGGGGCAAAACTCCCACCTTACTATGATGTTTCCCAAGTAGTATAAATAATTGATAAGGTGAAACTAGTAATTGTTAGAACATGGATCATCCCAGGCAATGAAATATCAATAACTATGACAGTAATCGATACCAACATGACGACCATGGTTATATCCTACCCCTCAACATAGAAATGGATATCCTATGCCAATAGATAAATGATCTCTCACAATAGATAAAAAAATCATAGAAAATGTATTCTTTAGAGGACACATGTCCTTATCCATTTGATAGGAACATAATCATGCCACCTTATCCTAAGAAATTTGACGCTCCCAACTTTGACAACTACAAAGGAAAGGGTGATCCTAGGGATTATGTTCATGAATTTTGCACAATCTACTCAGAGGTTTCTCATGATGAAACATACTTAATGTGCCTCTTTCCTCAAAGTCTAGGAGGATCGGCTATGTAGTGGTTTTCATGGTTTCCAGGTGGAATCATGACATTTGATGACTTAGTTCAAAAACTTGTTGCTCATCATGCACACAACATAGAACATGAGGTCTCAATGATTGATTTATGCAACACTAAACAAAAAATGGAGAGTTATTCTTATCATTTTTGCAAAGGTGTAGACACCAAGCCAACAAACGTTCCTTCCGTATTCTCGAGGAACAATTAGTCCAAATCTTCATTTCAAACTTAAATGAAGAGATGGAATTCCACTTGCAAGTAAAATGTTCAAACTCTTTTGAGGAGGTGATAGCCCAAGGAATCAAAATTGAGAAAGCTCTTATCAAAAAGGGTTTGTTAAAAATCTTCAAAGACAACAAAGACGGTCCCCACCCGACTTACAACAATGATAAAGCAAAGTTCTAGTCTAAAAACAAGAACATTATCAATGATGACATTATTGATGCTAGAATCATGAAAAACACACTTGTTGTGAAATTTTCAGGACCCAACATGAACAACAACAATAACCCCACAAACAACCAAGTGAGAAACACTCAACAGGATGTACCTACGAGCATGTACACTACATACAAATCAAATCAGACTTACACACCTTTTAAGGAACCCATAGAAATTGTGTTAAGGAATCTTGCATCATCCAATATTATCACGCTTCTGACAACATCCAACTATGAGACTCAAGTGAAACCTCCTGGGTGGAAGGATAATGGATATTGTGAATTCCACAAAGGAAAAGGCCATAAAACTAATAACTGCCATCGCTTGAAGAACATAATCCAAGATCTTATTGATCGAGGATAGGTGGATGTTGGTGACATAAACCATACAAGCTCAAACACCGACCATACAATGTTCAAGAATCCACTCCCATCATATGAAAAGGGGAATACTTTCCATCAAGGGAAGAACAATGATAATAATGCCAATTATACACGAGCATCCTATGATTATACTATCAACAATATAATTGAAGATACTAAACACATTGAAATGATAATCATCAAAGCCAATCATCCGGAATGCAATGTTGTTACCCATAATAGCAAGGTCACACTACAAGGTGTACCATAAAAAAAAAAAATGGTCCATGTTGGCATATGATGAACCCATATGATGATATGATGATAATGTATGTTGTCATTGATCTCAATAAGTGCAGGTGAGCTGATATGAATATTGGAAGAGGGTGTTATTGATGTTCAAGTTAGAGAACTAGTATGAAGGGATGAAGTGGACCGATATCAGGGTTTCACTAAGTGTGACTACCGGTTGGTAGTCTCAACTCTAGGGTTTTCAGTTTGGCAATCTAGCTTGTGTGATGCAACCAATGACACTATGTGATGAGTTAGCTAAGAAATAAGGATAATATCGAGATGTCATGTCAGTTTTGTGCACATGAAGGACTTCCTTGAGGATCTTGCATGTGAAGATCGATTACACTAAATGTCTACCTCGAGAATGAACATTCTTCTTAGCGGTATGTGAAGAGAGTGTGATGGGTTACTGATTTCCATGTGTAGTGAAGAATGGACGATGCACAATGACTTGTGATCTGTTTGAGATTGTTTTATTCTATGCAAAGTGTTTTTTATGGTTAGGATTGGACCACTTGTAATTGTAAACCTAAAATGTTTAGGGTTTAGGGTTTATGCTACTGACCTAATTGTTGTTTATAAGGTCGATGAGTTTTGATATTGTAAGTGTTGGCAAATGTTGTGTTATGTATCCGAGTGATGAGATACTTGCCAGACCAGTGAGTAGAAAACTACAGAGTGTGATTGTAGAGTAGAGGAGCTAAAAAGGATCTACCTTAGCATGTAGTGTTGTTATCAGATCAGAGCTTTACCTGTTGTCTTCTAACCATTTCAACAGTAGGAAAATCCCTTTGTCGGGTAGCTAAAATAGGCTTATTGTAAATCTTCTAACCAGGTGACTCAAGATCATTGAGTTCTTCAAATCCTCTAGCAAGGTAACCTTTAATAGGGTTTCAACCTTTAACAGGGTATATAGCCATCCCTTAACCGGATGATCTTTAATAGGATCGGTTCCTAACAGAACCTTATTGTAAAGTCTTTAACAGGACTAGGATCCTAACAAAGTGAGCTTCAAAAGAGTTCAAAAACAAGCTTGTGGGTATTCATCCCCACCGTGGTTTTTCCCATTTGGGTTTCCACATGAAAAATTTGTGTCATGAGTTGTGCATTTTTCATGTGATGATTGAGCAGTCTTTGTTTAGGTGAATACGCATGCAAAGCTAATGGTTATGGTATTACTGATACAACACATACATGAGTATATTGGTGAAGTAGTTATCAAGTGTTGAATGTTATTTGAAGTATTTAGTTTTACTGGTTTAGCTATTTGAAGTCTTATTGTGTTTAACCGGTATTGCCATGGTTTAGTTCAGTGATGAAGACAACCAGTTAGCATTGTTTTAACTTGATAAGTTGTTGAGAAGTTTTTGTCCGTACTGATTCACCCCCCCCCCTCTCAGTACCAGTTAGGGTATTTTTTGTTCATCATAATTCATCAATTGGTATCAGAGCAACTCCAGGTCCTTGGTGATATAAGCTTAACCACTTGAGGTAAAAGATCCTTCTTTAATGATGAAGAGGGAAGGTCCTAAGTTCAATAGAGATAACTTCAAAATATGGAAGGACAGAATGAAGATTTATATCAATATTTTGGGTGCTCAACACTGGAGCTATATTGAGAATGCCTATGTAATCCCGACTGGCACTCTAACTGATGATCAGAAAAGAGAGATTCAAGAAAATGGGCAAGTCATGGAAGCCCTTATTAGTAGCTTGTCCGATATTGAGTTCATTGATGTACAAGAAAGGACACTCCTAAGGATGTATGGGACACTCTGGAAACCATTTATGGTGGTGATGCGCATGTCAAACAAGCTAAGAAAGAGAGCCTTAGAGGAAAATTTGAAGACATGAGGATGGTTGAAGGAGAGACCATTCAGCATTATGGCATAAGGATCAAGACTCTGGTTGGAGATATCAAGAGCACTGGTGGAACAATTGATGATGTCACCATTGTCAGTTAAGTTTTGAGATCATTTTTACCAGTCTATGTAATCAGAGTTGCTGCTATTTAGGAGCTAAGGTCTATCGACAAAACCAAGGTACCCTTAGACTCTATCATTGCAAAGTTGATTGAGTATGAGTTGAATAGCTATGATGGCAGTGTTCAGAAGACTGAGTTATCCTTTAGAGCATCTGCTGCATTAACCAAAAAAGGAAAAGAAGTAAGTACCAGTTATGAATCCAGGAAATGCAGAGATATGGATGATGAAGAGATCTTGATGGAGTTTGAAGCTCTTCTTGCCAAGAGACTTTCAAAAGGCACCAGAAAATAAAGAGGTAGGCTTCCTTTAAAATGTTTTTCCTGCAATAAGATAGGACATATAGCTATTAACTATCCTAACAATGACAAAAAGGATAAACTGGAGAGGTTTATAAAGTATAAAGGAGGAGGTAGGAGAAATTGTCTTGTTGTAGTGGATGAAGGTGTTACTGATGAAGAATCTGAGGATTAAGAGAATGAGGACATAGTGTTTGTAGTTGTAAAGGAAGAAGTGTCTGATAAGAAAACCCTTGTCTCTCGCATTGACAACACTAATGAGTGGATTATTGATAGTGGGTATTCTCACCACATCACTAGTGACTAGAGAAAGTTTCTATCTCTGGAAGAATATGATGGAGGTGTTGTTTGGTTTGGCAACAATGCACCATGCTTGGTGAAAGGTAAAGGATACATCTCACTGAATGGAAAGAGCAATGCGGATGATGTCTACTGGGTAGAAGGTCTTAAGCATAACCTTTTGAGTGTTGCTCAACTAAATGACAAAGGACTCATTCTGGAGTTCAAAGGTGGAGTCTGTAGTATAATTGAAAAGAGTGGTGAACTTATTGCCACCAGTAAGTAGACCAGAGGTAACTTGTTTCAGTTGAGTGCCAAGATTAGTCAGTGTCTGATGGCAAAGTTTGATGACAGTTGGATATGGCATAGGAGACTTTATCATATGAATTTTGATAATATTGTAAAGGCAAGTAAGATCAAGGCAATAAGAGGATTTCCTTTGTTGAACAAACCGGAGAATTCTTTGTGCAAAGAATGCCAACTTGGGAAGATGTCTTCCTCAACTTTCAAAGGTAAGTCTTTTTTAGCAGAGAACTTACTTGATCTTGTGCACACCAATCTGTGTGGTCCAATGAAAACTAGAAATATTTAAGGAGATAGGTATTTCATGATTCTTACTAATGACTGCTCAAGAATGATGTGGGTCACATTCTTGAAAGACAAGTCTGAGGCATTTGGAAAGTTCAAAGTCTTTAGAGCATTGGTAGAGAAGGAAATTGGTCAAAGGATAAAATGCCTAAGAACTGATCAAGGAGGTGAATTCAACAAGTACTGTGAAGAGAATGATATCAAGAGGCAACTATCTGCCCGAAGGACACCACAACAGAATGACATAGCAAAAAGGAATAACAAAACTGAAGTTGAAGTGGCCAGAACAATGTTGATCCAAGGAAAGGTTGCTCACACTTTTTGGAGAGAAGTGGTGAGCACTGCAGTCTATACTATGAACTAGGTACTCATCAAGAAAGGTAAAGATAAAACCCCTTATGAGTATTGGACCGAGAAGACTCCCACTATGAGTTATTTTAAAGTATTTGGCAGTAAGTGTTATATCAAGAAAGGTGAGAATCTGAGCAAGTTTGATGCTAAATGTGATGAAGGAATATTTCTTGGATATTCCACTAAGAGAAAAGCTCTCAAATGCTACAACAATAGGACTTAGAAAATTGTTGAGAGTATCAATGTCAGGGTTGATGAATCCTCTGAGGAGCCTGAGGAAACCTGCAGCAAGCAAGTGGAAGATGAACCGGGTGTAGCCTTCTAGGAACTAGTTAAGAGAGAAACAAGCAAAGACCTTTGTGTTCCTATACCAGTAGAAGTTGTAGTAGGTGAAGAAGAAGATGGAGAAGAAGATAAAGAGGAAAAGCAAGTAGAACCAGCTAGAGTCATTCCTAGATATGTGAAACTACATCATGATACGAAGCAGATCATAGGAGATAAAGATGCAAGGATACTCACAAGAAGAAAGGTGAAAGAAAACTCTTGCATGATTTCTGAATTTGAGCCTAAGACCATTAGAGAGGCACTTACAGATGAAGAATGGATTAAGGAAATGTAAGAGGAGCTAGACCAGATAGAAAAGAATGCAACATGGTCCTTAGTATCTAGACCGGAACACAACAATGCCATAGGTACCAAATGGGTCTTCAAGAATAAGTTGAATGAAGAAGGCACAGTTTTAAGGAACAAGGCAAGACTTGTAGACAAGGGATATGCTTAGGAGGAGGGAGAAGACTATGGAGAAACATTTTCCCTAGTGGCTAGAGAGGAAGGTGTTCAAATGCTACTTACATTTGCAACATTTAAGGGATTCAAGGTATACTAGATGGATGTGAAGTTTGCATTCTTGAATGGAATCCTAGAAGAGGAAGTGTATATTGAGCAACCAAATGGGTTTGCCTTATCAGAAATAGTAACATGGTGTCTAGATTACACAAGGCTCTGTATGGATTGAAAAAAGCATGAAGGGCATGGTATGAATGATTACACTCTCATCTTGTGAAGATAGGATTCAGAGAACAAGTCAGGACAACAACATCTACCTGAAATCTGAAGGTGATCAGATTCTGATCTATGAAGTATTTGTAGATGACATAATCTTTGGAGGAGATGATGAAATGAGCCATGCATTTGTAGATGAAATGAAGAAAGAGTTTGAGATATCTCTGATTGGAGAGATAAAGTTCTTCATTGGTCTATAGATTCAGCAGATGAAAGAGGGTATCTTTATTATCCAATCCAAGTATGTCAAAGAGGTATTGAAGACCTTTGGCATGTAGGAGAGCAAACCAGTTGGTACACTGATGGTGACCAGCTATAAATTGACTAAGGAAGATGATTCAACATTGGTGAATGAGGAGGAGTATCGGTTAATGATCGGTAAGCTTCATTATGTGGTACACACCAGACTGGATATTGCTCATGCAGTGGGCATTGTGGCTCGTTTTCAGAAAAAGTCCAAGAGAATCCCACTTGGTAGTAGTCAAGAGGATTCTTAGATACCTGAAAGGAACAGTTGATTATGTATTATGGTATCCATACAATGGTGATTTTAATCTCAAAGTATTTACCGATGTAGATTGGGTAGGTAATGTGGATGACCGGAAGAGCACAACCGGTGGAGCGTTCTTTCTTGGTGGAAAACTAGTCTCATGGATGAGTAAGAAGCAGAGCTATATTTCCCAATCTACAACTGAAGTGGAGTATGTGGCAACATTTATGAACTGCACTCAAGAAATCTGGATGAAACATGTATTGGATGGTTTTAAAGTACCTATATTTGAACCGGTGAGTATATTTTGTGACAACACAAGTGCAATAAACATTTCCAATAATCCGATATTGCATGCTAGAACTAAGCACATTGAGTTCAAGTATCATTTCTTGAGAGAGAAGGTTCAAAACAAAGAGGTTGTATTAGAACATGTTTCCAGTAAGGAGCAGCTAGCAAACATATTCACTAAGCCCTTACCGAAGACTGCATTTACCTATTTGAGAGGTAAATTAGGGGTTCTACCCCTTCATGAAGTAAACTAAAGTTTTTTGCTCCACATCAGTCAGGTACTACAATATCAAATCTTTCAGGATTGATGTGTTGAAGGATGCTACTCCATAGGGGGAGCAACATAGTGGAGCTTGGAAGCTAGTGCCTCCACTTTGGCATTGTTGTCAAAGGGGGAGAAGATATTTGATGTATGGGGGAGAAGATATCTGATGATGAAGATATATGTTATAATTGCACTGGTCTATATTTTTTTATAGTTGCAATGCTACACTGAGTATTGCCATCAATGCCAAAGGGGGAGATTGTTGGCATATGATGAACCAATATGATGATATGATGATAATGTATGTTGTCATTGATGTCAATAAGTGCAGGTGAACCGGTATGAATATTGGAAGAGGTTGTTATTGACATTCAAGTTGGAGAACGAGTATGAAGGGATGAAATGGACTGATGTCAGGGTTTCACTAAGTGTGATTACCGGTTGGTAGTCTCAGCTCTAGGGTTTCCAGTTTGGCAATCTAGCTTGTGTGATGCAACCAGTGACATTTTGTGATGAGTTAGCTAAGAAATAAGGATGAGATCGAGATGCCACGTCAGTTTTGTGCATGTGAAGGATTTCCTTGAGGATCTTGCATGTGAAGATCGATGGCATTAAATGTCTACATCAGGAATGAACATTCTTCTTAGCGATATGTGAAGAGAGTGTGATGGGTTACTTATTTCCATGTGCGGTGAACAATGAATGATGCAGAATGACTTGTGATCTATTTGAGATTGTTTTATTCTATGCAAAGTGTTTGAATGGTCAGGATTGAACCGCTTGTGATTGTAAACCTAAAATGTTTAGGGTTTAGGGTTTATGATACCGACCTAATTGTTGTTTATAAGGTCGATGAGTTTTGATATTGTAAGTGTTGGCAAATGTTGTGTTGTGTATCCGAGTGATGAGATACTTGCCAGACCAGTGAATGGAAAACTACAGAGTGTGATTGCAGAGTAGAGGAGCTAAAAAGGATCTACCTTAGCATGTAGTGGTGTTATCAGATCAGAGCTTTCACTATTGTCTTCTAACTATTTCAATAGGAGGAAAATCCCTTTGTCAGGTAGCTTTAACAGGCTTAGTGTAAATCCTATAACCAAGTGACTCAAGATCATTGAGTTCTTCAAATCCTCTAGCAAGGTAACCTTTAATAGGGTTTCAACCTTTGACAGGGTATACAACCATCACTTAACCAAGTGATCTTTAACAGGATCGGTTCCTAAAAGAACCTTATTGTAAAGTCTTTAACAAGACTAGGCTCCTAACAGAGTGAGCTTGAAAAGAGTTCAAATACAAGCTTGTGGGTATTCATCCCAATCGTGGTTTTGCCCATTTGGGTTTCCCCGTGAAAAATCTGTGTCATGAGTTGTGCATTTTTCATGTGATGATTGAGCAGTCTTTGTTTAGGTGAATATGCATGCAAAGATAATGGTTATGGTATTATTGATACAACACATACATGAGTATATTGGTGCAGTAGTTATCAAGTGTTGAATGTTATTTGAAGTATTCAGTTTTACTAGTTTAGTTGTCTGAAGTCTTACTCTATTTAACCGGTATTGCCATGGTTAATGATGAAGACAACTGGTTAGCATTGTTTTTACTTGATAAGTTGTTGAGAAGTTTTTGTCTGTACTGATTCACCCCCCCCCCTCTAAGTACCATTTGGGGTATTTGTTGCTCATCATTATTCATCAGTCCAAAGTAGTATAACCTTGTTGACTAGTTAGAAAAGATGCATGCACTAATTTCCATCCTTGAGAGTTTGTGGTTGTCACCATCACATAAAATGATCTTGGACAATGCTCTCCAATAAGTGTTTGTCCCATCCAATATTAATGTCGACCAATTTCAAGCTAGGGTGGGTAATCTTAAATCATCTCATTGCCTCATTTTCACTAAAAATGATGATTCATCCATACAACAACCGCATAATGGTCCACTTCACATTGAAGGTTTCATTAACAAACATAGAGTCAAGTGAGTCTTGATAGATGGTGGTGCTCATTTGAACATATGCACATTGCAAAGTTAGTAACAACATTGAGATACTAAAAAAATATAGTAGATGTTAGAAATAATATCACCATCAAGTCCTATGATGATGCAAAATGATCCTCCAAAGGATGTGTCACTCTACTAATCAGGGTAGGACCTATGGTGAAGGATGTGGTTTTCCTAGTCTTAGATCTACTCCTCTCATATTACCTTCTTCTAGAGAGACCTTGGATACATGCCATGCAAGTGGTACCCTCCACATACCATCAATGCATTAACTTTCCCCATAATGAAGTGGAAATAACAATTTTAGGTAATGCTAACCTCTTTGCCTTTTGCAACAATATAAGGCATCAAATTGATACTACTATGCATAACAACAGAGAAGCCACTTCCTCATCATCCTATGTTAACCCTAGTTCTCTCACCAGTAATCCAATCCCTACACTAGACAACGCCAAACTGAAAATGAAGGTAAAGGATGTTCATGCCCATGAGAATATAACATTAGCTAAATTTTATGTGTTGACCAACTACCTCTCTCACCCTGAACATATAGAAAACCTCAATCTTCACTATAGACATCCACTATAGCTATAACATGTACACTTGCAAGGTTCACTCTAGGAAGAAGCCAAGATGAAGAAAATGCTAAAGAAGATTTGACAAATTGGATCTACACAGAGGAGTTAGCCAAGGGTAAACACCTGTAGACACCTAAATTTGGTTAATTAACTTAATCAAATTTAAATCCTTTTCTTTCAATTAATTAATCTAATTAATTAATTTCCCTATCCCTTCCTTCCAATTAATTAATTCTTAATTAATTTATTAACCCCCCAACCCATTTCCTCCTAATTAATTAACCTAGTTAAATAATTCCCTTGTTGCCATCCCATTTGGTTAATTACCTTATTAATTAAATGTCCCCTCTCCAAGCCCATGGATTAATTAATTTAATTAATTAATTTTGTTGAAATTCCTATTTGAGTACATGGCTCCTAAATTTTCTCCCTAACCTCTTTCCAACCCTATCCTTCCAACCAACCTTATCCTATCCCTTCTAGCCTCCCACACATGTATGCACATCCTAACCAATTCCTTATTTTGGGTGGCCTTTTTCCAAAATAGACATGTCCTCGGGGACACATGTCACTCTTCCTATTTTTGGGTGGCTTTTCCCAAAATAGACACGTGTCCTCATGGACACATGTCATTCCTTTTCCATATAGTTGAGCCACTTGTCCTTTTTTGGAGGACAAGTGTCTCCTCTTCACCTCCCCTTCCTTTCCTCATCTTGCCTATTTAATCCCCCTCATTTTAAGACCAAATCATCCACCTTTATTTAATCATACCATCATAATGCCTAAATAATCTCTTTCTAATCCATCTTCATTCCATGCATTGTTACTCTGCAGAAATCACCACTCAACCCATCTTTTATCATTTTCATTCATCAATCCATTTATCAGTGCATCAATATCATGGAGCAATATCGAACATCCAAAGATTTCATCGAGCATACATAAAAATCAAGGAACTATCAAATCTAAGCGGGATTTTGGTTTGCATTTGCTATTTCATTTGAATTTCATTTTCATTTAATTGTTCTAATCTTGAGGTGTATGATATCTTGTGCTTGTTTGGTTAATTAGCTTTCTTTTTAGCCCTTAGTTTAGCACACACATTTTTCATCACACAACACCCTATAAAGATACCAATAGAAATCTATGGAAAAGGATTCAAAATGATGCAAAAGAGGGGTTATGAAGGACATAGTTCTTTAGGCTTACAAAAGTAGGGCATGCAAGAACCTTTACAATCTTCATTACAACCTAGAAATAAACTTAAAGGACTAAGATATAGTGCAAATCAAGTAAGCACTTCTCAATCAAAATCCACAAATAAAACAAATAGGAAAAAGGGTTATGTTGCACAAAAGTCAATTACTCTAAGGTTCAAGCTATTGTCCATTTTAGACACACAAGCAACATCATCAAGCCCATCAGATACGACACCTTCAATAACTGTTGGTAAAACTTTCACACCTAGAGAGATACACATGATACTATGAAAAACTTCTATAAAGTGATTCTGAGATAGATTCACATGAATATGAATGGGATTCTTTTGATTCATTTGAAGATAAAAGAGTGGGAGGAGAGGCATGGATCAAAACTTTAGAGATCTTATTGAATAAAAGTCACAATGTCTTTCTGATAGATATGTATCACCCCCTAAGCCTGCATATGAAGAGGAGAGTACTAACAATAACCTCAATACCTTCGTCTTCACCTTAAATGCCACATCCTATAACCTTAACCTAGTCAATGAGGTAATGCCCCTTATCCATTGCCAAATAATTTGTTGGGACCAACAAGGTCCCCCATGCCTAGATGTGTTTGAAAATGATGACGTGATTATTGACTTCCTTGAACTTCAAGATAACATACCAAGTGGGGATTACAAGGTTGGTTTTTCTATTGAACTCAACATCATAACTTACTTTGGAGAGAAATCCAAACCTTTTAGTCCAAAAAATATAACAATCAAGAATGGATCTTCTAGTGAAAACCACACTGTGACACTTCTAGATCCTAGAAAGGTAAAAATAAAGGATTAATCCAATAGTGAAAACTTTTCTAAGGCACTTGAGGATGGAAGGTTTGACGTTATGCCCTTCAACATGAATCAATAAAGATCATCTATCCTTGTGGAAGAAACAAAAGAAATAAATTTGGGAACAATGATAAATCCCCACATGATACACTTATCAACATCATTGACTCTAGAATAAGATCCTAGTTTTGTAGAATTCTTTCAACAAAGACAAATCAACTTTGCATGGTCTTATGTGGACATGCCATGACTAGACCTAGATCTAGTGATGCAACACTTAACAGTGGTAGAAGGAGAAAAACCAATGAAAGAAAAGATAAGGAAAATGCATCCTCATATCATGCTCTTAGTAAAGGGTAAACTCAAAAATATATTTAGGCAAATTGATTATGCAAAATGGATATCTAATATTGTACCAGTGGAAAAACCAACTAGAAGCATCTGCATTTGTACAGATTTCAGGGACATAAATAAAGCTTGTCCAAAAGATGACTTCCCCCTTCCTAACATCGACATGATTGTGGATATGACTGTTGGAAATGAAATACTCTCACTCATGGATGGATTTTTTGTGTATAACCGTATCAAGATATCACTTGAGGATCAACACAAAATAACCTTCACTTGTCCATGGGGTACTTACTATTGGAATGCAATGCCATTCAACCTAAAGAATGGTGGAGCTACATATCAACAAGCTATGACTACTATCTTTTGTATTTTTCTCTATGAGAAGTTAGCCTTGGATATTAAGTCTGGAGAATTCAACTATATCCTTTTTATAATCATTTTTTATATAGTGGATTATCTTATGGGTTGAATACCACCATGGTTTTTCCCTATTTGATTTTTCCACGTATAAAGATTGTTGTTCCTATGTGAGTGCTTATGCTACTATTGTTTAATTCTTTATGATGTGGATAAATGTTTTTAAGTAGTTAATTGTGTTATTGAGTTCCAGAATTTAGTTTATGTTGATTATGTTGGCAATTGACACTCATCTGGTTTATTTGTGTTGTCATTGATGGAAACACATATAATTTTGGGTTTGAAACTTAACCAATACTCGCTGGTATTCATGATTTGACAACCAACATTCAGGAAAATTGAAAAACTAGGAACTGGTACATGAGGCCGACATAGGAGATCAATCTGATGCGTCTAATACGGTAGCAATCAATGGCATTAGTCATGAAGTTTAATGTATTTATTTTTGTCTAGGCCGACATGTAAATAAATTGTAATATCATTATAAGCCGACATAAGGCATTTATGTTTATGTTTGGGAAGGGTATTTAAGTCAGTTCATATAGGATATTTTTGGATATGATGATATTAAGAGATATACATATGATGCGAGATATAGTGCGAACAATATTGATCGACTATGTGCAAATATAATATTTTATAGTCGGTCTTGGTTATTAGTTTAAAGGTTTGGGATGCAGAGCAAGTTACCGGTCATACAGGCTAACATTTCCATGTATAAATAAGATTGCAGAGTATGAACCCTTGATCACATGACTCAAAATGGCTATACAATGGAACCTGAAGGACCTACAAGTCTATGGTGACTCTCAACTGGTAATTTGACAAGTTAATGATGACTACCAAACCAAGGATAAAAAGATCATGCCTTATAAATGTATGGTCGATAGCTTTAAGCAAATATTCACAACTATTAATTTTGAGCAAATCCCATGAAACATAACAAAGCTATAGATGCAATGGCTATGATAGCCTCTCTCCTAAATCTACCACAAGATTCCACATGCTATGAGTTCTTAGTCGAACAACCATGGATCCCCATTTATGATATCCCAGAATTCAAAATGGTATGTCAAATTGTTGGTCCTAATTTCCCTCGGTATGGTGATTGCTATGCTTACCTTCATGATCAAATCATTCCACCAGACCTATCAAATAACCAATGTAATACCTTCATATGCCAATCATCTCGATACAAAATAATGTCGATACCCTATATCGACGAGGTCTTGATGGTACTCTCCTAAGATATTTAGATAAAGGAGAGGTGACGACAAATTTACAAGAGGTACATGGAGGTATCTACAGAGCTCACTCTAGTGGCCCTTCTTTGGCTAAAAGGATCATGAGAATAGGATACTACTAGACTACAATTGAGAAGGACTCTTATTATTTTATTAGAAAGTTAAAGAAATGCCAAGTTCATGAAGACCTAATACATGCACCAACGCAAGAACTACAACCTATTGCAACACCATGGCCTTTCTGCCAATGGGGACTTGACCTTGTGTGTAAGATACATCCATCATCATTAGGTAGTCATAAATTCATTATGACTGCCACTGAATACTTCACAAAATGAATAAAAGTTGTTCCATTAACACAAGTCACCGGTAAGAAAATTGCATCCTTTATTCTCAATTATATCATATGTCAGTATGATGTTCCCATGTCCATTGTCATAGATAATAGTCCTCCATTCAAAAACCAAGATGTCCATGAACTTTGCAAAAAAATCCATATCCAGCACCGATTCTCCACCCCATACTATCCACAAGGCAACAATCAAGTGAAAGCTTCAAACAAAAATATCCTAAAAATCCTGAAGAAAATAGTCAATGACGTCGGTCGTGATTGGCACATTCATCCACATCTTGCACTATGGATGTATCGAACTAGCATTTGAACCCCTATAGGCTCAACACCATATTCACTTGCTTATGGAGCAAAATTTATCTTACTTATTGAGGTTGAGTTACCATTCATGTAGGTATCACTGCACAATGTAATTGATGATGAGGAATACAAGGTCTCACATCTTCAAGACTTGGAATTGTTAGATGAGAAGTGACAATCTTTCTTCAAACACCTTAATGCATATCAGTAGCACATGAGCAAAATCTACAATCATAGAGTCAAGCATAGAGAATTTGAAGTTGGTTGTAGTGCCTCTTCTTGATTCGTCTTTCCTTTTTGTGCATCATTAGATTATATTGGCATAGCTTAGACTATTTTTATGATGCTTCGAATAGATGTTTATGGATTTATCTATGTTTTAGATGCTTCTGTATGGAAATTAGAGATATTATATGTGCTAGAATCATGATTGCATGTTGATGATGATATTTCTAGACTATTATGATGATGGATTACTCTTTGTTGATTGATATGTGTGCTCATTCCTATGTGTGTATCATGTTTTCTCTATGTTAATTTGATGATATCTTATGATTTTGTAACCCTATTTCATGATTATGATTCTATGCAATGTCTTGATGTTATATTGTGTGACTATTTGCATGAGTAGAGATGATTTCATATCACTCATTGTGAGCATGATATGCCATCATGATTCTCTATCACTTGCCTGTTTATTTCATGTTTTATGTATGATTGCATATGTCATTGTATATGTATTGGTGGTGACAGGTTTGTAGGTACCATACATTGACTCCACCTGGCTCCATAGGTCTGAGTGTGTCTTATCCCAATGGCAGGTTGATCGAAGATGACATGAGAACCCACCCTATACTCTAGGTTTAAGTTGATCACCCTTGTTAGTTTAGTGTCTTGGTGTGATTTTTCATTTGTCATCTAGTGATTCCTTGGGTTATTCTATGTTTGATTGCTTGTACAATGTTGTGTTTATTGATTGGTTTAATTATTAATTAATTTATTAAATTGACTCATATAGTTTAATAATATTAAATTAAACTAATAGATTAATATAGTTTATAATAATAAAATAAATAATTAGTTGGTATAAATATTTAAATATTAATGTGAGATTATTATTGTTATTGTTATTTATTCTTGGTTTATCAAGGATTATTTATTGATATTAAAGATTAATTATTATTTAATTGATTATTTGTGGATATTTATTTATATACCTTTGAATTATTTTTTATTGGAGCCTTTATTTAATTTGTAGATTTTGATTTATTATTTGTCCTTGATTTATTTTATTGGGCTTGGTCTACTATTATTTCATTTGGTTTTAAATTAATTACTTATGTTTCTTGTTTTATGGGTAAATGGAATATACATATTACTTACCTACCCTATTTTACCATTGGTTGTGAGCACATTGGATAAATATTATTTTATTATATTTGCCTTGTAATATGGTATGGTAGATAGAAAATATATTATTTTTCTATATTTTGATTGGCCGACATTGGCATTGGTTATGGGTTGATTTTCTATTTAATTGGCTTCTTGTGCATTCACCTGGGTTGGCTTTCGGGAAGAATTTTCTATGCATTCAGCTTGGCTTTGGATTTTTGTTGCTTGAGGATTGTTCTCGGTTGCTCTTCATCAGATTCTTGACCATAACTTCTATATTTTAGGTTGGAGGAATTTCTCCTTATGTATTTTATTTTCAAAGAAAGATTGTTTGCTTCGTATATGTTGAGAAAGACTGTTCTCTGGCAAATTGGGGAAAATAAACTTGTTATATAGTTTTGTTTGGAATTATTTCATATTTATTTTATATCCTAAGGTTAAACTTTATAGCTGGGGAAAAATAATTGGGTTTTGGTTGTACACAACAGTGAATGCATCCTGTCTGTGTATTCTGGATTCCTTTCTGTATGTGATTTTGTTGGATCTGAGTGTGTTGGTTGCATTGGATTCTTTTGTTATGTTTTGGGAAGAGTCAGGAAGTTTTGGTTGTCCCTATGAGTTATCTCGTGTCTTCATTAGATATTAGTTTCCCTAGGACTGTGATTGTTGTTTTGATATATTCTTTCCTTATGACTTGTGATTTAAATTTTGGTTTATTTCATTCATTTCCTCTTCTTTGGGCATTTCTAATGAGCCCTTATTCGAGTCTTTTCGATACTTATTTGATTTTATTTTTCATCCATAAGTTTTTCCTTTTCAATTGTGTTCTCAGAACAAATGCATGAAAACTATATATGCGCTACTGAATTATGTATATGCACTACAAAATTATGTATATGCACTAAATAATTATGTATATGCACTACAAAATTATGTATATGTGTCACACGACTATGTATATACGCTGCAGGATTATGTAAATGCACTATTCTGTATAGCAAATGCGTTGTTCTATCTGTTTGTTAGACTTTGAGTGATTTTTGAGATTTTGATTTGGTTTTCTAGTTACCCAGAGGTTGTATTCGATACTTGAGATGTTCCAGGTCTATTTTATTGATTGATTATTGGTTAATTGTGATTATTTGGCTTGTATATGAGTTTATCTTATAGCTGGGCTCCTTGGTTGTATTCTTATATGATGGTTTCCATGTTGCATGGTATGTTATTGACTGATTTGATACCTTGGTTGCTAGGTCTTGTATTGTTGTGAGTCCATGGTTATGTTGAGATATTTTGTGCATTGCCTTGTTGTTACCCTAAGGTCTAGGTGTTGGAACACAATGGACCACTGAGAGGGGGGTGAATCAGTGGTGATCAATAAAAACTTTTACCATCTAAAAGACCTAAGCATTAACAACTTTAATCACAAGACTATGAACAAAGATATTAAATAGATCAATAGACACACACAAGAGGCATACCACATAACACTAGATGCATGAGGAAAACCCACAGTGGGAGAAAAAAATCTTAGTGAGAAATGCTGCTGAAGTCTACTGCTCCAATCCAGCCTCATTGGAAATCACTTGTTACAACATTTAGGGCACCAAAAAAAGGAGAACCAACCCCTAATATTTATGGGCTACAATGCAAAGGAGCACCAACCCCTACTTCTAAGCACCCACTTAGAGATTACAATAAGGTATATTCAAATACATATAAAGAACCTTGTTATAGATGATATTCTATAACATCTAACTGATTTCCTCTTAACTTTCTTCTCTCTAATATATTCTCTTTGTTCTACTCTCCTCTCGGCTCTCTATTTTGGCCTACTCTATACACTTCTAGTTTTTGCTACTTTCTGATCTCTGCCTCCTTCACGTGTCTCCAAAAAGCACCCTGTTTTCTACCTTCCTTTGTCTTCTACAGATAACACTATTTTCTCCTCCCTTAATCTCTATTTGCATCTCTCTATCTCTTTATAGTCCTTCTGCAACTACAAACCTATCAGCTCGGTTGCTATAGCACCTTGTCTATTCACCTCTCTCTATCTTCAGTAGTAATCAATTCAAGAATAATATATGGTGGTTTATCGAGTCTTTATGTAATCTCCAACCACCTTCATAAGGTCGGTCAGATCATGACTCATCACAGATCACACAAACACATTCTGTCTCATTGTCATCCACATGATCTATTTAAGTTCCTAAGCATATTGCAAATCATTCACATAAATGGTTTGTATTTGACCAGTAAACAGTTCAAGTTTCTAGACATGCCAACCTGTGTGACATGAGCCACTTTGAATCTAAGTCGTTGATCTTGCATGATTTAACTAGATTGACTTGATCATAATCGTCATCGTGGTAGTTCCACGCACCACATCATCCCTATGTTTTTTGGCATGCAATGTGTCCTCAAATTATCCTCAATTTTCATCCAGGTCACTTGGTCAAACCAGGTCAACCATCCACGTGGACTGTCAAGCTACCCAGATCGATTGATTTCCATGTTGTCGCTAACCTTCGTGTTATGCTGCAAGTATCACACCTATCAGAATTACAATAAGCTATTATACAGATCCACTATGTTTCCATGTTACTCGTATCAGGTTAACTCATTTTAATACATCTCCTTGAAGCTCTATCAGAATAACTTTAACTATCAGGTTGACTTCTTGCCTCTATTCTGTCTTCACTAGCTATCCCAATGAGCATTTGATTCCTTTGAACCCTCTCATCACCATTGGTTACTTGGATGAAAAATTACACCTTTGATTTCACCTATCGCCATAGGTTATACTGAAATGTAATGTCCATGTTGATACACCTTATTGGCATAAGTTACCCTAATCGTAAATCATCATGCAAAAATGACTATCATCGGAATAGTCAACACTATCGGCATAGGGAAAACTTGTCAAAATGACATAACAAGTTACTCTGATGACATATTGTTTGCTTACCCTTCATTGACATAGCTATCCCGAACTCAACCTCCATGATGACAAGATTCATCAGCATAGGGTACCCCGATACACATACCCATCAGAATAGTTAACACTATCGGATTAACATTTGAATTCTAATTTGTTAATACAACCTTATTCCAATGACTTAATCTTGAGAAAACATCAACGTAGCTATTCTAAAATCAAACTCCAATGGACTTCAACATATCGGTATATGTTATTCTGATGACCTTACTAGAAATTCTTCTCTTCGTTCTCCTATGTCGCAATAGTTTGGTCTATTGATATAGAGGAAATTAGTCATCCCGCCTTTAGTAGCTATTCCAAAAACACACACTTGATCTCTCGGTCGGCATAAGCTATTTTGATATACTGGTATCAAAGTAGTTTACTCTATTGATGTTACTTGAAAATTTTATTGCCCCTATGTTAAACTATCCCGATATGTAACACAAACTTTGTATTCGACATTATTTTGATATGACCACCACACCTGCATAACACATGATTGGTATAGCTATCCCGATCTGATAATTTTTGCACCTACAACCTAGAAAACACTTGATTCTCTTGTTCTGATATCTTCTTCTTTGCATTCTCTTGGCATCCCTGCAAAACTTGTTGACATCAATGGCAATAATTCCAACACTAGGTGCATGCTAGGGGGAGTGGGCTTCCAAGTGAGTGACTGGGATTGCAAGGGGGTAGACAACTAGGTTACCCGAGGTCTAGATCATCGGTTATCTCATTGGGAGTTTGACTTTGTAATCAAGTGATAACTTAATATTAGAATTCTTGGATTTGGCTATAATAGTTCATCTTAATAAGATAAGAAATGGATGGTGGCCCCTCTGCCTTGCCTAATGACAGTGAACTGGGATAGGATTGGGAAGGCTTTGGTAACCTAGGTAAGATAATATCCCTTACCCCATTAAGGTTGAGATGGCTACACATGTGCATCTAGGATGAGCGGGACATGATATGCCCAGGTTCCTAGTTGTTACATGTGATGAGACTCTTTTCCCTACATGTAGGTCCTAGTGCCTTGAGCCTTGTTGACGTGTCACCTCTTGAGGTTTATGTTGGATTTCTTATTGGGTTTTATGATTTTGCATTCTTGTTTCTTGTGTTTGTTGTATTGGTCTTCCTTGGATGTTAGGTGTTAGCCTAGATCTAGAGTATGAGTGGGATCTTGTGTTATCTCCTAGAATGGGGGGTGGTTCCTTATGGTTCCACATGGTTGGGTGGTTTGATGCCTTCTTCCATTGGGATGTTCTTCATTGGATGCTCTTGTGTGAAAGTGGATATCTTGTCTTCTCAGCTATGGATGTATACTTGTAGTAGATTGATGTAAATGATTCTTACAACATATGTATGTAACTGGATTCATGATGTAATTGTAATGTAATGAGAACTATGTACCTTATTGGGAGAAGATATTATATTCATGTAAAAGGTAGTTAGCATTCTAGGAGAATAAATGGTGTAGTATGTGACATTGGTTTATTAATGAAAAATAATTTATAGTTATGCGTATAAACTCTTGTGATGTTTTTAATGTGGTAGTTATCTTGAGAATAGTTATTAATGATGATAGAAATGAATATGAGATGGAAATTAGAAACATTTGGTATTGGTGCCTTAAAATTAACTTATAAGGGATTGGTTAATGCTTGCATAGTAGATGAATGTATTAATATTAAGAATAATAGATGATCTTATATGCATGGGAAGGATAAATGATGTTAGAATTAGTGTGCATTAGTTCATTGGTGGTAAATGTGTTATCATGCTTATGAAGTGGTGTTTTTGCTTTGGATAGGTTTAGGTAATGGCATTGTGATGCCCTAGGGAATGATAATGATGTTGAGTTTATTTCCGCTTGCATTATTTTCTATTGTGATTATGTTAAGATAATTAAATTTTAATGGATGAATATTTCACTTTGAATAGATAGTTAAATGTATTGCTTTAGTAAATGTAAATTTTTATTTATCACTATGTGCATGTTAGATTAGTGTATTTTTCTAGGGTGTTTTGGTGGGAATTACATTGGTGATCTTTTCCTTAGAGAAAATCCTCACAACCAACCAAACAAGGAAAAGAGAGGAAAATTTGAATCAAATTGGCTAGGTCTCTATGTAATTGCTATAGTCTTTGGGTCGAGGGCATATTAGCTGGCTACTTTAGAAGGGGAAACACAATCAGATCCAATCAACAACATGCATCTCAAGAAGTTACATACATAGTGTCTAGAGAATTAAGGCCCACATATTTCAAAAACATTCAGAAAAAGTCCTGAAAAAAGTATACAAATATTGAAAAAAAAAATAGTAAAGAGAAATCATTCACCCAAATGGTGAAAACCACTCAGGTGGTGCCTTGGACAAGTATGATGGTGAAAACCTCATAAATAGGCACCATGCATAAAGAATTTTCTCTATTGTCTTTCAGATTCATTGATCAAATCCTTTCATTCATCCACAACATTCCATACTTACCATGGCTTGATATTGATCTATCATTAATATTTGTCCTACAGTCCCACCATCACACTTAGCACCTACACCTAACTGGGGGCAATTTTCCTTTGCATAATTATGGGAGTGGATCTTAAATATCATTGATTCATAGAACTAACTTACTGTAAAAATCCAAAAACATTTTAAAGATGTCCTAAAATAATCCAAAAATATCGCAAAAATCAATCAAAAACATTGCAATGAATTGATTCTTGTTCACACAAACATTCGGTCATACACAAAAATAGAATAAGCTTACAAATCAAATACTCAAACAAGAAAAACTATCTATTAGTTCATAGACAATCAAATGCCTAGGCTCAAACATGGAGAACTCATCTCATTTGGTTCTAAGACTATCTTGGGTAACTTTGTTACCTTATGAGGTTTCAGAAGATGAATGTATGAAGTTGGCTAAGAAGCTTTTGATGATGCCTAAAGATCCAAATGTAGAGAGATTTGGCACAAGGAATGAGATAATTGGAAGGTCTAGAATGCTAGTACTAGTGAAGAAGTCTAGAATATTATCTAGAGATAGTCTCCCTCTAGTTATAAGGTTCAAAAAAGGTCCACAAAAGGAAATTGTATCGGTGGATATTGATAGTGATGTTGAGGAAGAAATGATAAAAGTAGAGCATGAGTTAGTTCAGGATGAGGAGAGAGAAGAAGAGCAATAATTTTTTGAAGAAATATCTAATGATGAAGTGACAATAGAAGAAAAGGTATTGGAGGTGATCGAGATGATTGGCAGTATGGAGTTGACTAGTCATTCTTATCATGATAATGTATTGTATGAGAAAGATGTAATTGAAAAGACTTTTGTAAAGTATTTAGTGCAAAACAATTTGGTTGTGACTGATATTGCAGATTGTCTTCCAGAGGAACTTGTCAAAGTTCTTGATGAGAGAATGGCTGAGAAAGATGTCGATGAAGAATTTACCAAAGCAGATGTGTAGAAATTGATGCTTGTTAAATGCAGGAAGGCACACCATGTGTTAATTCTTAATTTGTTGAACTTCAGGAAATCAATTAGTGAAGTTGAAAATTTGTACAAATACTATTTAAAGTGGTTGGCTGCGACACAAAAAATTTAAAGGTGAAATTGATTGGATTGAATCTTAGTTGGTTGAAATGGGTAAAAATTACAGAGTGATAATATATGTTTATGGTAAAGAAACAAACAAAGCACATGGATTGCATATGTTAGGATTCCCAAAGATACTGAGAGGGGGGGGGTGAATCAGTATCTGACCGGTATTTGATTTTCTTAACTTATAACATGAAAAACATATCAAACCTGTGTACCAGTAAACCAAAAATAATGCAGTAAATAAGAATAGCAACCACAACATAAGAGACACACCATAACACAATATTTTAACGAGGAAACCTGGTGTGGGAAAAACCTCGGTGGGATTTGTGACCCACAATGGCCAATAAGAGAATATTATTGCTTACAATAGGGGCCTGCACATGCAAGAAGGCCAAGTGCTTAGAGCTCACTGCTCAATTAGAAAGAAGTCACACTAACTTACAAATGGATTATACAAATCCAATGTCTTGTACTACTTCAGATCAACATCTACTATGCTAGATTCAGTACCGGTTTAAGCTCTGTAATATACATAAACCCTTATCCAATATTTGCCTTATAATTCGCATATTAGGTCTGCATTAATCCTTCCATCTCTCTATCCATATCTCTCCTAAATGATCTACAATGATCTCATACATATATGAGTCATATTACAATCTACCAATTTGGCTTACAAAAGATTTTACAATTAATTACAAAATATATTTATACAAAATTCTTGTCGGCCAGGGTGCCGGTAATCTTTCTTTTGGTGTCGGTGATCTGTATGCCAGTGTAGAGTCTGACGGTGCCGGTGCCTATGTCTGCCTGCTGGTATCACATGATTGTAAGGTTTCCATCAATGACAATGCCTTCAATCACCTACAATTTCTCATTGGAGTGTGCATTTGCCAACAATCGCCCCCTTTGGCATTGATGGCAACACTCATGAGAAAAATCAAAAGGTGTCCAAAATGATGTCCAAAAAGAATTTCTTACCAAAACTGTGTTGTCAAAAATCCATGCTCCCCTTGAGCTGATGATGTCCTATTCTGATCATTTTTCTCATCTCACTACTCCCCCTCTGACATCAATGACAAAGGTTGTCATTCACTGTCAGTGGAGTGTGGTTCCTACCTAGATTCTTGTAACCGGTGGGTTATAATCCGGAAAAGATCTACCAAAACCAAATTTAAACTGTCACTGAATCTTTTGCTATCTGTTAATGTGACTTGTGTTCTCTGAACTGTACTGGTTAGTATGTGCATTTTCTCTTCTGGTGACTTGAGTCCAGGGACCAGAGCCTCAGAAATTTCTTTTCTCAAAGAACTGAGGTAATCTAGTTTAGGACCTAGTTTGCATTTTAAGCTCTTTGCCTTATGCTTTATTGTCTGTTTATCCTTTTCTAACTTCTCAATTTTCTCTTCAAGATTTGCAATTTTCTTTTCTATTTCCAAAACTGAATCTGATGTGCCTATTAGATTGTCATTAGTATTGTTAATCTCAGTTTGTGTTTTGCTGATCTCTGAATCTATGTCCTGTGTCAAGATGTCAGTTTTGCATGTATCCCTGTACAGTTTCTTGAAATCCAAAATTGTTTCTCCTAGTGCTGGTAATAAGGTTTCTGTTTTCGCTTTATTCTTCTTTACTATTTCCTCAAAGAATTTCTCTTTCTCCTTATTCATCCTCTCTTTGAATGTGTCTTCATTGATTTGATCAACTACCAAAATGTTACCGGTGATGAATTTAGACAATGTCTAGTTGACCTAAAGAATCTTTATTATCCACAATGCACTTGGGTGCCATCAATTTAAGAATGGGGATTGTATCATCAATAGCCTTATAAGCTTGTGCATTACACTCTGTGATTTTCTTTATTGAGTCCAATAAGACCTTTGTCACATTTGTAGGCCAGAATTCTGCTATAGAAATACTAGATGTCTGTCCAACTATTTTTACAATTTCCATGCTGCCGGTTGTAGTAATAACCTTTCTTTTCTCTTTCTTAGGAGGATCTGTCTGGGTATGCATTTCTATTAGCAAAGGTTTTGGTTTTTCAATCTTTGCCGGTGGCACTGTCTCAGTTTGAACTTGTACATCAACCTGTTTCTATTCCAGTGCCTCAGATGGTTTCTCTGAGCTCTCAATTGTCGGTTTCTTGGATGTAGTCTCTGAATGTATTTCTGATTTTTGTGTATTTGCCTCTGCACTATTCATTTCTGGTTTCTCTGATTGTTTCTTAGTAGAGTCCTTTGCTGGTTTCTCTATCTCTGTGCTAACATTAATTTCCACATCTACAGTCGGTGGCTTAATAGCCACATCTTTCTTCTTATCCTCAGTGGTTTCTTTATCTACCACAATATTCACCTCTTGTGTATCAATATTCATGGTATACAAAACTTTAGATTCAAGATTTGTATCCTCTAGAGGAGTTTCCATACTCTCAGTAGTGGGTTGAGTGTCAACTCTTTCTACCGGTGGAGTATCAGAAAGAGGTGGGGGTAAGTTATAAATTATTTTTAGGTTCGGAGGTCCACTTCCTTGCCTTTCCCCTTATCCCTATCTTTTTGATATACTCTGATAGTCTGGGTCTTTTGATTTCTTCCTATTCCTCTTTTTCAACAAAGAATATGTCCCATTGGTCCGCAGTCTCTTCTGAAATTTCATTCATTCTCCCTACCATCAGTGCTACATGCCGATGACCGGTTGAGAATACAGCTTGGTTGGCCTCACTGATTAATTGATCAATTTCTTACGGTGAGTTCACTTGGTGAACTACAAGTAATTTCTCAATTTTTATTTTCTTATCCAGCTCAACAATAGCTACCCTTCTAGCTTCAAGTCTTCTGTAAAGATCAGTGGGTATTTCATCAACAATTTCCATCAAAAATTTCTTGTAAATATCTAAGTGTAAAATTACATTATTTTCTATGCTTTCTCTATCATGAGCGGAAAGTGTATTGTATAGTTTGCTAATGTTCTTCAAATTTCCATCCTCTGTTATTTCACTAAGGAGCTTATCTAGTGGAGCAATGTCTTGTTTTACCTTTTTCTTCTTAGGAGTCAACTTCTTTATTGGAGGCCTCACTTCATGTTGCTTTTGTCTGGTTCTCTTGGGTGTGGCTGAGGGTGCCAGTGAGGGTTTTCTTTTTCTTTCCACCCTTTTGAATACTACTGGTATATCACTCTTAGAAGAAGTTCCAACTGGTGAAAGATGAGCTTCCAGTTGAAGTCCTTCCAGCTCACTTTCCTTGATACCAGTTTGTTTCAAAACATCTTCCTTAATTGCCTTTTCCTGTCGGGTTCCCTTCTTCACAGTTTGTTCAAATTTATTAACCCTTTTCCCATACTGAATTCCACTTTCAATTGTTTTAGCATTTCCAAAGACTTTCTCAGTGGGTTCCTTTGGTGCTTCAAGGAGGGCTTTTGCATAAGTTTCTATGATGTTATCATCTGTTTCATAGCCCATTTCAGTTACCCAGATAGTCCTAGGGACAACTGCCTCCATCCAGATTTCATCTTTCTTAATTACAAAACATATTTCCTTTTGATATTTATCCACAAGCCTATGACACTCTTGTTCTAGTCTTTATTCGAGCTTTTAGTGCCTGAAAATGTTCATTTATGTTTTTCTCCCTATTATCTCCCATGTTGTTTAGTGTATCCAAAAGTTGCTTTCCTACCGGTATGTCAAAACCAAAATCTCTCCTACCAATACCGGGTACTTACTTAGTAATATACAACATTAAACATACAAGTAAAATTCCAAATTTAAAGGTTCCTTTCTTATCTCCCTTTATCTTCTTCAGATTTTCTATTAATTCATCTTTGAGCCATTCACACACATCTATTCTAGCATTTTTGTTAACCATATCATATGCACTTTTGATAGATAGGCTTGATACTAAGTTTAACCTATTTGCATGTGTAGCCTTGTAGCCTAAAATCATACTGACAAATCTAACAATGATATCCTTCACATCATTTACCCTTAGGGACCTTTTGTCAAATGTTGTGCCGGTTAGGTCTATTATTGTGTCATTGGAGACCTTTTTAGTTCTGTCAGGCCTGCTACCGGTGGAAGGTAACCTTGTTACTACCTTTACTGCTTCTTTGGTGATATTATGGATTGAATCCAACCAAAATAATTCCCCATGAACTCTGCTTAGCACAATCCTTATAATATCCTTGGGAAAATCTGGGACACTAAGGATTTCAATAAAACCTACGGTTTCCACTATCTTATTTTCCAGTTTGATATTTCTAGATTCATCACAAATCACAGTCCGATACATTTCTTGATTTCATCATCTCCTAATTCCTCTATATGACAATGTATGTATATCCTAGGGTCTTCAGCATATACTACTCCCTTAGAAATTTGAGAAAATGCACCTATGGTATCATCTTTCTTCGCAATTTCGGTAACAAGCTTGAGTACGAGTCTAGGGTGCTTGATTACTTCAATCACAGTAGGGTTTGAAATAAATTTAGGAGTGGATGAGGAAGCCATAGTTATAAATACCTCAATATGCCTTTAGGATGACTGCTTGGATGAACTTCTTCGCTAAGGATGCCTTCGCTCGGGAATTTTCACACTCTCAAAGATTTGAATGCTCGATGAATGAAAAAGGAGCCAAAACACTTGCTTTATAATATTATTTTCTCCAACTACCACATTTAATGCTTGTCGGTTAAGTCATAACTTAACTCATCTGGTAAAGAAGTAATTTCAACTTCTCATCGTCAACCGAGGGTATGTTAGCATGTTTTTTCAGTTTGTTGCTAAACCCCCAAAGGATTTTCCTTCAGTTAGAAGAAGAGTCTCTTGCCGGTGGAGTGATATTATGTTCTACCGATTGAGGAGTATTCCCATCAACATTCTAATCTAACTTTCGGATCCATTGTTTTGAGAATTCTTGCTTTACCTATTCAATTTTTTCTTTACCTTTCAAACTAGGACCTTTGTTATTTGTCGATGAAGTCTTGCTTCTACAAAATTTTGCAATATGTCCAATTTTATTACAAGCATAACAAGTCACATTGTTTTCTGAATAGCTTTCCCATATCCTATGCCGGTATGTGTTCTACATTGATTAGATAAGTGTCCAAATCTTCCACAAACATAACATCTTACATTCATTCTACAGTTTTCTGAATTATGACCAATTTTGTTGCATTTAGAATATTGACCGGTGGGTGTATTAGTGTTATGATAATTTATAGATCTACACTGATTTTCTCTATGAACATACTTGTTACAGTTAAAGCATTTCCCATTTAATTTGTAAGCATTAGGTTGTCTTACTGGTTTACTATGATCATGATTGTTTGCAGTACCAAAGTTTTCACCAATTTCAAAGCCAAGGCCATTTGTATCACCATTAGGTTTCTGATTCTTCAGCATGTCAACAAGTTCTTCTGAACTTTTCTTGAATTTCTCCTTGTGTTGATTTGTAGCAGTCAGTTAATTCTCCAACATTTCTTTCTATCTCATGAGTTCAGTTCTTTCATTTTGTGTATGCATCAAATCTGTCTTCAACATATCATTTTCATGACTGAGTCTTGTGTTTTCATTTCCAGCATCATTTAGTCTTCTAGCCAAATCATCTTCATTCTTCTTTCTATCTTCAATTTCTTTACAAAATCTCATAGTCATATCCTGCATCTCATTCTTCATTGTATAGTTATCCTATCTTAGTTGGTTCACCAGATCATTAAGAGTTTCCTTTTCATCTTCATCATCTTGCATCTTTTCACAAAGTTCTCTTCTTTTATTCCTTTCTATAGTGAAATTTTCTTGAAGTCCTCAAATGATATCCTGTGCAGCCTTTAGATCATCCTCAAGTTTGATAGATATTAATTTTTTTGCATCATAGTCTAAAAGAGCTGTTTCCAATTGTTTTCTCAAATTTTCCATCTCTACCGGTGTCAAGATCCTCCTCAAGCTGTTAGGCTTTTGAAAATAGAGGACTAGGCTCTGATACCAATTGTTAGGATTCCCAAAGATACTAAGGGGGGGGGGGGGGGGGGGGGGTGAATCAGTATCTGACTGGTATTTGATTTTCTTAACTTATAACATGAAAAACATATCAAAACCGTGTATCGGTAAATCAAAAATAATGCAGTAAATAAGAATAGCAACCACAACATAAGAGACACACCATAACACAATATTTTAACGAGGAAATCCGGTGTGGGAAAAACCTCGATGAGATTTGTGACCCACATTATTCACTTACAGGCCAATAAGAGAATATTACTGCTTACAATAGGGGCCTGCACATGCAGGAAGGCCAAGTGCCTAGAGCTCACTACTCAATTACAAAGAAGTCACACTGACTTACAAATGCATTATACAAATCCAATGTCTTGTACTGCTTCAGATCAACATCTACTATGCTAGATTTAGTACCGGTTTAAGCTCTGTAATATACATAAACCCTTATCCAATATTTGCCTTATAATTCACATATTAGGTCTGCATTAATCCTTCCATCTCTCTATCTGTATCTCTCCTAAATGATCTACAATGATCTCATACATATATGAGTCATATTACAATTTGCCAAGTCGTCTTACAAAAGATTTTACAATTAATTACAAAATATATTTATACAAAATTCCTGTCAGCCAGGGTGCCGATAATCTTTCTTTTGGTGCCGGTGATCTGTATGCCAGTGTAGAGTCTGCCAGTGTCGGTGCCTGTGTCTATCTGCCGGTATCACATGATTGTAAGGTTGCCATCAATGACAATACCTTCAATCACCTACAATTTCTCATTGGAGTGTACATTTGCCAACAACATAATCAGTTAACCCTGAGGAAAAGTCAGAGAGATGAGTTCATCAGAATGTTTACATAGTTGAGAGTTGATGTTGAATTAAAACTCCACTTATTTGAGGTTGTTGATTGATGTTGAAAATGTAGAGAAAGGAGCTAAGAGTGTAAATTTTTTTGATGAGGATGTGAGTAAATGTGTTGATTGTAAACGCCAAAGTAGAATTTTGGATGCTTCTACTCATGCTTGGAAGGCCTCTAAGATAAAATTGAAGAAGTAGTTCAAGGATATCTAGATGAGTGACTTTGAATGAATTCCATGTTTATTGATTTGGTGTTTTATGGCCTTTGTCCTTGATGGAAAAAGGGGGAGAAATATTATTAAAAAATGTTCATATTTCATCTATTCTATGTTTATCTTGAGATATTGTTGTTAGGGAGAGTTGTTGGCTATTGTTGATTATTTTTGAAGTTATTTTTTAAGACATTTCATTTGGTAAAGATTTTTGTTGTTTGACATCAATGACAAAGAGGGAGATTGTTGCATATATGTGTCTTTATTGTCATTATTGTCAAATGGAGTGGTCTGGATATATTCTGGTCTAGACATCTAGTGTGGATCTAGTTCACTATTGAGAAGTTGTTGAGCTATCATCATTCTTAGATTAGAGAGTATTTTGGTAGTTCTGCATATTGGCAAGGTGTGTTGGAATAAGTTTCAACATGTTCTTATTGATGAATTTTGTTAGAAGCATGTTTTGGATGGTTAGGGTATTATTTTTTTTGGATTAGACTCTTTTCTTTGAGCAGAGATATATTTGGTGCAAGCTTTAGATCACATTATTGCAATTAGATATATTGTATATGTGGTATGGTGATTTTATAGGAAGTGTTCTTTTGGTCCAGTATTGCATGTTGGATGTTGTTCTTGGTCCGACTTATATTTTGCATTTTTTCTTTTTGGTCTGTTTGTATATCTTAAAGTGTATATGTTTCAATCCTTCTTTTCGTTGACTTGGCAAGAATGTAGGTGTGTGTAAAGGAGAGAGGATATGTGAATAATATGTGAACTGATAACTCAATGATAAATGATGAGTACCAAACCGGTATTGAGAGGGGGGGGTGAATTAGTATATGCACATAAACTTCTCCAGAGCCGGTTTCATTGCAGACTGTAAACTACTGGCAATCTCTAACACCGGTCCAAACCAGACTAATACCGATTAAACATAGTGCAACTATCAAAGACATGAACCGGTCAATCTTCTTAGCTTTCCACACAACCTACTTCCTCATTTCCACTTTGTCCTTATGCATAAACATATAATCTATCATCAGAAATATAATAACTTACTAGCATAACATGATTCACCGCTTAACAAAAAATAACAAAGCATCACATGAAAGAGGCATCACACATGACACACACATTTTTCACGTGGAAACCCAATTGGGAAAAACAATGGTGGGGAAGAACACCCACAAGCTATTTTTGAACTCTTTAGAAGTCCTCTCTATTAGGAGCCTATTCCGGTTAAAGACTGTTACAACAGGTTCTATTAGGAACCAATCCTATTAGGGATCACCTGGTTAAGGGATGGCTAGAATACCCAGTTAAGGGTTAAACCTTGTTAGAGGTTACCTTGTTAGAGGATTTTATGAACTCAATGACTTTGAGTCATTGTGTTAAAGGATTTACAACAAGCTAGTTAAAGCTACCCGGTTAAGGGATTTTCCAACTGTTGAAGTAGTTAAAGATCAACAGGTATTACAATGATCTGGTAATAGCACTCAATGCCAATGCAGATTCGCTTTAGTTCCTTCCTTCTACACACACACTAGGCACGTATCAATCCTCTTATCTGGTCTGGAAAGAATCATGTATCTCTATTTAGATACACACACATCATTTGCCAACAAACTCAACATGAAACACAACATCGACCTTATAGAACACAGATAGGTTGGCAGCATAAACCCTAAACCCTAAAGACTTAGGTTAAGCAATTGATTGGTTCAATCCTAACCATTGAGAACTTTGCATTTGAATACAATGGTCTTGAATAGATCTCAAGACATTCTCCATCATTTGTTCTTCACTGCTTCATGGAGGTGATAACCCATCACACATTCTCCATCGTTTGCAAAGACTTCGCACATCCTGAGGTAGATAGGATCAATCTCCTTCATGCAAGATCCTTCACGTGCATGAGACTGACGTGGCAACATGATTTGATCTCCATTAAAATGCTAACTCATCACACACTGTCATCGTGTTGGCATTATGTGAACCGGTATGAGGAAATGATGACATTGTATGTTGTCATTGATGTCAATATGCTGAAGAAGAGAGAACTAGTATGTTACCAAGAACCGGTATATGTGACAACCGGTATATCATTGTGAATCGGTATATGTGCCAAAGTGAAGCGATGTGTTTTTTCAAGGTGAACCGGCATGTGGTTATGGGAACCGGTACATGGAAGCTTTGTATGACTACTAGTTGGTAGTCTCAACTTCAGGGTTTCCGGTTGAAGTACTTCAAGCCTGTGTGACTCAACCGGTGACTTTGTGTGATGAGTTAGCATTGTAATGAAGAATAGATCATGTTTCCATGTCAGCCTTATGTGCATGAAGAATCTTGCATGAAGGAGATTGTTCCTATCTACCTCGAGAATGTGCGAAGTCTGTAAATGGTGATAACGCGTGATGTGTTATCAACCGCCATAAAATCGGTGGAAAATGAACGATGGAGAACATTTTGAGATTGGTTCAAGACTGTTGCATTTAATGCAATGTGCTCAACGGTCAGGATTGAACCGTTTCAATTTCTTAACCTAACAGGTTTAGGGTTTATGCTACTGACCTATATGTTTCCTATAAGATCGATGTTATGTTGCATGTTGAGGTTGTTGGCAAAAGTTGTGTGTGTGTATCCAAGAGAAGAGCTACATGATTCTTGCCAGACCAGAGGAGAGAAGTGATACCTGTTGAGTGTAAGTGTAGAAGGTGAATAGGAGCTAAAGCGGATCTACATTGGCATTGAGTGCTGCTACGAGATCATTGTAATACCTGTTGATCTCTAACCACTTCAACAGTTGGAAAATCCCTTAATAGGGTAGCTTTAACCGGCTTACTGTAAATCCTTTAACAGGGTAACTCAAAACCATTGAGTTCTTCAAATCCTCTAAAAGGTAACCTCTAACAGGGTTTAACCCTTAACCGGGTATTCTAGCCATCACTTAAATAGGTGATCCCTAACAAGATCAGTTCCTAACACAACCTATTGTATCAGTCTTTAACTGGACAAGGCTCCTAACAGAGCGAACTTCTAAAGAGTTCAAAAATAACTTGTGGGTATTCATCCCCATCGTGGTTTTTCCCAGTTGGGTTTCCATGTGAAAAAATATGTGTCATGTGTGGTGTTTTTCATGTGACGGTTTAAGTGATTTTTGTCTGAAGGTAAATCATGTTGATCTAGCTATTTATATATCTTTGATGATAGATTACCTGTTCATGCACTAGGGTGAAATGGAATGAAGTATTAGATTGTATGAAAAGATAAGTGTCAACCAATTTATGCTTGTCTCAGTTATTCTTGATTTTGTCATTTGAACTCTGTTTAAGATCGGTGTTGTTGTTTGTCTGCCAAAGCATAGAGTCTGCTGACAAACCGGCTTAGGATTGTGTTTTTGTCTGTACTGATTCACCCCCCCTCTCAGTACTAGTTTGGTACTATCCATTCATCATTGAGTTATCAATTGGTATCAGAGCATCCTCCAGGACCTCTTTGTTATAAGTGTAACCGCTTGAGGAAAAGATCCCAGTCTAATGATGAAGAGGGAACGTCCAAAGTTCAATAGAGATAGTTTCAGTATATGGAAAGACAGAATGAAGATATACATCAGAAGCATGGGTGCTCAACACTAGAGCTATGTTGAGAATTCCTATGTTGCCCCTACCAGTACTCTCACCGATGACCAAAAGAGAGAGATGCAGGAGAATGGGAAAGTCATGGAAGCCCTAATTAGCAGTTTATCTGACATTGAGTTTGTTGATATCCAAGATAAAGTAAATCCCAAAGAAGTATGGGATACTCTTGAAAATATCTATGGCGGTGATGAGCATGTAAAACAAGCTAAGGAAGAAAGCCTTAGAGGGAAGTTTGAAGACATGTGGATGGTTGAAGGTGAGACAATTCAACAGTATGGAATAAGAATCAAAACTGTTGTTGGAGATATCAAGAGTGCAGGTGGTAAAATGGAAGATTCCACCGTGGTAAGCAAAGTTTCGAGATCCTTATTACTGGTCTATGCAATAAGGGTTGCTGCTATTCAAGAGTTGAGATCAATAGACAAGACTAAGGTATTCCTAGACTCCATCATTGCAAAGTTGACAGCCTATGAGCTAAATAGTTTTGATGGTAATGCTCAAAAGACTGAATCAGCTTTTAAAGCTTTTGTTGTACCATCCAGAAAAGGAAAAGAAGCTAGCACTAGTGGTGAACAAGGACAGAGTAGAGAAATGGATGATGAGGAGATTTTGATGGCATTTGAATCTCTTCTTGCCAGGAAAATTCCTAAAGATCATCAAAAATATAATAACTTACTAGCATAACATGATTCACCGCTTGACAAAAAATAACAAAGCATCACATGAAAGAGGCATCACACATGACACACACATTTTTCATGTGGAAACCCAACTAGGAAAAACCACGCTGGGGATGAATACCCACAAGCTATTTTTGAACTCTTTAGAAGTCCACTCTGTTAGGAGCCTAGCCCGGTTAAAGACTGTTACAATAGGTTCTTTTAAGAACCGATCATATTAGGGATCACCCAGTTAAGGGATGGCTAGAATACCCGGTTAAGGGTTAAACCCTATTAGAGGTTACCTTGTTAGAGGATTTTATGAACTCAATGGCTTTGAGTCACCCTATTAAAGGATTTATAGCAAGCTGGTTAAAGCTACCTGGTTAAGGGATTTTCCAACTGTTGAAGTAGTTAAAGATCAACAGGTATTACAATGATCTGGTAATAGCACTCAATGCCAATGCAGATTCGCTTTAGTTCCTTCCTTTGGAACACACACTAGGCACATATCAATCATCTTATCTGGTCTGGCAAGAATCATGTATCTCTGTTTAGATACACACACATCATTTGCCAACAAACTCAACATGAAACATAACATTGACCTTATAGAACATAGATAGGTTGGCAGCATAAACCCTAAACCCTAAGCACTTAGGTTAAGCAATTGATCAGTTCAATCCTAACCATTGAGCACTTTGCATTTGAATACAATGGTCTTGAACAGATCTCAAGACATTCTCCATCATTCATTCTTCACCGCTTCATGGAGGTGATAACCCATCATGCATTCTCCATCGTTTGCAAAGACTTCGCATATTCCTGAGGTAGATAGGATCAATCTCCTTCATGCAAGATCCTTCATGTGCATGAGACTGACGTGGCAACATGATCTGATCTCCATTAAAATGCTAACTCATCACACACTATCATCGTGTTGGCATTATGTGAACCGGTATGAGGACATGATGACATTGTATGTTGTCATTGATGTCAATATGCTGAAGAAGAGAAACCGGTATGTTACCAAGAACCAGTATATGTGACAACCGGTATATCATTGTGAATCAGTATATGTGCTAAAGTGAAGCGGTGTGTTTGTTCAAGGTGAACCGGCATGTGGTTATGGGAACCGGTACATGGAAGCTTTGTATGACTACTAGTTGGTAGTCTCAACTTCAAGGTTTCCAGTTGAAGTACTTCAAGCCTGTGTGACTCAACTGGTGACTTTGTGTGATGAGTTAGTATTGCAACAAAGAATAGATCATGTTGCCATGTCAGCCTTGTGTGCGTGAAGAATCTTGCATGAAGGAGATTGTTCCTATCTACCTCGAGAATGTGCGAAGTCTGTAAATGGTGATAACACATGATGTGTTATCAACCGCCATAAAATAGGTGGAAAATGAATGATGGAGAATGTCTTGAGATTGGTTCAAGACTGTTGCATTTAATGCAATGTGCTCAACGGTCAGGATTGAACCATTTGAATTGCTTAACCTAACAGGTTTAGGGTTTAGGGTTTATGCTACCGACCTATCTATTTCCTATAAGGTCAATGTTGTGTTGCATGTTGAGGTTGTTGGCAAAAGTTGTGTGTGTGTATCCAAGAGAAGAGCTACATGATTCTTGCTAGACCAGAGGAGAGAAGTGATACCTGTAGAGTGTAAGTGCAGAAGGTGAGAGGAGCTAAAGCGGATCTACATTGGCATTGAGTGCTGCCACGAGATCATTGTAATACCTACTGATCTCTAACCACTTCAACAGTTGGAAAATCCCTTAATAGGGTAGCTTTAACTGGCTTACTGTAAATCCTTTAACAGGGTAACTCAAAACCATTGAGTTCTTCAAATCCTCTAACAAGGTAACCTCTAACAGGGTTTAACCCTTAATCGGGTATTCTAGCCATCCCTTAAGCGGGTGATCCCTAACAGGATCAGTTCCTAACAGAACCTATTGTATCAGTCTTTAACTAGACAAGGCTCCTAACAAAGAAAACTTCTAAAGAGTTCAAAAACAACTTGTGGGTATTCATCCCCACCATGGTTTTTTCCAGTTGGGTTTCCACATGAAAAAATCTGTGTCATGTGTGGTGTTTTTCATGTGATGGTTTAAGTGATTTGTGTCTGAAGGTAAATCATGTTGATTTAGCTGTTTATATATCTTTGATGATAGATTACCTGTTCATGCACTAGGGTGAAATGGAATGAAGTATTAGATTGTATGAAAAGATAAGTGTCAACCAGTTTATGCTTGTCTCAATTATTCTGGATTTTGTCATTTGAACTCTATTTAAGACCGGTGTTGTTGTTTGTCTGCCAAAGCATAGAGTCTGCTGACAAACCGGCTTAGGATTGTGTTTTTGTCTGTACTGATTCACTCCCCCTCTCAGTACTAGTTTGGTACTATCCATTCATCATTGAGTTATCAATTGGTATCAAAGCGTCCTCCAGGTCCTCTTTGTTATAAGCGTAACCACTTGAGGAAAAGATCCCAGTCTAATGATGAAGAGGGAAGGTCCAAAGTTCAACAAAGATAGTTTCAGTATATGGAAAGACAGAATGAAGATATACATCAGAAGCATGATTGCTCAACACTGGAGCTATGTTGAGAATTCTTATGTTGCCCCTACCGGTACTCTCACCGATGACCAAAAGAGAGAGATGTAGGAGAATGGGAAAGTCATGGAAGCCCTAATTAGCAGTTTATCTGACATTGAGTTTGTTGATGTGTAAGATAAAGTAAATCCCAAAGAAGTATGGGATACTCTTGAAAATATCTATGGCGGTGATGAGCATGTAAAACAAGCTAAGGAAGAAAGCCTTAGAGGGAAGTTTGAAGACATGTGGATGGTTGAAGGTGAGACAATTCAACAGTATGGAATAAGAATCAAAACTGTTGTTGGAGATATCAAGAGTGCAGGTGGTAAAATGGAAGATTCCACCGTGGTAAGCAAAGTTTCGAGATCCTTATTACTGGTCTATGCAATAAGGGTTGCTGCTATTCAAGAGTTGAGATCAATAGACAAGACTAAGGTATTCCTAGACTCCATCATTGCAAAGTTGACAGCCTATGAGCTAAATAGTTTGGATGGTAATGCTCAAAAAACTGAATCAGCTTTTAAAGCTTTTGTTGTACCATCCAGAAAAGGAAAAGAATCTAGCACTAGTGGTGAACCAGGACAGAGTAGAGAAATGGATGATGAGGAGATTCTGATGGCATTTGAATCTCTTCTTGCTAGGAAACTTCCTAAAGGAACCAGCAAATACAGAGGTAAGCTCCCTTTGAAATGTTGTTCTTGTAACCGGATAGGACATATTGCTGTAAACTGTCCTAATGGTGACAACAAGGATAAACTAGAAAGGTTCAAGAAATTCAAACAAGGAAACTGGAAAAAATATTTTGTGGCAATTGATGAAGATGTCATAGATGAGGAGTCAGAAGATGAAGAAAATGAAGGTATTGTGTTTGTTGTTGTCAAAGAAAATGTGTCAGACAAGAAGGCTCTTGTCTCCCGCTTTGATAAGTCCAATGAGTGGATTATTGATAGTGGTTGTTCTCACCATATGACTGGTGACCAGAGTAAGTTTCTATCCTTGGAAGAGTATGATGGTGGTGTGGTTTGCTTTGGTAATGATGCACCATGTATGGTCAAAGGTAGAGGGTCCATCTCTCTGAATGGAAAGAGTAGTTCTGACAATGTGTATTGGGTTGATGGTCTAAGACACAACCTTCTGAGTGTTGCCCAGCTGAATGATAGTGGTCTCACTCTGGAATTCAAGAATGGAGTGTGTAGAATCAAAGGAAAGAATGTTGAATTGGTGGCCACCAGCATACAAACCAAAGGTAACCTATTTCAGCTGAATGCAAATATAAGTACATGTCTTATGGCTAAATTTGATGATAGCTAGATATGGCATAGGAGACTCTACCATGTAAACTTTGATAAGATTGTGAAGACCAGTAAGATCAAGGCAGTTAGAGGGTTGTCGGTGCTGAGCAAACTGGAAAATACCTTGTGCAGAGAGTGTCAACTAGGGAAAATATCTTCCTCAACCTTTAAAGGTAAACCTTTCACTGCTGATAATTTGCTTGATCTTGTCCATACTGATTTGTGTGGTCCTATGAAAACTAGGAGTGTGTAGGGTGATAGGTACTTCATGATTCTCACTGATGATTGCTCAAGAATGATGTGGGTCACATTCTTGAAAGATAAGTCTGAAGCTTTTGTAAAATTCAAAGCTTTAAGAGAATTAGTGGAGAAGGAAAGCAGTAAAAGGATCAAGTGCTTGAGAACTGATCAAGGAGGGGAATTCACTTCCAGTGAATTCAACAAGTACTGTGAAGAACATGGCATCAAGAGGCAACTGTCTGCCCCCTGGACTCCACAACAGAATGGACTAGCAGAGCGGAATAACCGGACTGTGGTTGAAGCAGCAAGAACAATGTTGATTCAAGGAAAGGTTGCTCACACCTTTTGGAGAGAAGCAGTGAGCACTGCAGTCTACACAATGAACTAGGTACTCATCAAGAAAGGTAAGGATAAAACTCCTTATGAGTATTAGACCGGTAAGACACCTGTGGTTAGCTACTTTAGAGTGTTTGGTAGCAAATGTTGCATCAAGAGGAGCGAACACCAGAGCAAATTTGATGTGAAATGTGATGAGGGAATATTCCTAGGGTATTCCACCAAGAGCAAAGCTCTTAAGTGTTTCAATAATAGGACTCAGAGAATTATGGAAAGCATCAATGTAAGAGTTGATGAAACCTCTGAGAAAACTGAGGAAACCGATAGTGAGAAAGCGGTAAATGAACCAGTTGTAACCTTCTGGGAACCGGTTGCTAGTCAACCAAGTACTAGTAATAGTGTTCCTACACCGGTAGATGTAGATGCTGATACTAATGGAGATGAGGATGAAGAAGAAAAGAAAGAGGAATCTATCAAGACCATTCCTCGGTATGTCAAGCTAAATCATTATCCTATGCAGATCATAGGAGATAAGGATGCAGGAATCCATACAAGAAGAAAGGTCAGAGAAAACTCATGTATGATCTCCGAATTTGAGCCTAAATCATTCAAAGAGGCACATAAAGATGAAGACTAGATCAAGGCAATGGAAGAGGAACTTGACCAGATAGAGAGAAATGGTACATGGTCTTTGGTACCCAGACCAGAGCATAAAAATGTCATTGGTACCAAATGGGTTTTCATAAATAAGCTGAATGAGGATGGCATAGTGATTAGAAACAAAGCCAAACTGGTGTGTAAAGGATATGCCCAAAAAAAAGGAGAAGACTATGGATAAACCTTTTCTCCAGTAGCCAGATTGGAAGGAGTTCGTATGCTTCTTGCATATGTAGCTTTTAAAGGATTCAAAGTATATCAAATGGATGTAAAATCTGCATTCCTAAATGGTGTACTTGAAGAGGAGGTGTATATAGAGCAACCAGATGGGTTTGCCCTATCTGAAGACAATGACATGGTGTGTAGGCTACATAAAGCCTTATATGGTCTAAAGCAGGCACCTAGAGCATGGTATGAACGCCTGCACTCCCATCTTGTGAAAATTGGATTTGAGAGAACAAGCGAAGATAGCAATATCTACTTGAAGTCTAAAGGAGATTAGATCCTGATCTGTGAGGTATTTTTTGATGACATTAAGTTTGGTGGAGATGACAAGATGAGTCATGAGTTTGCAAATGAGATGAAGAAAGAGTTTGAGATGTCACTCATAGGGGAGATTAAGTTCTTCATTGGACTGCAGATTCAATAGATGAAAGATGGAGTCTTTATCACTCAGTCCAAGTATGTCAAAGAGGTGTTGAATACCTTTGGCATGGAAGATAGCAAACTGGTTGGTACACCGATGGTGACCAGTTGTAAACTATCCAAAGAGGATGACTCAGCATTGGTTGATGAGAAGGAATAGCGATCAATGATTGGTAAGTTGCATTATGTACTGCATAGCAGATCAGATATTGCACATGCAGTTGGCATTTCTGCAAGGTTCTAGAAAAGTCCAAGAGAATCCCACTTGGTTGCAGTCAAGCGGATTCTTAGGTATCTGAAGGGAACTATTGATTATGGGTTGTGGTATCCATATAGCAAGGATTTCAACTTGAAAGTATTCACAGATGTTGATTGGGCAGGTAATGTGGATGACTGGAAGAGCACAAGTGGTGGTGCATTCTTTCTCAGTGGTAGACTGGTCTCATGGATGAGTAAGAAGCAGAGTTGTATCTCTTAGTCTACAGTGGAAGCAGAGTATGTTGCAACTTTCATGAACTGCACTTAGACAATTTGGATGAAGCATGTATTAAATGGCTTCAAAGTTCTTGTATCTAAACCAGTAAGTATATTTTATGACAATACTAGTGCAATTAACATCTCCAAGAATCTAGTTTTACATTCTAGAACCAAGCACTTTGAGCTTAAATATCATTTCTTGAGGGAAAAGGTTTAGAACAAAGAGATTGCACTGGAACATGTTTCTAGTAAGGAGCAGTTAGCTGACATATTCACCAAGCCTCTCCTAAAGGATACATTTATGTACTTAAGAGGTGAATTAGGGGTGCTACCCCTTCATGAGGTAAACTAAAGGTATATGCTCCACATCAATCAAGTATTGCATAGTCAAATTTTTCTTCAGGATTGATGTGTTGAAGGATGCTACTCCTCAGGAGGAGCAGCATAATGGAATAGGGAAGCTTGTGCCTCCACTTTGGCATTGTTGTCAAAGGGGGAGAAGAAGTGAAGTGGAGAAGATATCTACAAAAATTGGGGGAGAAGATGTGAAGCGGAGAGATATCTTTGTATATTTCCATCAATGCCAAAGGGGGAGATTTTTGGCATTATGTGAACCGGTATGTGGACATGATGACATTGTATGTTGTCATTGATGTCAATATGTTGAAGAAGAGAGAACTGGTATGTTACCAAGAATTGGTATATGTGAGAACTGGTATATCATTATGAACCGGTATATGTGCCAAAGTGAAGCGGTGTGTTTGTTCAAGTTGAATCGGCATGTGGTTATGGGAACTGGTACATGGAAGCTTTGTATGACTACCGGTTGGTAGTCTCAACTTCAGGGTTTCTAGTTGAAGTACTTCAAGCCTGTGTGACTCAACCGGTGACTTTGTGTGATGAGTTAGCATGGCAATGAAGAACAGATTGTGTTGCCACATCAGCCTTGTGCGCGTGAAGGATCTTGCATGAAGGAGATTGTTCCTATCTACCTCGAGAATGGGCGAAGTTTGTAAATGGTGATAACGCGTGATGGGTTGTCAGCCACCATGAAATTGGTGGAAAATGAATGATGGAGAACATCTTGAGATTGGTTCAAGACTATTGCATTTAATGCAATGTTCTCAATGGTCAGGATTGAACCGTTTGAATTGCTTAACCTAATAGGTTTAGGGTTTAGGGTTTATGCTACCGAGCTATCTATTTCCTATAAGGTCGATGTTGTGTTGCATGTTGAGGTTGTTGGAAAAAGTTGTGTGTGTGTATCCAAGAGAAAAGATACGTGATTCTTGCAAGACTAGAGGAGAGTAGTGATACCTACAGAATGTAAGTGCAGAAGGTGAAGAGGAGCTAAAAATGGATCTGCATTGGCATTGAGTGTTGCTACCAGATCATTGTAATACCTGTTGATCTCTAACCACTTCAACTAATGGAAAATCCCTTAACAGGGTGGCTTTAACTCGCTTACTGTAAATCCTTTAACAGGGTGACTCAAAACCATTGAGTTCTTGAAATCCTCTAACAAGGTAACCTCTAACAGGGTTTAACCCTTAACCAGGTATTCTAGCCATCCCTTAACCGGGTGATCCCTAACAGGATCAGTTCCTAACAGAACCTATTGTATCAGTCTTTAACCAGACAAGGCTCTTAATAGAGAGAACTTCTAAAGAGTTCAAAAACAGCTTGTGGGTATTCATCCCCACCATGTTTTTTCCCAGTTGGGTTTCCACGTGAAAAAATTTGTGTCATGTGTGGTTTTTTTCGGGTGATGGTTTAAGTGATTTGTGTCTGAAGGTAAATCATGTTGATCTAGTTGTTTATATATCTTTGATGATAGATTACTTGTTCATGCACTAGGGTGAAATGGAATGAGGTATTAGATTGTATGAAAAGATAAGTGTCAACCAGTTTATGCTTGTCTTAGTTATTCTGGATTTTGCTGGTTGAACTCTGTTTAAGACCGGTGTTACTGTTTGTCTGCCAAAGCATAGAGTCTGCTGAAAAACCGGTTTAGGATTGTGTTTTTGTCTGTACTAATTCACCCCCCCTCTCAGTACCAGTTTGGTACTATCCGTTCATCATTGAGTTATCACATCAGGCTTGGAATACTTCAACCGGAAACCCTGAAGATAAGACTACCAACTGGTAGTCCTACCACATTCCATGTACCGGTTCTCATTCCGACATACCGATTCTAGTTCACAACATCATACAGGTTCACTTGGACAAGAATACCACTTCACTTATTGCACATATACCGATTTACACCACCATACTGGTTCTCTTTGCTAGTTGCTTAACTTCAATATACCGGTTCACTTCTCAGCATATTGACATCAATGACAACATACAATATCATCATGTCATCATACTCTTGCACATATGCCAACAATCTCCCCCTTTGGCATTGATGGCAATATAAAAAGATATCACTCAGCATCACATCCTCTCCCTATTGTTGTAGATATCTTCCCTACTTCATATCTTCTCCCCCTTTGACAACAATGCCAAAGTGGAGGCACAAGCTTCCCTGTTCCACTATGTTGCTCCCCCTGAGGAGTAGCATCCTTCAACACATCAATCCTGAAAAAGATTGGACACTGCAATACTTGACTGATGTGGAGCACATACTTTTAGTTCACCTCTTGAAGGGGCAGCACTCCTAATTCACCTCTCAAATAGGTAAATGAAGCCTTTGGTAGAGGCTTGGTGAATATGTCTGCTAACTGCTCCTTACTGGAAACATGTTCCAATACAACCTCTTTGTTCTGAACCTTTTCCCTTAAGAAATGATACTTGAGTTCAAAGTGCTTAGTTCTAGCATGTAAAACCGGATTCTTGGAAATGTTAATTTCACTTGTATTGTCATAGAATATACTTACAGATTCAGATATAGGAACTTTGAAGCCATTCAATACATGCTTCATCCAAATAGTTTGGGTATAGTTCATAAAAGCTGCAACATACTCTACTTTTGTTGTAGACTGAGAGATACAACTCTTCTTTTTACTCATCCATGAGACCAGTCTACCACTGAGAAAGAATGCACCACTAGTTGTGCTCTTCTGCTCATCTATATTACTAACCCAATCAGCATCTGTGAACACTTTCAGGTTGAACTCATTATTGTATGGATACCATAACCCATAGTCAATAGTTCCCTTCAAATATCTAATAATCCGCTTGACTTCTACCAAGTGGGATTCTCTTGGGCTTTGCTGAAACCGAGCGGTAATACCCACTACATGTGCAATGTCTAGTCTGCTATGCACTACATAATGCAACTTACTAATCATTGATCGATATTCCTTCTCATTTACTAGTGCTGAGTCATCTTCTTTTGATAGTTTACAACCGGTCACCATTGGTGTACTAACCGGTTTACTGTCTTCCATGCCAAAGGTCTTCAACACCTCTTTGACATACTTGGACTGAGTAATAAAGATTCTATCTTTCATTTGTTGAATTTGCAGTCCAATGAAGAACTTGATCTCCCCTATGAGTGACATCTCAAATTCCTTCTTCATCTCATCGGCAAAATCATGACTCATCTTGTCATCTCCTCAAAAGATGATGTCATCAACAAATACTTCATAGATCAAAATTTGATCTCCTTCTGATTTCAAGTAGATTTTGCTATCTTCACTTGTTCTTTCAAATCCAATCTTCACAAGATGGGAGTGCAAGCATTCATACCATGCTCTAGGTGCCTAATTTAGTCCATACAAGGCTTTATGTAGCCTACACACCATGTCACTATCTTCTGATAGGGCAAACCCATCTGGTTGCTCTATATACACCTCCTCTTCAAGTATTCCATTTAGGAATGCAGATTTTAAATCCATTTGGTATACCTTGAATCCTTTAAAAGCTGCATGTGCAAGAAGCATACGAACCCCTTCCAATCTAGCTACTGGAGAAAAGGTTTCTCTGTAGTCTTCTCCTTCTTCTTGAGCATACCCCTTACACACCAGTCTGGCTTTGTTTCTTATCACTATCCCATCTTCATTTAGCTTATTTCTGAAAACCCATTTGGTACCAATGACATTTTTATGCTCCGATCTGGGTACCAAGGACCATGTACCATTATTTTCTATCTGATCAAGTTCCTTTTCCATTGCCTTGATCCAATCTTCATCTTTATGTGCCTCTTTGAATGATTTAGGCTCAAATTCAGAGATCATACATGTGTTTTCTTTGACCTTTCTTCTTGTAAGGATTCCTGCATCCTTGTCTCCTATGATTTTCTTTGGATCATGATTGAGTTTGACATACCTAGGTATATTCTTAATAGCTTCCTCTTTCTTTTCTTCATCATCCTCATCTTCATGAGCATCTATCGGTGTAGGAGCACATTTGCTGGTACTAGGCAAATTTACAACCAGTTCCCAGAAGGTTACTACCGGTTCATCTCCTACATGCTCTCTGCCGATTTCCTCATATTTCTTAGAGTTTTCATCAACCCTAACATTGATGCTTTCAACAATTCTCTAAGTCCTATTGTTGAAACATTTGAGAGCTTTGCTCTTAGTGGAATACCCTAGGAATATTCCCTCATCACATTTGGCATCAAACATGCTCTGATGTTCTCTCCTCTTGATGTAACATTTACTACCAAACACTCTAAAGTAGCTTACCACTGGTGTCTTATTGATCTAGTACTCATAAGGAGTCTTATCCTTTCCTTTCTTGATGAGTACCCAGTTCATTGTGTAGACTGCAGTGCTCACCGCTTCTCTCCAAAAGGTGTGAGCAACTTTTCCTTGGATCAACATAGTTCTAGCTGCTTCAACCACAGTCCGATTGTTCCTCTCTGCTAAGCCATTCTTCTGTGGAGTCCAGGGGGCTGACAATTGCCTCTTGATTCCATTCTCTTCACAATATTTATTGAATTCACTGGAAGTGAATTCCCCTCCTTGATCAGTTCTAAGGCATTTGATTCTTGTACTGCTTTCCTTTTCTACCAGTGCTCTAAAGGCTTTGAACTTTCCAAAGGCTTTAGACTTGTCCTTCCAGAATGTGACCCACATCATTCTTGAGCAATCATCTATAAGAATCATAAAATACATATCCCCCTGCACACTCCTAGTCTTCATAGGACCACACAAATTAGTATGCACAAGATCAAGTAAATTGTCAGCAGTGAAAGATTTATCTTTGAAGGTTGAGGAAGACATTTTCCCCAGTTGACACTCTCTGCACAAAGGATTTTCTGGTTTTCTTAGCATAGGTAATCCTCTAACTGCCTTGGTCTTACTGGCCTTCACAATGTTATCAAAGTTTACATGGCAGAGTCTCCTATGCCATATCCAGCTATCATCAAACCTAGCCATAAGACATGTACTTATATTTGCATTCAACTAAAATAAGTTACCTTTGGTCTACATACCGGTGGCCATCACTTCACCGTTCTTTCCTTTGATTTTGTAGGCTCCATTTTTGAATTCTAGAGTGAGTCCATCTTCATTCAGCTGGGCAACACTTAATAGATTGTGTCGAAGACCTTCCACCCAATACACATTGTCAACACTGGTCTTTCCATTTAGAGAGATGGACCCTCTGCCTTTGACCATACATGATGCATCATTACCAAAATGAACCACACCACCATCATACTCTTCTAGGGATATAAAATTGCTCTGGTCACCAGTCATATGGTGAGAGAAACCATTGTCAATAATCCATTCATTGGAATTATCAAAGCGAAAGACAAGAGCCTTCTTGTTTGACACATCCTCCTTGACTGCAACAAACACAATATCTTCATTTTATTCATCTTCTGATTCCTCATCTGTGACACCTTCATCAACCGCTACAAAATAGTTTCTCCAGTTTCCTCCTTTGAATTTCTTGAACCTTTCTGGTTTGTCCTTGCTATCACCATTAGGATAGTTTATAGCGATGTGTCCTATCTGGTTACAAGAGAAGTATTTCAAAGGAAGCTTATCTCTGTATTTGCCAGTTCCCTTAGGAAGTCTCTTGGCAAGAAGAGCTTCAAATTCCATCAGAATCTCCTCATCATCCATTTCTCTGCTCTGTCTTGGTTCACCGCTGGTGCTTTCTTCTTTTCCTTTTCTGGATGGTGCAGTAGATGCTCTAAAAGTTGATTCAGTCTTCTAAACATTGCCATCAAAACTATTTAGCTCATAGGCTGTTAATTTTGCAATGATGGAGTCTAGGGATACCTTAGTCTTGTCTATTGATCTCAACTCCTGAATAGCAACAACCCTTATTGCACAGACCGGTAATAGGGATCTCAAAACTTTTCTAACAACAGTGGAATCTTCCATTTTACCACCTGCATTCTTGATATCTCTAACAACAGTTTTGATCTGTATTCCATATTGTTGAATGGTCTCACCTTCAACCATCCACATGTCTTCAAACTTCCCTCTAAGGCCTTCTTCCTTAGCTTATTTTACATGTTCATCACCTCCATACATATTCTCAAGAGTATCCCATGCTTCTTTGGGATTGTCTTTATCCTGGACATCAATAAACTCAATGTTAGATAAGCTACTGATTAGGGCTTCCATGACTTGCCCATTCTCCTGAATCTCTCTCTTTTGGTCATCAGTGAGAGTACTGGTAGGGATAACATAAACATTCTAAACATAGCTCCAATGTTGAGCACCCATGCTTCCAATGTATATCTTCATTCTATCCTTCCATATTTTAAAGTTATCTCTGTTGAACTTTGGACCTTCCCTCTTCATCATTATAATAGGATCTTTCCCTCAAGTGGTTAAGCTTACAACATAGAGGACCTGGAGGATGCTCTGATACCAATTGATAACTCAATGATGAACGGTGAGTACCAAACCGGTACTGAGAGGGGAGGGGTGAATCAGTATAGGCACATAAACTTCTCCAGAGCCAGTTTGATTGCAGACTGTAAACTACTAGCAATCTCTAACACCGGTCCAAACCAGACTACTACCGGTTAAACACAGTGCAACTGTGAAAGACATGAACTGGTCAATCTTCTTAGCTTTCCACACAACCTAATTCCTCATTTCCACTTTTTCATTATGCATAAATAGATAATCTATCATCAAAAATATAATAACTTACTAGCATAACATGATTCACCGCTTGACAGAAAATAACAAAGCATCACATGAAAGAGGCATCACACATGACACACATTTTTCATGTGGAAACCCAATTGGGAAAAACCATGGTGGGGATGAATACCCACAAGCTGTTTTTGAACTCTTTAGAAGTTCGCTCTGTTAGGAGCCTAGCCCGGTTAAAGATTGTTACAATAGGTTCTGTTAAGAACCGATCCTGTTAGGGATCACCCAGTTAAGGGATGGCTAGAATACCCAGTTAAGGATTAAACCCTATTAGAGGTTACCTTGTTAGAGGATTTTATGAACTCAATGGCTTTGAGTCACCCTGTTAAAGGATTTACAACAAGTTGGTTAAAGCTACCCGGTTAAGGGATTTTCCAACTATTGAAGTAGTTAAAGATCAACAGGTATTACAATGATCTAGTAATAGCACTCAATGCCAATGCAGATCCGCTTTAGTTCCTTCCTTCTACACACATACTAGGTAGGTATCAATCCTCTTATCTAGTCTGGCAAGAATCGTGTATCTCTGTTTAGATACACACACATCATTTGCCAACAAACTCAACATGAAACATAACATCGACCTTATAGAACATAGATAGGTCGGCAACATAAACCCTAAACCCTAAACACTTAGGTTAAGCAATTGATTGGTTCAATCCTGACCATTGAGCACTTTACATTTGAATACAATGGTCTTGAACAGATCTAAGACATTCTCCATCGTTCGTTCTTCACCGCTTCATGGAGGTGATAACCCATCACGCGTTCTCCACCATTTGCAAAGACTTTGCACATTCCCGAGGTAGATAGGATCAATCTCCTTCATGCAAGATCCTTCACGTGCATGAGACTGATGTGGCAAAATGATCTGATCTCCATTACAATGCTAACTCATCGCACACTATCATCAAGCTTGGAATACTTCAACCGGAAACCCTGAAGCTAAGACTACCAACCGGTAGTCCTACCACATTCCATGTATTGGTTCTCATTCTGACATACCAGTTCCGGTTCACTTGGACAAGCATGCCGCTTTACTTATTGCACATATATCAGTTCTCTTTGCCAGTTGCTTAACTTCAATATACCGGTTCACTTCTCAGCATATTGACATCAATGACAACATACAATATCATCATGTCATCATACTCTTGCACATATGCCAACATGAACTAACTATATATGGGATATTGGTCTAGAAAGACGTGAGTAAGTTTGAAATCCAAATGGTAAAGTAGCAAGGATTAGTAAGGGTGTGACGCAAGGTAGTCAGTCAGTTGTTTTGTTGTAGTAGATATAGATGCAATGATTTAGAAGGTTTGATGGTTTGAATATTCTTGTAAGAGAATAGTTTTTATGTTGTAACAATGATTGCAATCTGCATTCTGAGATGCCTCTATTCATATAGTTCTTTTTCTAATATTGTAATTCTATATCTTGCCCTGGGTATAGTTAGATTTCGGTTTGTAAGTCTCTTTTTTATCTTGCTCCATGAGAAGTTAGCCTTTGATAGAAAGTCTAGAGAAGTGAGCTTTATCCTTTTTGTAATCATTTCATATATAGTGGATTATCTTGTGGGTTGACTCCCACCATGGTTTTTTCCTGTTCAGGTTTTCTATGTATAAAGATTAGTGTTCTTGTGTGAGTGGTTATGATGTTGTTGTTTAATTATTTATGATGTGGATAAATGAATTTAAGTAGTTAATTGTGTTATTGAGTTTTGGAATTTAGTTTATGTTGATTCACCCCCCCTCTCAACATCTGGCATGTTCAACATAATTATACCTAGATGCTTGTATTAACTTGCTACATCAAAATCCATGTAAGAGATACTTGGGTCATCTTGATTTAAATATGCCAAGGTGCTTGTATTTTCTTACAACATTTAAAACTCAATGATGACAAAAAGAACTTAAAAAATGATTACAAGATGACTGTGTTTGATTCATGTTTGTTAGTCTCCATATTATCTCATTTCACTTATAAGAATCTTCATCCATAGCATGATAGAAGTTATTTTATTCATGGCTCATGATCCTAAGTCTTTTTCTTTTGAGTCATCATCTTTCTTATTTAATGATTGAGTACACTAGGCATTACAAAAACAAATAAATCATTTAAGGTAAATTGTAGTTACATTTTTCATTTAGATCAAATTTGTTACCAAGGATTACTATAATATCATAAGCATTAGGTACATTATTTTAACATTTAGATAATAATAGTAAAGTTTCATCATTTGCATGTCATATGTATGTATACATTATTAAAAGTACTTAAATCAATACACAAATCATTAAGTATGCATTCCATTTTTAAAATCATAAGGATTCTTACATGTAGATTATGTAGTGCCCCTCCCTGACTCATCTTTCTTTTTATGTATTGATCGACTTTATAGACTTGGTTTAGACCCTTTTATGATACTCATGATGGATATTTATGATATTACTTATGCTTTGGATGTTGTAGTTTTTACGTTAGACATTTCTCTAGATATTTGATACATTTATGGTTTTATGTGTATGCTGATATACTCTATTATGATGGTTGGACATATGCTTGGATATTTATGTGTGCTCATTATATGCATGTGGTGGTTTATATTGATTGTGATGATATCATGTTATGTGCTAACCTTACTTTATGATTATATTGGATATGATTAGGTTATTGATGATGATGTATTACCATGATTGTATTCTTGTTGCGGTTGTGAAAGGGACAATTCTATACCACTCGTTTACGACCAGGGTGTGATGTAGCGATTCTCTTTCACTTGTTTGACTATTTATGATATATGCAATATATATTTTGTTGTATGGATATTGGTATCGTGCAGGTATGCAGGTACTAGATATCGACTCCACTTGGTTTCATAGGTCCGAGTGTGTCTCTAATCCCAATGACAAGTTGATCGGAGGTGACATGAGGTCTTATCACACTTTGGGCTTAGTTGGTACATTGTTAGTTCTTGAGTCTTGGCTAGAGTTGCCTTGTTGGTTGCTATGTTGTATTTTATTTAATCCTTTGTTGGGTTATATTGTGGAGTTGTGGTTATTAAATAATTAATTAATATAGTTCATTGGTGTTAAATTATTATAGTTGTTGGTATTAACTTAAATATTAAAATATAATTAATTATTTGGAGTTTATAATAAATTAATATTTATTTTGTGGCATTATCTTTGGTTGAGCTTTAATGCTATTGGTGCATTTGATTTATTGATATTTAATTTATTTGGTTTATTTGGTATTTGATTTATTAGTTTATTTTATTGTCCAATCCTTTTATTTATTTGTTTATTATTTATTTACTTACCCTTCCCTCCTATTGGTTGAATTGGGAGAACAATATTATTTAATAATATTTTATCTCTATTTTGGGAATGGTTGGTAAAAATTATTATTATTTTCATTATTTTTGGTTTGGCTGTGATGAGGTATGATTTTTGGATTATTTTAAATATGGAGATTGATTTTTGTCGAGAGGTTCTTTGGCTGGAGAAATTATTGAAGTTTTAGAATTTGATTTTGGGTGGATTTTTCTATGAAAATTTGAGGAATTGAAGTTTTGGCTTTGGATTTGCATTGTTGCTTGATTTTGGGTTGACTGGTGGGTAAAAGTACAAACCTGTGTCACACTTTTATAAAGGAAAAGGTTAACACAACAATAACTGTTCAATTTCGATGCCATAAAAGTGGCATTTTTATTTTGAATTTGAAGATGATGCAAACTGATGAAATGTGTAAAATTTGATGAAGTTTGAGTCTATTATTTATTAATTTTTTTTTTGTCAAGGACTGATATGGTTTTTTTTTTTGGTTAGTAATTTTTGAGCTTTTATTGATATATATAAGGAAATAGGGTTTACATTACATATACTTGGGCTATTCATCTTCCAAAAAGGCCCATAACCTCAAATACAAACTACTGCTAACTAAATTTTTACAAAATTTCTTCGACAAACTTCATGTAGCAGACATTCTACAGACTACTAACCCCTTCAAGGAGATATGACATCATCAAAAAACACTATCCCCACTATTTTTAGTAGAATAATAGACCATCAAACAAAAACATTCACTACCAAAATGGTTTCCAAAGGGTTTTACAAAAATCAACCCGGAAAGGACTGTATATTACTTCTAAGACCACCTAGATTCAAACCTGTTGCTTTCTAAAAATTGCATGTCTACTATTCATAGTCAAGTAGCCAAAATTAGGACACCAGACTCCATCAGTGGATATATTCACCATTGAACCAGTCAAGATCTAACATTGCACCTCCTTCTAGGAAAGGTAGTCGGAACCCAAGGCCTTGGACTCCCACCAGTCACTTGATAATCCCTTATTGTCGCCTTTAAAGAGTTCCATTCTGCATGAATGTGGTTCAAATGGAGTCATTGATTTACCATGTTGGGCCAACGCACAACAGAGACAAAACCCAGCTCCTCCACCATTTTCTAGCTTTCAAAACACTCTCCATAATCAAACCCATATCCCGGATAAGCCCATTCCAAGATAGTATCAATACCAACTATTGAATCCTGCTCAAACAAGGAATTCATAACTCATCGAATTTTACCTTCATCATTGCCTAACTCAAGACCCCGCGCCATGATCATCACTGCAATGTCTACATTCAATTTACACCGATGGGTTGCATGTTGAAAGAAATAACCAAGCGTCCTCTGCATTACTTTCACCACGACATCAGATGGGCATTTGAGGAGAAACTTGAGCCTGTGATTTTTCACCGCCCCGTAGAGAACCTTCTGCTACTTTCGTGTTTTGAAATTGAATGTGGCCTCCATCTTTCAAAACCAACCCGCACCTGCACATAAACACAGAAACAAAACAGGACTTTGGTGAATGTTTTTCATCTTAGCTTCTTTAAAAAGAAGGCCAACTCGTGTGAACTGTTGCTCACACAAAAACCTGGAGCACCAAGTTATAAATGCACTTTGCTTGAGCCATCAAATCACCTCCTTCGTGTAGATTATAATTAATCTCATTGATATTACTTGAATATTCAAAGGCTAATATCAATGGCTTACTTCACCGCTGCCACTAACATCATTTAAGGCACCTATCCACATTTCACCCGCAATTACAAAGATTAATACCCATTTTGACAAAGTGTCTGCCACTTGATTTTCTACTCTTATGAAATGAGTGATTTAAAATCTTTGAAACTATTCAAATCATCATTTAGATTATGTTGCATTTTCCACTTAACATATCCTCTGACACTCCCCGTCCTTCGCACCACCTTTCCTCATGATGAGTATTCGACCTCTTGGGTTACAAACATGTATATTAGGTCATCATTATTTATCATGTTTCATCCAATGATAACTCACCATCAAAATCTTCAAATCTTATTTCATCCACTTGATTAAAAAACAATGCCCACTTAGATAATTTATCAACCACCTTATTAACCTCCCTCCTAACATGACTGACCACAACATCTTCGAATGAATTCAATTCCTCTAATATTAAGGATAAGTAGTTATGTAGATGCCAAGCCTTAATTTATCCATTTTTGATAGCTTGGATTATGATCAGCGAATCTCCCTCCAAATGTAATTTTCTAACTCCATGGCCCCGAGCACATCAGATTGCAAGCAAAGTTGTGAATGCTTCTGCTTCATTATTAGTCCCCTTCCTAATTCGTTGAGCCCCTAACTTCACCATGTCGCCACATTGGTCTCTTAGCACCACACCCACACCAGACAAATCCATACTCTATTGAGCAGCTTTGTCAAAATTTTCTTTGATCCATCCCTTTTGAGGTGGACTCCACTCTATGGATGGGCCCCCCTTATTTTTTTATTTTTTATTATTCCAAGGCCCATGTCTTATTTTGATATTTGGCCATAATTTTTGAATCCTCTTGTCCTCAAGAGTGTATGGGGAATTCATGGATTCTATCTGGGATGTTGCTGCCCCTAAAGCCTCTTCGATTGCCTGATTTATTCTACACACATGCCTCCTCTCATCTTCTTTCTTATCTTGAAAAATCCTTTGGTTTCTTTCCTTCCAAATTTCCCATATCACTAAGGATGGCTAATGTTCCATATTCTTGAAAGAGTAGACCTCCTATTTTTCCTTGGCCAACTTTCAAAAACTTCTATAAGGGATTGTTGTAAAGGGCCATGCCAATTTAGCATTCCCTTTATTCTTATCCAATAGCTTTGTGCTACTTTACATTGTAATAAAAGATGATCAAGATGTTCTTCTGCTTCCCCACACATTACACACTTTGTGGGCCCTACAAACCCCAATTTCTTCATTCTTTCACCAGTAAGGATCCTCCCTTTAATAGCCAACCATGCAAAAGCTCTTTCTTTGGGGAGGCAATGTTTGTGCTAGAGCAAGTCATATATTCTTGTGCGGTCCTCCACCTTTCCTTCCAGGGTTTGATAACCTAATCTTACTAAGTATTTACCATTGGATCCACACCAAACCACTTTGTCTTGCTCCTTTGTGACAAAAATCTTTCTCTGGTCTAAATTTTTTTTTAATAGAATTCGTTGTGCCTCTGTAAGACCTGTGGCCGACAAGTCTTTCCAAATCCATTCCTCCCCCATAGCACCATATTTGACCTCCATATATTCTTTGACCCAATCACCCAAAATTCTGCATAATTGTGTCTTTATATCTAAGAGGTTAGCCATATCTTTTATTGTAGGATAGGGTGCCCAAGAATCATCCCAAAACTTAGCTAGTCTTCCATTCCCTATATGCCATGTTAGATGATCTATTAATACTTTTCTACAACTCACTATAAAATTCCATATTGCAGATCCTTTTGGTGGATTTCTAATCATGAAGATTATGTGGTCTTCCATAGAGTCCAAATATTTAGCCCTCATAACTTTAACCCATAGCAGGTTCAGATTAGCATAAATGCTACAGGTTAGTTTAGCTCTAAGAGCTTCATTCATGATTTTCCAGTTCCTAAGACCTGCACCCCCATTCACCTTCAAGCTACAAAATTTCTCCCAAGCCAATAATGAGATTTTATCCTGCTCATTTTCTCCATTCCAGAAAAATTTCCTCATTTTCTATTTGATCAGATTTATGATTTTACTAGGAATCTTGAGACACATCATAGAGAAAATTGGGATCACTGAGACAACCATTCTAAGCATTAATATTCTACCCATCAAGGTAACCCATTTACTCTTCCACCCCTCTAGTCTATTGAAGGATCTCTCCACCATATTTTTCCATAGGGCTGATTTATTTGCTCCTCCAAAGAGAGGGATGCCTAGAAACTTGCTTGGTAGTTTTCCCGATTTCATGCCAAGTATTCTACTGATCTCCCTTTGTATAGAGGGTTCTGTATTGAAAAAGAAGATCTCTGATTTGGTCTAGCTCACTCTCCATCCTAACACATGCACATACTTATCAATGATCCATTTTATAATTCTAGCCTCCCTTGTTGATGCCTCTCTAGCCAGGAATTTGTCATCTGCAAATTGAAGATGGGATAGTGGCTCCACCCCTTTTGCAATCTTCACTCCCTTCCATCGGCCTTCCCTACATTCTTTAGAGATCAATCTCTCCAATACCTCCACTATAATTATGAATAAAAAAGGGGATAAGTGATCCCCCTGTCGTATCCCTTTGTTTGAGGGGAAGAAACCTTGTGGGCTCCCATTTATGAGAACAATAAAAAAGGGGAACTGATGTAGCTATCCACCCAAGCTATCCAAAGTGGATCAAAGCGAAATTTAGCTAAGACTTTTAAAAGGAAGTCCCTATTAACTTGATCATAAGCTTTTTTGACATCCACTTTAATCATCATTTTTCCCCTTTTGAAAGTCAGATTGAGTGAATTGCCTCATGTGCTAGGATGATTCCTTCATAAATGGATCTTCCAGGTGTGAACCCACTCTATTCTGGTGAAATAACCTCCTCCAACACCCATTTCAGTCTATTTTCTATCACCTTTGAGATTAATTTATAGATTGTATTACAAAGGGATATAGGCCTTAAATCATTAAAAGTAGAGATATTCTCCTTCTTTGGGATTAGGGCTATAAATGTGTTATTAAAATCCCTAAGGACAAATCCACCCCTTCTTGATTCCTCCACTACTTCCCAAATATCCCTAGCCAAAATATCCTAGAATTTTTGATAGAATAGTGTAGGAAAGCCATCCGGTCCTAGAGCTTTGTAAGAGCCCGTTCCAAAAACCGTTGCTCTCACTTCCTCCAAAGATACTGAGTTCATTAACATCCTATTGTGGTCTTGCTTCACACATACAAGGATAATATCCATAATATTTTGTGAATCCATATTTATTATCTCTTCTCCATTAAAGGACCTAGAAAATTAATTAATGACCTCCCTGTTAATAGCTTCCTAATCTATTATGAGTTCATCCTCCATATTCTTGATTGAGAAAATCTTATTCTGTGTTCTCCTCACCTTTACTGATGTGAGGAAAAAAAATGTGTTTCTTTCGCCTTCCTTCAGCCAGGTTTCTCATGATTTTTGTCTCCAAAAAGATTCCTCTCTTGCTTAAATTTCAGAATACTCCTTGTTAAGTTTCTTCTCTTTATTTAAAGCTTCTTCGTCCATGCCTTGTAGGATGAATTGTTCATGGAGTTGTTTCAGCTCTTCTTCTAACTTTAATTTCTCATTAAAAAAATTCTTAATGACCTCTCTATTCCATTTCTTCAGTTGTTCTTTAACAAATTGAAGTTTTTTAAAGAAAGTGAAAGCTTTATTACTTGTCTTTTCTGGAATGTTCTTCCACCACACCTCCATCAGATATTTAAGATTATTTTCCTAAGCCACATTTCTTCAAATTTGAAAGGACATTTGTCAGGACCTTTCTCATCTTGTATTTATAGACATATGGGGTAATGATCTGACACCGTAAAAGGGAGATTTTCTACAATGCTTGTCCAAAGACTTGTCGACCAATCACCGACTATGAAGAACCTATCCAGTCTTTCATCTATGTTTAAAAATCTACTTCTTCTATTAGTCCATGTGTACTCACCAGTCTTGAAAGGAATCTCAATTAAACCAGCTTCTGTAATAAAGGAATTGAAGTCTTTGTTACTCTATCTATTCCATCCTACTCTCCCCATTTTATCTGAATGTCTTACTAATGCATTGATGTCACCGTCTATTATGAAAATATTTTCATTGTCCTGATTAAGACACTTGGATAGATCATTCCATAGCTATCTTTTTAAAATAGTGTTGTTTGGACCATAAACATTGATCATGTAAACATGCATATGCAACTGCTTTGAATAGACTCTCACCCATTGCCACCATTTTCCTTGTCTCATGATTATAACATCCACCAAGGAGTCATTCTACATAGACCACCTGAAGCTCCCCAAGCTTCCACAAAATACATTTCCACTTTTTGAACCTTTTGTGAAATGTTTCAAAATCCTCTACCTTAACTTTGGTTTCTTGCAAACAAACTAGATCTAGTCTGAACTGATCAAGGCATCTCTTAATCAGTCGAATCTTGTCTAGGGCATTACAGCCCCAGACATTCTATGATAGGGTCCTCATTGCCTTCAGGAAGAGACAACATCCCTTCTTGATCTTAGTCTGAGTTTACTCTAGCCAGCAACACTTCCTGCAATTTCCAACTTAACTCTATTCTCTTTTCTTCTTTTCCGCAACTTTCACCTTGACGTTTTGAGCTGATGTCATTTCCAATGACCTCTTTTCCTATTCCCCTCCATGAGAAAGAAGGCCTAGCTCATCCTCCCCTTCTAGAGCATCAAAAAAATCCCCTCCAAGTCTGAAGAAATTAGGTTACCTCCACTATCTTTGAATCCTTCAAAATAATTCTCTAGATTCCTTATTGGTGAGATTTGGATGTCTTTGAACATTGTCTCTTCCAAGTCTGAATCATTCTAAATAGTTTGAATCACTTCCTTGCTATCTTGGATTTGTAGCTGAAGTTGCTCTTGTCTTATAAACCCCCCATCCATAAATTATGCCCAAGTCTTTGGGACTATTGTCTCCTCCTCATCATTTTTATAGTTGTCGTGTGTCTCGTTCAATTCATAGTCATCGACAGGTTTTAGTTGATCAATCTCCTGGTTGTACCCCTCCTCTTGGTTTTTAATCAATTCACTCTTTCCCTCTTCATCTACCCAAGGGCTCTCATCTATAATACTTTGCCAGCTTTACCTTTGAAAATCATTCTTTTGATGGTTGTTATCCCAGTTCAAAGTCTCTTCTATGCACCCATCTGCAAATGCCTCCGTTTCCATCCTAGAGGACTCAAACTCAAAGATTTCATCAATGATCCATTTAATCAAACCAAAATTTGAGACTATATCGTACTTTAGTGTGCATTCCCTTTTGTGGTTATGAAGCACCTCCCAATCCAAAGCTTCCCATTGATGTTCCCACCTATTAGATTCCAACAGTCTTATGATCTCCTCTGCCAAAATATCTTGTTCTTTGAGTTTCCCTTTATCCCCTTTCTTGCAGTCCCCTTTTGGGTAGGCAAATGATTTACAATCTGGGAATGGCTCCATCTTTTCTTCTCAAACCATATTTTGTTTCCAGACACCTGACCCCGATTTGATTTCTAATGTGCCTGGTAGATTGTGGATCAAATTCTATTCTATGCAAATCCTTGAAAGCATGTTGTAATTCGATGAGTCATTGGATTCTTTTGCTTTCTTGAACTCCCCTAGGCTTTCACCTCTTCTCCTTAGGGTTTCTATATCCTTATATTCTTGGGGCAACCCTGGTAATTTTAGCCATATTGGAACCCTACTAATATTTTCTTCCTTCGGGTTAAAATTTGGTTTCCATTTGATAATATTAAATCCTTTCCCATCCATGAAGAAAGGACCGTTTTTCAAAATCCAATTTATGTCCTGGTCAGAAGGGCATATAACTAGAAAGAAACCATTTTCTATTGTTTTGAGTTCCACCCCCTCACCCCAGATCGAGCAACACCATGCTTGGATCTTGGAGAAAGTCGCCTATGTTCCCCCTATTTCAGAAATAGAGCATGTTCATTAAGAAATCTTATGCTTTCACTCCATTTCTCATTGGAAATTTTAAGGTTCATGAATCTACAGTAGACTGAGTTTGGTCTTACCTCTAGAACTTTTGCAGCTTCTGCCGAGGGTTTTGGTCTCTAGAATTTATCCTGCACCATTTTAAAATCAATTTGTTGTCTATTATTTAAAGATGTGTAGCCATCTAACCTCTCCTTTCTCCAATCCTTGAAATTATTTGTGGTTGCTCCATCTGTGGATCGTCTTTGTTTAGGGTTCTTCGGACCCTTCCATGGCCATGTCTGCTTTATGTAGCTTGGTCGATCATTGCTTTGATTGCCCCTGTTCCAGTATCTATTCAGAGACTATTTCAAATTCAAACCTCCTCTGTAGTGTAGCCCTTCATGTCCTTTGAAACCCTGTTAGTCGCTCCTATCTGCCATGACCATTCCCATTACTGATTGTTGTAATGACTGATATGGTTTTTTTACTTTTAAAGTCATATTTTTTATTGCTAAAAAATGCTGAAAATTAGGAAATTTAGTTCCCACCAAAAACAAAATATAAATCAACTTATTTTTTTCCTATTTTGATATCCCTAATAGATGACATACATATACAGTGCATAAAAAAAAAAAACCAATGTATATTTCTTTGTTATAACATTTTAAAGTCGAGCATACCTAAATTTGATAGTTTTTATCTCCCACCATATTTTGTTTATTTAATTTTTGATAATTAAAAAAAAATCCTTTTGGAGAAGACCCTCTCCTCTAGTGAACCATTTTTTTTCAATTTTTTTTGAGGTGATTCAATATTTTTTTTTTCAAACTAGCCTCTTACCGAACAGTAGAATACCTACTTGTAGTAATTTTGAAATAATATAAATTAAATCTAATCAAAACATCATAAAAATTATATGAGTAGATTCTTGACTTTGATCTCTACAAAAGGGTTTTTTTTTTTTAATAAATTGAATTTCCTTGTAGAATTTTGTTGCAAAAGTCAGAAGTTTCAAAAATTTGTCAAATTTGGTGATGTGGTTGCCACTTAGAATGTTGCAGCCGGAAGGGCTGGAAGGGTTCCGACTGGAACCCTTCATGTCGGATCATTAGAGGTCGGCATGACTGATTGTTTGAGCGACCATGCCTCTTCAAACCCATACAAATGATGATTTTATTTTATTTTAAAGTATGAAAATAAAGGTGTGTGAAATAATATATTTCATTTTTGAATTAAATCAATTATTTTTGTGAATAAAAGCGTTATTTTTTATATAAAGCGACGAAAATTTTCAATTTTTTTAAAGATTTTGGTAGAAGGCTTCAAATTTTTTCTAGTATGTTATATTAAATTTTCCTTTTTTCAATTAGATAAATATATAATATTAGAAGGCTTCAAATTTTTTTAAGTATGTTATATTAAACTAAATATTATTTAGATTTTATTAAACCTTATTTGTGAGATTTTTGTAATTATTTGTAGTTTTTGTACTTTTTTAATAATTGAAATTAAGGGGTCGTTCAGGTCTTTATAACTCCTAGTATGTACTAGGGGCTATGTTGTACCTACTAGGAATTTAAAAGGGGTCAGATGGGGTCCTAAGGGGTCACACATGTGTGGCCCCTTAGGACCCCATATGACCCCTTAGGACACTATATGATCTATGGGGTCAAATGGGGTTAGTAGGGGTCATTAGGAGTCATAAGGGGTCTTTGATGAACTTATAAGGCACTGAGAGGGGGGGTGAATCAGTGATAGTAAAAGCAATGCAAATTTGATTATCAATTTCACCAACTTAAAACTCAATAGGCATATAAGAAATAACACCAAGTATGCAATCACCACATAAAAAATAAACCACATGACACAAGAGTTTATACGTGGAAAACCCAAATGGGAAAAACCATGGTGGGAATTAGTACCCACAAGATCCACTATCTGCAGTATAGAGATTTGACTAGTTAAGGTCTACAACACCTGGTTAGGGGCACACCCTGTTAGGAGTGTCTAAGCCCAGTTAAAAGCTTTACAAAAAAAGACTGTGAGGACCAGCCTTACTAGGAGCTACCCAAGTTACTGGGATTTGCAAACAAAAGTTATTGTGTCACCTGGTTAGAGGATTTAATGATCAGACCTGTTAGGATTTGACTGCACCCTGTTAGTAGTGACCTTGTAAGAGGATTTTCTTGCTACAACTATTAGGGAGACAACAAGTACAAATGATCTCAGTGTAACACCTTCAGTGTCTGATAAGATCCGCTTCAGAACATTACAATATCACATAGACTTCATCTCTCAACTCCTCTGATCATCGCACATTCATAAATACAAAATTCGCTCATCATCTTTCACACTATCAAGATCATATACATATATCCTTTCATACCTCATCACACATTTAAAATCATCATAAGGTCGGCTAGAACCTTGTTATAATTCCCTAGGTTCAATGCATCTAGAAGATATTGCATTGTACACTTTAGTTATGTCGGCCACCAACATAACAAATCCAATTCTGTGTTGTTTTACCAATCTAAGTGATTTTTATCACTACTGGTTAAGTCTCCATCAACTAATCTGTTATGTCAAACAAATCGCGTTCACCTGATCGAGTTAGCAAGTGCGGTCATGACCATGATGAATAATGATGAATAGTAGATATTCCAACTGGTACTGAGAGGGAAGGGTGAATCAATACAAATAAAAACTCTCTTAACAACTTATCTAGCTAAAGAAAAACCAACTAGTTATCACCATTACTGAACTTAACCATGGCGATATCAGTTAAACACAGTAAGACACCACACACCATAAACTGATAGGTCTGGATACTTCAAATACGATCAATTATGCAACATCAACTTCACCCATAAGCATATGCATGTGGTATACTAAAAATACCATAACCTATTAACCCTGCATGCATAATCTTTCAACCAAATACTTCATAAACATCACATGAAAAATGCATAACACATAACATGCAAATTTTTCACATGGAGACCCAAATGGGAAAAACCATGGTGGGGATGAATACCCACAAGATTGTTTTGAACTCTTTTGAAGCTCGCCATGTTAGGAGCCTAGTTTGGTTAAAGACTTTACAATAAGGTTCTGCTAGGAATCGATCCCGTTAGAGATCACCCAGTTAAGGGATGGATATATACCCTGTTAAAGGTTACCTCACTAAATGATTTAAAGAAATCAATGATCTTGAGTCACCTGGTTACAGGTTTTACAATAAGTTTGTTAAAGCTACCCGATAAAGGGATTTTCCATCTGTTGAAATGATTAGAAGACAATAGGAAAAACTATGATCTGATAACAACACTACATGCCAAGGTAGATCCTTTTCATATCCTCTACTTTGCAATCACACTCTGCAGTTTCCCTCTTACTGGTCTGGCAAGTATCAAGTACCTCTTCACTCAGATACATACACACAACATTTGCCAATAACTTTTCAATAACATTTATCATCGACCTTACAGACAACAGTTAGGTCGGTAACATAAACCTTAAACCCTAAGATGCTTAGGTTTACAATGCAGGCGGTCCAATCCTGACCATCCAAACATATTGCATAGAGCATTACAATTTCAAATAGATCACAAGACAATCTGCATCATTCATTCATCACCGCTCATGGGAATCAGTAACCCATCACGTTTTCTTCTCATACCATTAAGAAGAATGATCATTCCCAAGGTAGACTTCAAATGCAGTCGATCTTCTTATGCCTCAATCTTTCACGTGCACAAAGATGACATGGCGCCTTGATCACATCTCTTAGCTAACTCATCATAGAGTATGATCAGTTCATCGCACAAGCTGGATCACCAAACCAATAACCATAGAGGTGAGACTACCAATCGGTAATCACACTTAGTGAAACCCTGACATCGGTTCAGTGAATCGCCTCATGCCTCTTCATACCGGTTCACCAACTTCTTCAATCTGCATACTGGTTCACTTACACTTATTGACATCAATGACAACAAACATTATCATCATATCAACATACTGTTTCATCATATGCTAATGATATCCAACAGACCATATCTTCATCTAATAGTATTCAATGCTTCTTCAAAACTGCATCATCTCAATCTTCATAATTTTCACGTACCGGTTGTCGAAATATAAGACTATCAAACTTTTATTGGTAGAAGTCCTAATAACCAGTTATGATAAAAACCATCTCTGCTAATCGGTTAAGCCTTGCCAGTTGAACTGTAGGACTTAGATGACTTAAAGAAACATAGTTTCCATCAAAGACACCATACAAAATAGTCATCATACATAAATCTAATCTCTATGCACAACATACATATACCAGTTGCATCAAGCAAACACACATTACTGATTTAGTTCAAATGATCAAATTCCAATAGTCTTAAGGGGTCATTAGAGGTCATAAGGGATCATTATAGTCCTAAGGGGTCTTATGGTGTTGTATGGGGTATTATGTTATACATGCTAAGATACTAAAATGGGTCAAAAGATCTCCTAGGATGTATTAAGGGGTCATCCATGTCTTAATAGCTCTTAGGATGTACTTGGAGGTATGTTGTATTGACTATGACTTTAAAAGGGGTCATAAGGGGTAACACATGTGTGTCCCCTTAGGACCCCATACATGACCACTTAGATCACCATATGACCCTATGGTTTCCTAAGGGGTCACATGGGGTCCTAAGGGGTCACACATGTGTGACCCCATATGACCCAGTATGACACTATATGACCCTATGGGGTCATATAGTATCCTAAGAGGTATGTTGTACCTACTAGTACTCTAAAAGGGGTTATATGGGGTCCTAAGGGGTCACAAATGTGTCACCCCTTAGGACCCCATATGACCCCTTAGGACACTATATGACCCTATGGGGTCATATGGTCTCCTAAGAGGTATGTTGTGCCTACTAGGACTTTAAAATTGGTCATATGGGGTCCTAAGGGGTTGCACATGTGTTAGAACACATGGGTGGCCTCTTACGACCCCATATGACCCCTTAGGATGTTAAAAGGAGTCATATGGGGTCTTAAGGGGTCACACATGTTAAAACACATCCATGGCCCCTTTGGACCCCATATCACCCCTTAGGACACTATATGATCCTATGGGGTCATATGGTGTCCTAAGGGGTCATATGGTGTCCTCAGGGGTCATATGGGGTCCTAAGGAGCCACACATGTGTTCTAACACATGTGGTCTCGTAAGACCCCATATGACCCCTAGCAACACCATATGACCCCTTATGACACTATATGATTCTATGGAGTCATATGGGGTCAGTAGGAGTCATTAGAGATCATAACATGTCTTAAGGGATCATTAAAGGTCATCAGGGGTCATTACAGTCATAAGGGGTCTTTACGAGACTCATGGTATCATATGGGGTCTTATGTTATACATGCTAGGATGTTGAAAGGGGTTAAAAGATGTTTTAGGATGTATTAAGGGGCCGTTAATGTCTTAATAGCTCCTAGGATGTGCTAGGGGGTATGGTGTACATACTAGGAATTTAAAAGGGATCATATGGGGTCCTAAGGGGTCACACATGTGTTAGAACACATGTATGGCCCCTTAGGACCCCATATGACCCCTTAAGACACCATATGACACTATGGTGTCCTAAGGGGTCATATGGGTCCTAAGGGGTCACACATGTGTGGTCCCTTAGGACTCCATATGATCCCTTAGGACACTATATGACCTTATGGGCTCATATGTTGTCCTAAATGGTATGTTGTACCTACTAAGACTTTAAAAGGGGTCATACGGGGTCTTGAGGGGTCCCACATGTGTTCTAACATGTGCGACCCCATATGATACTATATGACCTCATGCAGTCATATGGTATCCTAAGAGGTATTTTGTACCTACTAGTACTTTAAAAGGGGTCATACAGGGTCCTAAGGGGTCACACATGTGTTAGAACATATGTGTGGCCCCTTAGGACCCCATATGACCCCTTAGGACAATATATGACCCTATGGGGTCATATGGTGTCCTAAGAGGTATGTTGTACATTATAGGACTTTAAAAGGGGTCATATGGGGTCCTAAGAGGTAGGTTGTGCATTTTAGGACTTTAAAAGGGGTCATATGGGGTCCTAAGAGGTATGTAGTACATTCTAGGACTTTAAAAGGGGTCATATGGGGTCCTAAGGGGTAACACGTGTTAGAACATGTGTGGCCCATTAGGACCCCATATGATGCTATTGTGTCCTAAGGGGTCACACATATGTTAGAAAAAATGTGTGGCACCTTAGGACCCCATATGACCCCATATAGTGTCCTAAGGGGTATTTTGTACCTACTAAGACTTTAAAAGGGGTCATATGGGGTCCTAAGGGGTCACACATGTGTGATCCCATATGACCCTATGGGGTCATATGGTGTCTTAAGAGGTATCTTGTACCTACTATTACTTTAAATGGGGTCATATGGTGTCCTAAGGGGTTATATGGTGTCCTAAGGGGTCACACATGTGTGTCCCTTAGGACCCCATATGACCCCTTAGGATACCACATGACCCCATGGGGTCATATCATGTCCTCAGAGGTATGTTGTACCTATTAGGACTTTAAAAGGGATCATATGGGGTCCTAAGGGGTCACACATGTGTGGCCCATTAGAACCCCATATGACCCCTTAGGACACGATATGACCCAATGGTGTCCTAAGGGGTCCTAAGGGGTCACACATGTGTTAGAATACATGTGTGGCACCTTAGGACCCCATATGACCCCATATGGTGTCCTAAGGGGTATGTTGTACCTACTAGGACTTTAAAAGGGATCATATAGGGTCCTAAGGGGTCACACATGCGTTCTAGCACATGTGTGACCCCATATGACCTTGTACGATATTATATGACCCTATGGTGTCCTAAGAGGTATGTTTTACCTACTTGTACTTTAAAAGGAATCATATGGGGTCCTAAGGGGTCACACATGTGTGGCCCCTTAGGACCCATATGACCCCTTGGACACTATATGATGCTATGGGGTCATATGGTGTCCTAAAAGGTATGTTGTACCTACTAGGACTTTAAAAGGGGTCATATGGGGTTCTAAGGGGTTAGACATGTGTTAGATCACATGTGTGGCCCATTAGGACCCCATATGACCCCTTAGGACACCATATGTGATGAATACTAAGAGGGGGGGGTGAATTAGTATGCCAAAAATCAATGCACTAAAACACTTACACAATCTAAAGATAAACCGACAAAGCAGTCTAACAGTCAAACCGGTTACCACACATGCAAACCAAAATGCGAATAAAGCATTCACCCACAAAAGCAATACTACCATAACACAAGATATTTGACGTGGAAACCCAACTGGGAAAAACCACGATGAGATGGAACTCACAAGTCACTATCTGTAGAGTAGAAACCAGATCGGTTAAGGTTAGACCGGTTAAGGTCTTACAATGTTCTTCACTAGAACAGATCCTGTTAGGAATCTCAATCTCTGTTAGGAGATAAGTCCAATTAAAGACTAGCTTGTTAGAGGATTTTAGATTCACATGTGTGAACCACCTTGTTAGAGGATTTTACAAAGGATTTGAGGCCTACTCGGTTAAGGGCTACATACTTGTCAAAGATGTGAGTAATCAACATGTGTTTGATCTATCTGACAACACAAACTGCTTGGTTAGATCTAGTATTGCTCACAGCTAATGCATTCTAGCATTACTTCAGTCTTCTCTATCTCTCTCACAGTTACAACTTGATCTTCTCAAATAAGATCATTCTCAACTTCCACCTTAAAACCCTAGCATGACATTAACCCTTTCAGCAACAACTTAAAACCCTAGACATGATGTCCTTTTAAAGGAATCTGATTTCATGTCAGTCCAATAGGATTATATGACAATTTCCTAGGTTCAATGCATCTAGACGTGCTCAGTAACATGACACAAAAAGCACCGTCAATGTGTCGGCACCGTCAAACAATCGGTGGATTGGTAACTCATCACAGAATGTCGGTTGGTAACTCATCACAAAGTATTACTGGTTCATATAAAATACCGGTTGCTGGTTTGACAAAAATGAAGACTAGTAAGAATGTGTTGTGCCGCTTTTCTCCCTCGTGCCACTTGGGGTTGACATGCCGCTTCAAACCGGGAAACACATTCTGCAAAATCACCACTAGTCTAAAAACTAGTATACAACATACTGGTTGGAACAAATACCGGTTGAGCACAAGCTCATACACATAAAGGGAATCTCAATACAAGTGTGTGTCCATCAATGATAATCACAAAATAAACAACAAAAATGCCAACAATCTCCCCCTTTGGCATTGATGGCAACACTTAGGAAAAAAAATTTTTTGACATCTAAGTGTTTTACAACAAAAACTTTCCATTAACAAAATTGCTCCCCCTAAGCATATGCACTATCCCTTAAACAACACAGTGTATAACAATTTTTCATACAAAGCATAATCATCAGAGCATATAGAATATATCAAAATTTCAAAACCAGATACTTCTCCCCCTATGTCAGAAGATCAAAATTTTAAAACCAAAAACCAGATATACTTCTCCCCCTTTGCCAACAATGACAAAGTATCGCTGAAAAACCCTGTTTCCATATATATATATAAAATTTTATGACAATAATGAATAATACTTGTCAAAAACCGATTTATAGTCCTACAAAAATTGTTTCATGGATAGAGACCAGGACTCAAGTAGGGAGATTGCTACTTCCTTTTCTATTTGCATCTGGGATACCTATTCCTCCATGGCATCTACTATGCTCAATTCCTGTGTGACTGTTAGGGCATCCAGGTTCAGATAACACTTCTGAAGAATTTGCAGTCATGGAAGTAATACCAGTTGAAGCTCCTGCAAATCCCTAGACTGTGTGTTGATCTCTTGCTCCATCTTGGCTGACTGGATCTGGAACCGGTGAACAGTTTGCCCATATGCTGCAAAGGAATCATAAGGAGTCTTAAATGTTCCCAAGTAGGACTATAAGTCCATTTGAAGCTTTTGCTTCTTGGCTAGCACATCATCACAAAATAGATGAGGTTGACAGATTTTGCTGAGTAGCAAGTTTCCCTCATCGAAGGCATTCCTTATGTCCTTTAGATCTTTCAGCAGTTCAGTCCTAAGCTCATTCATCTTCTTCACTAGAGCAACATTAAGAGCCTTTTGGTGCTCTTTCTTTACATTGGCCTCTGCTGCTTCTTCCAGACTCTGCACCTAATCATCCACTATAGTACATAGAAGTTTGAGCTGTGCTAGTGATGATTCAGTGTCAGGAAGATTAGTACCCGGGATTAAACCGGTAAGTGTGTCTACAGCTGCCTAAATAATATCCTGTTCCTTTTTCCTATGAATGACTTCAAGGTGCTCTTGGGCAACCTTGATGCTCTACATAAGCTCAAACTCACTTGCATATTGGAGATCAATAGGACTCGAGATAGCAGCTGGTTTGGCTTGGCTCCCGATTGCCTTAGGAGTCTCCATATGTGTGCTCTTCATTGCTTCAGCTGTCTTGTCTTCTTCTTCCTTCTTTTTCTTCTCCTTCTCTTCTTTCTCTTTCTCTTCTCTCTTTTTCTTCTCTTCCTCTTCCATCTTCTTCTTGTCTTCCTCTTCTTTCTACTTCTGCTCTGCTTCTGCCTTCTTCTTTGCTTCCTCTTCCTTCTTCTTCTGTGCTTCCTCTTCCTTCTTTTGTTCTTCCTCTTCCTTCTTCTTTTATTCTTCCTCTTCCTTCTTCTTCTTCTCTTCCTCTTCCTTCTTCTTCTTTTCTTCTTCTTCCTTCTTCTTCTTCTCTTCTTCTCTTCTTCTTCCTTCTTTCTCTTTTCTTCCTTATCCTCTTCTTCTTTCTTTTTCCTATCATCTTCTTGCTTCTTCTTTTCTTCATCTTTTCATTTCTCCTCTTCCTCTTTTCTCTTCTCTTCCTCTTTCTTCTTTTTCTCATCAAAATATTTGTTCAAGGTAGCCAGTTCCAATGGCTTGAACACTTTCCTTTATCTATTTGGTTACCGGTTGGTCAAGGGACCACTAGACATCTCCTACACCAGGAAAGTAGCCTTGGAAATAGAAGAACAACCCTACCAGTAGTTGTCCAAACTTAAACCTCAGTGAATTATCCTATTTGATTGCCTTAAGATTCAACAGGAGTTGCCTCTGCATACCGGTGCATAAGTCAAAAGATGCATCCTCTTTTATCATCCGGTAAGCAGTATTTACTATTGCAGCAGATACAAAATTAATCCTGTTGGCTGAAAATGTTCTATAGCCTATCACCATGCAGGTGTATTTCACCAGATCATCCTTGATAGGATTGACTGTCATACCCTGTGAATCACTGGTTGAACTGGTGAGCTTGGCTATTTCGGTTTTGCTCACTTTTCTCAGGGCTAGCACTTCCCCTGTGTTATAAAAGCTGGTGACTGCATGAATTTCCTGAGGCGTAATATCATGCATCCTCTCTAGGTACATCTTGTCACTGTGGACTCTACTCAAAATAATTCTGATGTGATCCTCCATGAAATCTTCCAGAAAATATACTGCGTTATGGAATTTCTTCTTTTCCAAGATACTAAATTCTAGTTTGATCTTTTTGTTCTTGCCACAAAATAGACCTAACTGAGTGTGAATGGCTAAAGACCCTAGGTCTTCTATTTTGCAATCAATATAATCAGAAATTCCCTCTTCAACTATGACTCCAGCTAGAACTTGTGACAAAGCATTATATTTAGACTTCCTCTGAATAAAACTTTTCAATTCAATTGATGTACTCAAACTGGTATGAGATGCGGAAGCCATTGTAGAGTATTTCAAGAACACGAAAAATACCTTTCAAACGCGAATTTAGGGCTTCCTAATTCTGCTTTACTCCACTCTTCGTAGGTTGCCAAATCACTGCTTTATGTTCTCCACTACTGCTTGCAAACTGGATTTGAATCTCTTTCAAGGTTTGTCAATTTCTTGAAATCTAAGCTCAAATTGCCTTTTCTTTGCTCTGCACTTGAAAACTTCTCTTCGCTTGAAATCAGATAGTGAGAAATGATTTGAAAAATGCTTTTATACATGTCTCTCACCTACCACCATTAATGCTCCTCAATTAGGGCGTAAACCCTAATTTGCCTTTTTACCATTTCTGGTCTTCTATCCAGCGACAGGTATCGCATACCGATTAAGGTCTTTTACCAGTGTAAACAGGGGGTTCGAAAGCATTTCGCCGTTTGCTCCCCCTAAGCTTTTAAGGCTTAGTTTGCCAGTTCCGATATTTCCACACTAGGTGCAGAAACTGGTTCCTCTTCCAACATTGTTGGTTTCTTCCTCCATGTTTTCTTCATGTCACCTTGAACTTTTTCAACATCGATTTCTCCTTCCTAAGTGACCGGTATATCATCAAATATACTTTTTTTGCTTCTGCAGAATCTTGCAATGTGACCCGATTTGTTGCAGTGATAGCAAACAAGTCCAGGTGCTCTCCAAGGTCCATTATACATGTTTCCATTCTTCCTTTTGCATGTTGCAGTAGTGTGACCATGACCATGAAAGATCATACAACTTTCTCTCTATCTGGTTGCCGCTTGATGGCCACCGCTTCTTGACTGATGATTGAAGACATTAAACCGGTTGTGGTTCCGGTTCACAAAAGGTTCAGGACTAGTTCCTTGGGTCCTCTGAGGATATCTTCCAATGTTATCCATCACAAACCTGCATTCAAATTCTCTATGCCCAAACTTGTTGCATGCATAACAATGACAATTGAACTTAGTGGATCTAGGTACATTGTTGATAAAATATGGAAAACTATTGTAGGCTTTGCTCCTACATACATTTGCAATGTGTCCTTCTTTAAGATAGTTAAAGCAAACAGGTTTGAATTTTTGCTTACCTTTTCCTTTGAGTGTCGGTTGCTTCTTTGATGCTTCAGCATTTGTTCCTGAGGATTCTCCTTCCTCATGTCCAGAGAAACCAAGACCATTGGTATTCTTTGCCGGTCTAGATGACTCAAGCTTTTTCTCTAACTTGATAGTACTGTTGCCAAACTTAGCCAGTATTTCCTTTGACTCAAAGAGTTCTTTGGAAATAGCAGTGTTAGTCTCCATTAGACTTGCATTTTCAGAGATGGTAATGTTCAATTCTCCTTGCATGTCTTCCTTTTCCATTCTGCTCTCATGAAGGCGAGCAGTCAGTGCACTAATCTCTTGTTTCAACTTGGAGTTCTCATGATCTCTTTCCTTTATCTGATCTTCAGCTTTTCTCCAGTTCTCAAGCTCTTGACTAAACCGAATAGTCAGTCCTTCCAACTCCTTTCTCAGATTGGAGTTTGAATCATTCAACTTATTTACTTCAGCAATCATGGCTTCCATGTTAGATTCATCTTCAAAACTACTTTCAGATAGTTCCATTAGCTTTTCTGCATGTTCTCTCCTTTTTGCTTGAGATGCCTTGTATTTGACCATAAGATCATCATAGGCTTGCTTAGACTTAGTGAGCCATTGAGTAAGTTCCCTCAAGGTATATTCCTCCATATCTCTTTCCAAGTGGTTAAACTTATAGAAAGGTAGGCTCTGATACCAATTGATGAATACTAAGAGGGGGGGTGAATTAGTATGCCAAAAATCAATGCACTAAAACACTTACACAATCTAAAGATAAACTGGCAAAGCAGTCTAATAGTCAAACCGGTTACCACACATGCAAACCAAAATGTGAATAAGGCATTCACCCACAAAATAAATACTACCATAACACAAGATATTTGACGTGGAAACCCAACTGGGAAAAACCACGGTGAGATGGAACTCACAAGTCACTATCTACAGAATAGAAACCAGACCGGTTAAGGTCGGACTGGTTAAGGTCTTACAATGTTCTTCACCAGAACAGATCCTGTTAGGAATCTCAATCTCTGTTAGGAGATTAGTCTGATCAAAGACTACCTTGTTAGAGGATTTTAGATTCACATGTGTGAACCACCTTGTTAGAGGATTTTACGAAGGCTTTGAGGCCTACCCGGTTAAGGGCTACAGACTTGTCAAAGACGTGAGTAATCAACAATTTTTTGATCTATCTGATAGCACAAACTGCTTGGTTAGATCTAGTATTGCTCACAGCTAATGCATTCCATCATTACTTCAGTCTTCTCTATCTCTCTCACAATTACAACTTGATCTTCTCAAATAAGATCGTTCTCAACTTCCACCTTAAAACCCTAGCACGACATTAACCCTTTTAGCAATAACTTAAAACCCTAGACATGATGTCCTTTTAAAGGAATCTGATTTCATGTCGGTCCAATAGGATTACATTACAATTTCCTAAGTTCAATGCATCTAGACGTACTCAATAACATGACACAAAAAGCACCATCAATGTGTTGGCACCATCAAACAATCGGTAGATTGGTAACTCATCACAAAATGCCAGTTGGTAACTCATCACAGAGTATTACCGGTTCATACAAAATACCGGTTGCCGGTTTGACAAAAATGAAGACTGGTAAGAATGTGTTGTGCCACTTGGGATCTATGAACCGCTTGGGATCGACATGCCGCTTTAGACCGGGAAACACATTCTGCAAAATCACCACTAGTCTAAAGACTAGTATAGCTCATACACATAAAGGGGATCTCAATACAAGTGTGTGTCCATCAATGACAATCACAACATAAACAACAAAAATGCCAACAATATGACCCTATGTTGTCCTAAGGGGTCATATGGGGTCCTAAGGGGTCACACATGTGTTAGAACATGTGTGGCCCCTTAGGACACCATATGACCCCATATGGTGTCCTAAGGGGTCATATAGGGTCTTAAGGGGTCACACATGTGTTAGAACCCCTTAGGACACCATATGACCCCATATGGTGTCCTAAGGGGTATGTTGTACCTACTAGGACTTTAAAAGGGGTCATATGGGGTCCTAAAGGGTCACACATGTGTGACCCCATATGACCCTAAATGACATTATATGATCCTATGGGGTCATATGGTGTCCTAAGAGGTATGTTGTACCTACTAGTACTTTAAAAGGTGTCATATGGGGTCCTAAGGGGTCACACATGTGTTAGAGAACATGTGTGGCCCTTTAGGACCCCATATGACCCCTTAGGACACTATATGACCCTATGCGGTCATATGGTGTCATAAGAGTTATGTTGCACCTACTAGGACATTTAAAGGGGTCATATGGGGTCCTAAGGGGTCACGCATGTTAAAACACATGTCTAGCCCCTTAGGACCCCATATGATCCCTTAGGACACTATATAATTGTATGGGGTCATATGGTGTCCTAAGGGGTCATATGGTATCATTAGGGGTCATATGGGTTCCTAAGGGGCCACACATATATTCTAATACATGTGTAGCCCCTTAGGACCCCATATGAACCCTAACGATGCCATATGACCCCTTATGACACTAGATGATCCTCTGGGGTCATATGGGGTCAATAGGGGTCATTGGGGGTCATAAGGTGTCTTAAGGAGTCACTAAAGGTCATAAGGGGTTGTTATAGACATAAGGGGTCTTAAGGGATCTTATGGTGTCATATGGGGTTTTATGTTATACATGCTAGGATGCTAAAAGGGGTCAAAACATGTCCTAGGATGTATTAAGGGGTTGTTCATGTCTTAATTGCTCCTAAGATGTACTAAGGGGTTGCATGATGTCTTAAAAGGTCCTAAGATGTACTAAGTTCTCCTAAGTATCTTAAGAGGTACTAGTATGTGCTAAGGGGTCATAGGATAACATTTTAACATCGAATTGTATATAGGTACAATATTTATAAATAATTAACCATTAATAGATTTTAACCATTAAATAATTTTAACCATTAAATAATTTTAAAACTAATATATTATTAAACATTAATTTTTTTTAAATTAATATATTATTAAGCACTAAAAAACTAAAAAACTAATAAACTACACAAAATTATGAAAAAAAAACTAAAACATTAATATATTAACACTAATTTCTTTGCCCCCTTCTTTTCCTCAGCTGCTAAACTCTAAGATGGTTAGAGAAAATTGAGGTGAAAAGCCTTTTTTGCAACTTATATAGCAAAGGGGTTTTGGCCAGAACCCTTCCGGTCAGAACCGTTCTGGCCATAAGGGTTTTGGGTGAAACCTTTTTGCCATGTCAGTGCCACGTGACTACCACATTGGTCCGGCTGAACACTTTCGGTTGGAACCCTTCGGACTGGATCGCAAGGATTAGGTCTAGGTGTGACACAAATCCATACTTTTACCCTAGCGACTTCAGAATTCTTCTTCAATTTTTCATAGACCATTTCTTCATTTACTAGGTCGGTGGTTTTTGGACTTATGCATTTGTTTAATGAAAATATTGTCTATAAAAGATTGCTTGATGGGTGTCGGAAGGAAAAAAATTAGTTTGATGTGTGATGAAAGAATGTTTCTGACCATTATGCAATATCCATCTTTTGATTTCTTTTATTCTGGATTTGTATGCTTGTCGAGTGTTCCTTGGGAGTTTTGTCTTTCTGTAGGTGTGTGTATTTGAGGCTATGGCATGAAGGTTATATATTCGTATCTTTGGAAGACTTTATTGTGTAATTTTTTTTTGTTTCTAGTTTCAATATTTGGGAGTGCCAGAAATAGAGGTTCTATATGGCATCGGGTGATATTTGCCCCTTGATGGTTATTTTCCTTCTTCTTAGTTGTAAGTTATAGTTGGTTGTAAATGCCTTGCATGCTTATGTTTTCAAGTCTAAATTTTCCTTTTGAGCCTTTCTGGGACTTAGTTGTAATTTTCGTTTTGCATCTACGTCATTTTTTCATCTTTGTGATGTATGCGCTAAACTAGTAAACATATGCGCCAATGTTTGCAATGTTTGCTATGTTTGCACCAATGTTTTCAATGTATGTGTTGTTTTGTTTTTCATAAGTGCTAAAATGGGCTATATATTTGCTAGTGTCATTTTCTTAAGTCTATACTTTCCACCAAAGGTTGTTTTGGGACTTAATGTGATTCCCTATGTTATTCTCCTAGTTCTTGATTTTTATGTATTGGAAATTTTGATTATCCAATTGTATTATGGCTCTTGTGAGAGTTTGTTATATTTGCAAAAGATTTTTGGAAATCATTATTGTGGCTATATCTTGGATAATTGATTTGATGGGAATCATCTCTTTGGCCATGCCTTGCTATTTGTTTATTGGAATATCTTGTGGGAAAAATTACATTGTTTAATATTGGTTCCTTGATTTGGTATTATTGTATGTTGTCATTGGTGTTGGCAATTGGATTCATTGTGATTATGGATAAATTGGATATTGGAACCTTTGGTTGTAAATTATGAGATTCTTGAGATTCTATGTGTATTTGCCTTAGTTTGATGTTTGTACCGTAGGTTTTAGGAACATGATAGGGGAAGTGGCTTCTAGGTGGGTGTCGAGGCCCTCAAGTGGATACTAGGGAATCTCATTGGAAGTTTTCTTTAATCAAGTGACAATCTTAATTAAATTAATTTAGGGGTTTGGGTAGCTCTCACATTAAACAAGATAATGTTCTGGTGCCCCACTCATGGTCTAGCATGCTAATGTAGGTGTATGATGAGATTGGGAAGGCTATGTTGGCATTGCAATACTCCCTTGTCCTCATGAAAGGTTGAGTTGGTTCCGCATGGGCATCACTTGGGCACTAGGTCTAGAGAGAGACTACTAGAGAAACCCTTGTTGATGGACATCAGAGTCTAGATACCACTAGTGAAACCCTTATTGATAGCATGTGATGACACTCTTTCCCTATATGTGTCCTACTACCTTAGCCTTGTATTTTGATATTAGCCTTTGGTGCCCTTGTGTTTTATGTTTAAGTCCTTGTGAGTATTGGCATGATGTGTTATAGTGTTGGTAGATTTGTGCTTAATGTATAAGCCTTGTTTTGTATTCCTCTTATGGAGTGGTTCTCATTGAATGTTAGTATTTTGTTGTATGTTCATTGGAAGTTAGGTGTTAGCCTAGGTTTAGACTGTGTGTGAGACTTTATGCCATTGTTTAGAGCATGGGGGGTGGACCTTTTTGGTTCCACATGGTTGGGTGGTTTGATGCCTTTTTCCATTGGGATTTTCCTTCATTGGATGCTCATGTGCATGATTGAGGATTTTTTATCTCTTCATTTCTTCATGCTATGGATTCTTGGAGCAGTGATGGATTATTTTTTGTATTTTGAGAAATATCATTGTGTAATGTAACTTTGGATAATTATATTAGTATCTAAAAACTAGGATTTACTATTGGAGTAGATATTGTATACATGTAATGTCTCTTTATGTAAGACATAGTATGTGATTTGGATTACTATCCTTGTAGATAGAGTTTGTGTTTTCTTTATGGCATAGATAATGTATATTGTAATAGATATCTTGTATGAGAAGTTAATTGTAATATGCTGAGATAGATTATGCATATTCTTCCATTTAGGAATGGTTTCTTATGGGTTGTGTGGAATTCTTAATTGTCAGGAATAATGTTTAGGCATATTTGGATTTGGTGCATTAAAATGAACCTATTGCATTAGTGAGGTTAAATGTTATATGATGTATGGATAAGAAATGATTAAGATAAATGGTTACTTTCTTAAGTATTTATAGATGCAACACTCATTGGTTTTAAGGAAAGGAAATCATGCATTGGTATCATTAATGACGCTCATGTGTAGATGCTATGTTAAGTAATGATGTCGAGTTACCCTAGGGAATGATGAGTAATGAATGGATGTATGATGTGATTGTTTCCACTTGTGTGTTATGTTTAATAAAATATTGTTATGGTACCATGTTAATGAAAGTATGAATGTATTTATCTTGAGATATATGTGTTGTTCTAGCTCTTTAAAAAAAAATTCTCTATTTTCTAGTTAGTTGGTTAGATACTCTAGGGTGTTATTGGCGAAAATTATAGATAATAATCATATATAAATATTTACATCATAAGTAGAATCCATATAATGCATTACATCACACGGGTTTTATATTACACATCGGTGTATCACATAAGCATTAAGAAGAGTTAAAAGTCCACACATGTGTATATATCATAAATGCATATAGGCATTAAATCACATAAGCATAGATCATATGAATATCACTATACAAAAACATCATGGATATATCATCATAATAAACATCATGTATAGATCATCATAATAAAAATCATGGATAGGTCATCATAATAAACATCATAGATAGATCATCATTATAAGTATGCATACATATGAATCATATCATCATCATAGTAAGCATCATCATAACTACATGACATCATAGATCATCATAGTAAGAATTGTCATAACATCATGATATAAGTGCATCTAGAAAGAATGAAAATAAAACATGCATCCATCAATAATAGGCATAATAGTCACCAACCACATCTCATATATATGATCATCAAAAAATAATAATAATGTCCAAGTGTACATTGATATCAAGAATGCGAGAGATAAAATCTCAAATAAAAAATCAAGTCTCCTGATACTATCAAAAAATGGTGTATACATAAATCACACTATGAGAAGCTACCATCGAAAGTTGTGGGTCTTTGTTGACCCACACTTGAAGGACTTGCTCCTGGATCTCCTCTTGGAGGATGTGGTGGTCCCATCACCCCTGCACTCTCGGTCCATGTCTGCCTTGATCTCCCATGGGAAATCTCAACAAAAATCCCAACTCTTTACTTAGGAGGCACTTCCTTATCATATAAAGTCCTCCAATAGTGTATCTCCTTCCCTGCCTGAACCATCTTTTTAATGGTATTGACACTAGCCCCATGTGCTACAGTCCTTTATGACTGATCTACCAAAGCCTTTGATTTTCCATAATTCTCAATAATAGTGTCCCTCTCAACTATCAATGCTCTCATATGCTCCTACTATTGAGTCACCTATCCCTGTATCTGTGTAACCTAGGCTCTCAAGGCTATAATCTATCCATCATCCTATCTAGGAGCCTCACCAAGTTGAGATCCTATATAATGTTGTGCTTGTATGACTTGTTGATTTGGGGCTTGTCCCTAAATCTCACCCTATGCATGTATCTAAGGAGGGACTCTAGCTACTCTCCTCCATCAAATCAACTAAGGTCCCTCATCATCCTTATCATGACCCTCATCATCATCTCCTCATCCTCCTCTTCCACCTCTATCATCACCACCATCCCCACCATCTTCTCTACCTCTACCTCTCATACTGTGATCCTCTCCTCCTCCTCCTCCTTGGTAGATCATCATTGTCATCATCATCCTCAAACCTAGGTGGTACCTCTCCAACCCCTGTCAATCTCAACAAAGGGTTCTTAGTAAAGTATCTAGCATAATCCTCTATCATCCCATCATCTACAATGCGCCATATATAATCCCATACCTAATATGGTGCTATGAACATCTACCAAGGCAATCTCAATGCTACTATAAGACCCCACAATGGATGATCCTTGTGTGTCAGAGAAAATTCAGCAATACATAGGGGCATCCCCTGAGTCCTGCCAAACTACCGATACACACGATAAATGATATGTCTATCAATAATGTAGTGTGTTTGCCTAATAATCCACCTAGTCTAGAATACATAGGTAAGCTCACTACCATTCCCCTCCCACTCACAATCTAAATAGGGCCTCCATATCACAGAATTAATATCATCTAATGCACATCTCCAATACTCAAACTTTTCTAACTTAGGCTGGTATAGCATACCTACATCTGTATAAATGTATGGCTAACCTATGGGCCCAAAATATCATACACACTGGTCATGTCATAGCTATGTGCTCCTAGGCCCAAATCTATAGTAGTGTGACACCAGAAGACAAAAATGAAGTATCATCATAAACAAACTAGTGTAGGTTATGGTATAAGTGAGCAAGAATGTAGATGCCCCAAGCAAATCTAGTACCTTCCTTGATGATCCTCTCAAGAGTATGACCCCTACCAACTGACATGCCTTGTGATCTCTCGTCCAAACATATGAATCCTCTAAAGATGCCATGTAGACATATGTACCCCATGAAGTTGTAAAGGCAGTTTTATATTGTTCTGATTCCTTGACCTTAACCTGATTATAACCTAAAAAAACCATCCATCATGAATAAAAATTCACAACCTGTGACTCTTTGTAGTAGGGCATCCATATTCGACAATGGGTAGTTGTCTTTGAGAGATGCAATATTTAAATTTATGAATTCCACACAAAGTCTTATGTCTCCATTTTTCTTTCTTACAGGTACTAAGTTTGAGACCCAAGAGGAGTGTCTAATAGGTTTTATTATCCCCCTATCTTTTAACTTCATGAGTTCTTCCTGCATCTTGGGTGCTAAGGTTGGATTTATAGGCCTTTGCTTTTATTTGAATGGTTTGACATCAAGTTTGAGTGGGATTTCATGCTGAAAAAGGTCTTCCCTATAAGATTTTAAATCTTCATAGGACCATGAAAACACATGTCTCTATTTTATTAATAAAGCTATCAACATATTTCTAACCTTGGGTGATATCTTTTTCCCAATGTATACCTTTTTTGGAGCATGCTCAGTTCCTAAATTTATTTATTCTAGATTATATTTTTTTGCTGTCACAGTTTTAATTGGGGCATCATTTCCATCAAAATCTCTTTTCAAGACAACCAGTCCCCTAGAGATTTTATTAGTTTTTAACTGTACCACTTATTTTCCAAAAACCACATCCTTTCCATCAATGTTCTCAACAAAATCATTGAAGACTATTTCTTGGGCTTCATATTTATTAATGCATTGCAAGAATTTTACCAAATCATCATCATCTTCAAATAATTTCCAACTGTAAATATTATTTGGGATGGATGGCCTGGTTTTCACTTCAACCTCTAAGATATTGGCCATAGTAACATCATCCTGTCTCAATGCTATATTAGCTAGAAAATCTATTGTCGTATTCTTAGATCTATCCACCCAACTTATAGAGGAAGTATCAAAAATTTCCAAACAATCCCATACTACTTAAGCCTCCTATTTTTCAATGAATACTTAGACCTTACTTATGAGATAATCAGTTTAGAATCTCCAAACACACTAAGCAACCTTATTCCATGTTTAATAGCTAAGTTTAGTCCAATCAGAAGGACTTCATATTTTGCAACATTATTGGTGCATTCAAAAGATAATAAGAAAGAGTACCTGAATGTTTTTCCTTCAGGAGAGAAAAAGATTACTCCAACTCCATTACCATATTTACTACATGCCCCATCAAAGAACATTTGCCAAGTATCCCTAAGAAATTTCTAAGTGTGACTCACAATTGGATCACTATTTTGCAATTCCAGTTTCATGATCTGCATAGTGAAATTGCCCACCTTTGTATCACAAAAATTCACCATAGGGTCAATATTTAGATATTCAATAATCTAAGGTGACCTAGGTTCCCTTTTAGTTCACACTTCATTTCCATTCACTGGCACTATGGCATATGATAGGTCCAACTGGATACTTCCTCGTACTAGTCTCGTCCATTATCTTAAGAGCAACATCCCATAGCTAGGTGGAACATCAATGACTATAATATCTATTTTATAAGTGGCTTACAGATATGATGCTATTTTTATTTCTACATCCTTTAAGACTCCTACAGCAGGAATTGACCGGTTGTCCATAGAATAACATGTGCCATAGTGATCATCCACCTCTAGCCCCAGTTCCTTCATGACTCCTAAAGGCATCACATTTATAGCTACTCCTGAATCAATCATGCAATTATTCATCATTCTATTATTTATCAACAATGTTTGATAGAAAGGATCAACATGGGATGAATCATCAAGAAGAGTGGTTCCTAAATATATTTCAGGAGCTTGTTTATTTTCTAAATCTATTAATTTATTCTTCTTTTCATGCTTGGTTCCACTCAGACCAGAAGAAACTTTAGAAATTAAAGTCATGGCACTGCTTTTATATAATGGGATCTTCATCATTTCAAACAAAGGCATCGATATCTTCATCTGTGATAATACATTTGTGATGTCAAATGGGGTTGTAAGTGGTATTGTTTATTTATGGGTTTTTGTTGGCAATTTGGAGGAATTGATTATGTGTTGCATTGATGTCAACACTAGCTGCTTTGCTGTCTACCGAGTTCTGGTAGTGTGGTTGGATTGTGATGAACATACTAGGGATATGTTCCATCTTGTGAAATTGGTTTGGACTGGTTATTCATGTTTTCCTGATTCGTATCACATTTGGTTGGTTTGGAATTTGATTATTCAGGTGCTATCATTTCTTATAGTAAGCCTTTTGGTTACCAGTAAAGGTTTTACCGACAGAGCTTTGTTGAAGAGATTTTGATGAATCTGATAAGTGGTGTTGGTGCAGCTACTAGAAGGTTATCAAGATGTTGATGGTTATCATGTTCGTGTTCTAGTTGATCGGTGGTGTTTCATTTGGCTTATGGTGACCTATTTTAGGTCCTGTGGTTATTATGTTAGGTTATGGACTAGTTTTATGTAACGTGTTGGTTGATTCTCCCGATGCGTTATCGATTGGATTTATTGTTTGGTTTATGTTATTTCAGTCTTAGGATGACTCGGTTTATCATGGGTTTGCGAGATTATGTAACAAATTTATTGTATTATCCTTTAGGTGGCCGACCTAATTGTTTAGGTCTCAGGTTGCCATAAATATGATGTAAGATCTCTTTGAGATCATGGGATAAAGGTTATGGGGTTATCTGTGTGTGAATAAAGTTGTAATCATATGCAGAGGTTTTGGTTGATCATAGGTGATTGAATTGGGTTTGTGTAAGAGGTTTAAGACCTCCGGTATTGAGCTTAACCAGAACTGTACTCAGGCATAGGAGATGCTATTCTTGCAGTCCATTCATCTTTCCAGATTGTAGTCTGGATTTCTTTTGTAGTCAATGAGGCTCCTTTTGTGATGAGAAATGCTCTCTAGGTTGTTGGCCTTCCTGCATGTGCAAGCCCCTCTTATTGTAATCACATACTTGAGTAAATAAGGAACAGGCAACACTCCCTAATCCTAAAGCCAGAACCATAAGTACTACTCCCATTTCTCAACCTTCCAAGCCTAAATCATTAGTTAAGCTATCCAATGGAGTGTAGAAGAAGAAATTAGTCATATTTGTGGTGATTGATGAAAAAGAAACTTAATCAGATGAGGTAGTAAGAGAAGTAAAGGGAAAAGCTCCTAAGGCCACCAAGGTCTCTAAGGTGAAGCCATCCAACAGAACAAGATCTACAAAGAAACCAAAATGTAAGCCTGATGAGGCATTGAAATCAGGAAAACTTAAAGGTAATTACACTATTGTGCCCCCTATTATATAAGAACAAATTTTTAATTCAGTTGTCAAAGATGACATAATTTGAAACCACTATCTGAGTAGTATGAAAATTTTGATGAAAGTGAGAAGAGGTCACTAGAAGAAGTTGTAGTTAAATATATGAATGTATATAGTAAAGCATTGATAGAGTTATCATCTCTAACTATGAAGAGTTTGTATGACATTTTGGATGCTCGGAGACTAACAACAAATAAAGAAGATGAGAAACTGAAGGAATATATATTAGTCAATTTATGTTCAGTTATTACTAAGGAGGAGATAGATAGATTACTCCAATTAGCCAAGGATAAGTTTCGAAGTAAGAATAGAGTAAATAAGATAATGTTTGGTAAAATTGATGAAGTTGCTAAGGAAATAGAAAAAAACTGGAAAAAAGTTTTGCAAGAAAATCAATATGAAGTCAATCTGGCAAAGGAACAAGATGACACTTGTAGATAGGAATTTGGAAATCATCAAAGCAAATACCAAATTAGACTAGCTCAATCACGAAAACTAAATTGCAATGATAAATCCTAAAAACATTCAATAGAGACATGAAAACAAGACATTCAAATCAAATGCAAACCATCGCAAACGTGAATGTCTCCTCTAGAATTCTCCATTGTCCTTCTTTCTTTTTCAAATTGCTTTGTTTGTGGATCTCACCTACAAATGCAAAGGTATAGCAAGAAAGCAAGATTGACAAGACGAGATGACAGCGTAAGGATACTAGAAGCGTGATTGATTCGGATCCCTGATTGAAGAAATTCATCCAATTTATAGATAAATTGGAGAAAAGACAAGATTAGCATGAAGAGATTTGAAAGGAAATTTCAAATCAAGAATGACAAATATGACAAATTATGACAAAATTGACACTTTCTATGCAAAATTGATTGATTGACAAATTATGACAAAATTGACAAGGTTGCTATGCAAAATTGATTGATTGACAAATTATGACAAATTATGACAAGATTGCTATGTCATTCCCATGAAATTAGGGGAAATATTAGAAAAATAGGAGAAAATAGAAAATTAGATGAATTGGAAATTAGGAGAAATTGGAAAATTAGGTAAATTAATTAATAATTTTTCATTCATTAATTAATTCACAAAAAGAGGGAGGAATTAATTAGCCAATTAAATAAATATTTAATTGTGACAAGAAGACTTAGGATAAATAGATAAATTATTTAACCTAGAGGGAAAATGACAATCAAGATTAAATGAATACATCATAAAACCCTAGAAGATGAATTAGAGATGTAAGGACGACAATTAGGTCTTGATAAAAGATAATTGATGTAGGGTCAATTTGATCATGATTCTGACTGACAAAGGACCAGTGTTGATAAATGATTTGATTGATAAATTGATCAAATTGATAGGCACCAATTGATGAGGAACAATGACTAATTGATCCAAATTGACACAATTGAAAAGACAACGATCGATGACAAATCGATCGCAAAATTGACTAGATTGACAAGGATCGATGACGAATCGATCGCAAGATGACAAGATTGACAAGAGGACAAAACCCTAATTCTATCATCGATTAGGATTGACAATGTCTAGAATGAAATCGAATTGACGATGTCAAAATATGACAAATGAGCATGCACATTGATGCAACAGGATAAGATCGACCAAAATCATGACTGGAGATTGTTATCAACAAGACCAAATTCGAAAGTGAGATAAATAAAGAATGCAGAAGAAGGACTCGATGTTCACAAATGATAAAGACTAAGTTTGCAACATAGAAGAAATGTTAATACGATGCAAGAACCCTAAAATAAGGCAATGCGCCAATGTTAAAGTATGACTCCGCAAGCGTTGACCATTTTTAGATGTCTACATTTTGCCCCTCTTTGAGACAATGTGATTCTAAGTGTTGTTTCAAAGAACAATAATGAAAATGCCCCAGACAATAACAATGACATATGCATGCCCCCTCGAGGAATTGGCCAGAAACATCTAGAAAAGAGGCCAATTGATCGATAAGAATGATAGAAAATGAGAGGATCAAACGGATGAAAGATCAGAGGTCGGATACACAAATGACAAGTAGTGGAAGGTGCAAAAGACTGCGACCAGCATAAGATGGAGCGGGTGCACATCCATCTAGGCACTGACAAAGATCTATAAATGAGACAAGGAGAAGGAAAAGAGCTCATTTGCATTAACCAAAGTGGAGGATTTGTTGCTCTGGAAAAGGACCCTTGCATAGAGATGGCGAACATTCCAATGGCAGATCACCTCGGGGAATGTGTACACACCTACAGACGATTGGATGATGTGGGAGCAGCGGTATGTATCTCAAAAACCCATATTGTCAATTTCATGAATTTGACTTACTTGCGGGACATTGTGGGGCCCATAGGGAATTAAAAAAAGTGACTTCTACGCTTGTGTGGGTGTATTCTGCGCTTGTGTGAGGATGTTCTACGCCTGTGTAGGGTACACAGGTGCAACTTGATGCTGCATAGGTGCAGGATAGGGTACACAGGCGCAGTTGTGCACTTGAGACCCTAATTTAACCAAAAACAGCGCGCGGATGATCCCGAAGAGGGGGATAAGGGTAGGATAGGTCAAAATAGATAAGAAACACCTTTATTTGTGCATGAAACAAGGAAATGTAGCCCTTAGGAGAAAACCCTAAAACTGACAAATTTGTGCCCCAATTATGATGCAGAGTCGACAGTATCCATTGATTACATAGGAAAACAAACCCGACTGCTTTATGTTGCAACATAGACTCAGGAGTACGGACAGAGATACATTAGCAGGACTTGGATTATACTATATTAAATTCATGCCCGAGATTAGGGCAAACATAGGACTACTCACCGCATTGGCAGAGCGATGGCATTCAGAGACTTCGTCATTCCATCTGCCGACAGGAGAGGTGACGGTGACACTAGAGGACGTGTGGCATATCCTTCACATTCTAATTCATGGGGAGATGCTTTGTGCAGATTATTTGAGTGTGACGCAGATGATCTGGATGTCGTAGAGAGGGAGATTGGCTGGGAGACCATGGCAGCAGAGTACGATTAGCGTTATGTGGTGATAGCAGTGGTTATAGCATGCCTATTAGCAGGAGACAGACGAGGACATAGATTCCCTATTGGATGGGGAAGAGTGCTAGAGTGGATGGCGATAGAGGGGACTGTATATGTATGGGGACCATGTGTGCTTGCCATGTTGTATTTTCAACTACATCATATAGCATATCAAGGGGTTTAGACTTTGAGCTGTGGGGTCACACTGTTACAGGTATGGGCATTTGAGCACATAGCCATATGTCGATCGATTGCAGAGAGATAGGTAGTACCACATCGACCATATGTGTACTATTATGGGGGTACGCTGAGACAGGGTCTGTTTGGATACATATTGTATTGGCGACATGAGCTAGATAGATTGAGAGAGTTCATATGGAGGCCATATCTTGATTGCCCTGGATGGTCAGATGATAGTGAGGAGCTACCGTATTGCAGACAGGAGAGATACCTGATTGGGCAACCAGTGAATCACTAGAGAGTGATTGAGATGTACCTGCCAGAGAGAGTCAGATGACAGTTTGGAGAGAGGCAGGATGTACCGAGAGGGACTGCACACTTTGCTCGATCTCATAGAGAGACGAGTCAGTGGGGTAGGATGATTCAGCCACACATAGCATATGCTGACTTCACACAGCTACAACAGAGACAGTGGGATTGGAGATTAGATGTTGTGGATGTACGGATGACAGAGGAGTATGAGCGATGGTTTGCATGACGACAGCCTGTGCCATTGACAGATCCTGATATTCCAGTACCTAGGAGATAGGAGGACTTCCCACTCGCTGGAGAGGAGGAGGGAGATGATGAGGATGAGGAGGATGATGAAGATGGAGGTATTGCAGGATATACCCATAGGGCAGGAGACAACTAGCATAGAGGAGATGGAGATATGTAGGGCCACCATAGCGAGTTGGCATGATCACATTGTGACATTAGAGAGACAGAATGCTATCTTGAGGACAAAGCAGGATCAGTTCAGAGCAGAGATAGCCAGACTAGCAGCGGCTCGAGATACAATGATAGCCCAGGCACAAGTAGAGCAGAGAGTGACCGAGTATATTGGGTCAATTAGGGATGCCAATGCACGTGAGATGACATAGATGTTGGTAGAGACCAGAGATGAGATACGCCATTGGAGGACACTATATGAGAGTGCAATTCCACCAGAGCAGAGAGCATCATCATATCGGGCACGATCGAGGACAGAGAGCAGGCCACGATCTCAGAGGTTAGTAAGCAGCATGGGGGTGAGTGGACCTATGAGACCACCACAGCCAAGACCAGGGACAGGAGTGGCTTCATCCTTGAGACATAGCAGGGATGAGGAGGATAGAGGGAGCACCCAGTGACAGAAGCACGTACTCCTTATGATAGAGACATATGTAGTGTGACATTATGTAGTCAGCCTGCGGGCCATACTTAAGACAGACAGTCCAATTTTGTACTCCGATATTGTTTTGATATATGATATGATATGCAGCTATATGATGGGATGCAATGTGTTAAGGCTTATGGTTATTTTCCCTATATGGATGTCTTATGCACTGTGTATGTACCGTTGATGTTTATGTTTTTGGATGCATTTATAATATGAAATGGATAAAATGCTTGATATAATGCAAAGGTACTAACCAATGAATGCAGGATGCAGCTTATGTTTTTGGAGATCGGAGTATTAGACCAAACTAACTACCCAGACTGACAGGAGAAATGTTAGTAAGAAGAAATTAGACAGAGGATAGTTAGAAATGAAGAAAAACTTGCTTTCACCAATGCACAGAAGTAGGTGAGAACCTTTATTTAATGTAGCAAAACGGATGTAGAGCATCATGGCATTGAAGGCCAGAGCTGAAACGCAACCCTGTTTGCAAAAGATAGACACATCGCACACAAGGAATGAGTGAAGCATCCTAGGGTGCATACATCAAGGGTCGAGGTATGTGCGGCGTTCACAAAGTGAACGTACTTATCACAGACACCCAATGATATAGTTGCCCCAGTTTGTGACAAACATTCCACAAACAGCAAACATAACAAAAAAGGAAAGGGACCATGAACCATCCCGATCACTCTAAATCACTCAATGACATCCTCGAGCAACATAGGAACATGATCGAAGCCAAAGATAAATCAATAAAAAGATAAGACTCACAAATTCGACTAAGTCAAACAAACAGTCTGATTGCCATTGTCAAAGGTGGAAAACAAGAATGATCATGTTGTCTGGTTTCAGGGAATGTGGTACCCCGTCTAAGATAGGACACAGTCTAGTTTCAAGTATACCACACCCTGTATAAGACCCATGATAGTAGTAACAAGGACAAATGATATGGATGTTGATTGATTAATATGACAAGTTTGATCAGTTTGAATGTCTGGTTTGATTGAAAAGTTCATCTATTAATGTATGATTGCAGTAAAGCGCAGTGTGTGATTGATTGTCGTTGGATGTATGCTCAGCAATCTGTTTATGCATAGAGGGGATATTTTTGTTTTGTTTTGCAGGACTTTTTTTTTTACTTTTTAGAGATTTTTTTAAGGACATTATATGATTTTTAGGGATTTTTTCAGGACATTATTTGATTTTTAGGGATTTTTTCAGGACTTTATTTGATTTTTTTGGATTTTTTTCAGGACATTTTTCAATTTTTACGATTTTTTGAGGACATTATATGAATGTTTTTGGATTATTTCAGGACATTTTTCAATTTGAAAGCTCCAGTAATTAATCATGACAAGGGGCACGCACCCAATGAAATTTTGAAAGACATATACAGTGACTAGGACCGAAACATATGCACAAGGACTGGAAACCTGAGTATGCAAGACAATGATGTTGACCAATCATAGGCCTGGAACAAAACATTGGGTCAGAGCAAAGATAAGCGTGATAAAGCTGCAGGGAAAAGTATAGCTAGGGGTCATGATAGATGACGGAGCAATAATCTTGTACACATGGCACCTGTTTGCCAGGTTTTCACCATGGTACTTGCCCAAAGCACCTGTTTGCCAGGTTTTCACTAGAGGGCGAATTTTTCTTTACTTTTGTTTGTCTTTTTCTTTTTTTCTTTCTCACTTTTTTTTTTATTTTTAGATTTTTTTTATTTTTTGATTTTTTGATTTTTTCAAGATCATATTTGAAGAACTGCTGACAGAAAACTATGCCCAGTACTTACAAAGGTGCATGCTATTGACTAGATATGACAAAGGTTCACCTTCTGGGGTGGCAAGCTGATATGCCCCCGAGCCATAGGCTGCAGTAACTATGAAAGGCCCAACCCAATTAGGTTCAAACTTTCCTTTGATGATGTCAGTAGATTGTGCATTCTTGGGGTTTGCCTTTAGAACTAGATCTCCCACTTCGAAGTGTCACCCTTTGACCTTCTTATTATAAGAGCGATGGAGATAGTTTTCATATGCTTGCAAATGTGTTAGAGCTGTCTGATGTTTCTCATCTAACATCTCAAGCTGATGCAATCGAGAGACTCGGTGCGTCTCATCATCAATCAAATGTTGCAAGGAAACACGCAAAGAGGGAATCTCCACTTCCAAGGGTAAAATGGCTTCTGCACCATACACCAAGGAATAAGGTGTTATGCCATTAGGTGTGCGGATAGAAGTACGATAAGCCCATAGTGCTAGATTCAACTGTACATGCCAATCTTGACCAGCGTCATTGACAACCTTTTTCAGGATCTTAATAATGGTTTTATTTGATGCTTCGGCTTGACCATTACCCTATGGATAGTAAGGACTGGTGAAACGGTGTTGGATGTGAAACTTTTCACAGAGTTCCTTGACATCTTTGTTCTTGAATGGACGACCATTATCTGTGACTATTGCAAGGGGAACCCCATATCTGCATATGATATAATTCAGTAGGAATTTTGAAATTTGCACACCAGTGATATAGGTCATAGGAATAGCCTCGATCCATTTTGTAAAGTACTTTGTGGCTGTAATGATAAACTTGTGTCCATTTGCAGATATCGGGTGAATCTTGCCAATAAGATCCAATCCCCATTGAGAAAAGGGCCATGGAGATATGATAGAATGAAGCTCTTGGGCTGGCGCATGAATGTAATTTCCATGGATTTGGCATTTGTAGCACTTCTTGACAAAATCATGAACATCCTTTTCCATAGTGGGCCAATAATACCCAGCACGAACTAACTTTTTGGCTAAGCTCAAACCATTGAAATGGCCCCCACATATACCATCGTGAACCTGGCGTAAAGCCGTTTGTGCTTCGTCAGAATCCAAACACCTGAGGAGGGTGTGGTCAAAGGAATGACAGTAAAGGGTGTCGGCGATGATGACATATTTGGCTGTCTGGTGGATGAAGGCTCGACGTTGGCTAGAGGAAAAGTTAGGTGGTAAGGTTTGGGATTTCAAATATTGATAGATGTCATTGTACCACAGGGAATTAGGACCAACAAGAACACACATCACATCTACTATCGGAATTTCAAAAGAAGGGACAAGCAACTGTTCGACCAAAAATTCACATCTATCCATATTATGAGGCATATTTAACATGGAAGCAATAGTTGCCATTGCATCTGCTGACTTGTTTTGAATTCTTGGAACTTGATTGAAATGAATAGCCGTAAATTTTGTCTTGAAGAAATCCACCATATGCTTGTAGGGAATAAGATTTTCATCTTTTGTTTCGTAGTCATCATTCACTTGACGGATGACTAACTGGGAATCTCCATAGACTTGCAAATGTGTGATGTTCCAGTGGATCGCTACTCAGAGTCCGGTGACCAGAGCTTCATATTCTACAATGTTATTGGTGCACTGGAAAGTTATTCTGTAGGATTTCGGAATAGCATCCCCTTGAGGGGTGACAAACAATATACCTACTCCGGACCTGAATTTGGTATGGGATCCATCAAAATATAACTTCCATTCATTAGAAGATGTGAGAGCAAAGACTGATTCATCTGGAAAATCCGTTAGCATGGGATGATCATCATGAATAGGTTCCTCTGCAAGTTGATCCGCTATGATTTTTCCTTTTATTTCCTTTCGCTCAATGTACTCAATATCAAACTCACTGAGGATCATAACCCACTTTGCTATGCGACCTGTCAAAGCTGCCCTACTAAGCAAGTATTTCAAGGGATCAATTTTTGCAACTAGCAATGTCTGATGATTTAGCATATAGTGTTGAAGCTTTTGTGTTGCAAAGACCACTGCTAAACATGCCCATTCAATAGTTGAATAATTCAGCTCATAGCCCACTAGTGTCTGACTGATATAATAAATAGCTTGTTCTTTGCCTTTCTCATCTTGTTGGGCTAAGGGAACTCCTAGTTTCATTTCAGTTGCAGAAATATACAATATAAATGGCTTCCCTTCTATGGGAGGCATTAGAATAGGTGGCGACAATAGATAATCCTTAAGAGTTTGAAATGTTGATTGACATTGCTCAGTCCATTTAAAAGCGACACCTTTATGCAATAAATGCTAGAAGGGATGACATTTGTCTGCCAATTGAGCTATAAACCAGTGGATTGACTGTAGCTTTCCTTGCAAACTTCTTAGTTGATGGAGATTGGAAGGAGGAGGCATATCCATTATTGCTTTAACCTTGGCAGGGTCGACTTCAATGCCTCTGTGAGAAACAATTTACCCTAATAATTTGCCGGCTGTGACACCAAAGACACACTTCTTTGGGTTAAGTCTGAGCTTGTAGGTTTCCATTAGGTCAAAGATTGGGCCAAGGATGGCTAGATGACTATCTCTTGTGACGGATTTGCATAATAAGTCATCAGCATAGTCTTCCATCAAAGTATGCATAAAATCATGGAAAATTGTCGTCATAGCTCTTTGATATGTTGCGCCAGCATTTTTAAGACCAAAGGGCATCACATTCCAGCAGTAGGTACCCCAAGCACATGTGAATGCAGTCTCATGTTGATCTTTAAGAGCAATGCGAATTTGGTTATATCCGGAGAAACCATCCATCAATGATAGCATCTCATATCCAGCAGTCATGTCAACTATGATGTCTATATTTGGTAGTGGAAAGTCATCTTTAGGGCATGCTTTATTCAGATCCCTAAAATCCGTACAAATTCTGATGCCCCCAGTTACTTTGCTAACTGGTACCAAATTTGAAATCTAGTCTGCATAATCAATGGGTCTGATAAAGCCCACATCTAATAATTTTTTTAGTTCTACCTTGACCAAGAGAGCCACCTGGGGATGCATCTTTCTGAGTTTTTGTTTGACAGGCTTGGCATCTGATTTTAATGGCAAGTGATGAAGGACTAATTCTGGATCAAGGTCGGGCATATCTGCATAGGACCACGCAAAACTGATCTTCTTCTCAAGAAAGAAATTGACAAAATCTATCTTTTCCTATTTTGATAGAGAAGTAGCGAAATGAATGACCTTAGGTTTGTCAGGTGTACCCAAATTTATTTCTTCAGTCATTTCCACAAGCAATGTTGATTTATCCTGACTTGATAGGGGTATGTCCAATCTTCCACCTTTGGGCGCCTCAGAGAGGTTTTCACCTGCAGGTACATCTTTTATTTTTACTTTTTCATGATCAGAGAGTGCCTTACGGTTTTCACTCAAAGACCTATTCTTTTGATTTTTAACCTTTTCTTTTTCATTTTTATGACCAGAAGATGGCGTTGACTCCCCAAAATATGTTGTGGAATCTAGATCAATTGTAAATCCTGCCTTATGATCACCTTGTGGTATGCCTTCTCAGAGACCCAGAAATTCGGCAATTGCTTCGTCATTTTGAAAACAATCTAATGTGAGTGGTTCTTGTTGGTCATGTTAGATAAGCTGAGGATAGACAAGGGGCATGTCATCATCAGTTTTAAGGAGAGAGAGGGCTGAGATGGTAAAGATGTAAATGTCTGTGGTATCACTATCTGAACTGCTCACATCTAATTCAGAGCTTGGGTCCCAAAATGACTCTATCCAAGCATTAGGACATGTTTTAGGAGGGGGAGTTATTTCATATTTGTCTTCCATGGGCAAATCATCAAGGTCAAGGAAAACATTGTCAAGGGAATAGGAGCTAGAAGAAAAGGAACTCCACTCCCATTCATTGGAATCAATTTCAGGTCGGGTATCCTCAGGTGTTGTTTCATCATCAGAGTCACGCCCCTTTCTACACATGGTCACTTTGGTAGACGAGGGTCCAATTCGCAATGGTATAAAACCTAACCCTAAAGTTGGAGGTCGCATCTTGGGTATAATAGGTTCTAGCCTTCCTTTCTTGTCAGGGCCCAAACCACTGCAGCCATCATATCCCTTTTTTTGTAGTATAGTAAACCCTTTTCCATACCGCTCCACTGGCAATTTGATAGGTGGTGTATTAGTTGGATCCTTATAAAGCCAATCTATGACATTATCATCCAAAGTTTCTTTATCAAGTTCACTCCATCTGGTAAATGTAGTGGGGGGCTGAAATTGAATAACTATCTTAGGTTCTTTTTGCAATAAATGTGGTTTACCATGTGATTTTGGAGATATAGGTAAATTCCCAATTAGGAATGTTTGAGCCATTGAATACTCTCCACATCCTTGGTCCTATATCTTCAATTTTCCTTTGACAGCATCTAACAACTCATTAGGATCCACATAATTATGTGAGTGGGCCTCTCTATTAACTGGGACTTGCTGCTGTGGGGAATCCTTTAGATTAGCACAAAATTGAAATGGATTACGATCTCCTAGAATTGTTATCTCAATCCCATTGTAAGGATATTTTAAACACTGATGATAAGTAGATGGAACTGCTTTCATTGCGTGGATCCATGGACGACCAAGAATCATATTGTAAGGGAGATCGAGGTCTAGGACCTGCAGGAAAGTGTTTTCTGTCACTAGACTGACTCTGATAGGCAATGAAATTACCCCTTTAGATGGACGCTCAACATCATCATATGCTTTGATTGTTATTCTTCTAGAAGAATCAATATCATTTTCTGTATAACCAAGACCAATGACCACTCTCAGGGTACAAATGTCAAGACCTGCTCCGCCATCTATCAAGACTCGTCGGATCTTGCAATTATGGACAAAGACTTCAAGATGTAAAGGATCATTATGCGGGAGCTTATCAGGAGAAATATCGTTATCAGAAAAGGCAATGTGTTGGGAAACAACTAGATGTCCAATTCGGGCTTAAAACTGGTCAACGTCAATGTCTATCAGGACAGTGGACTCAATTAAAGCTTTATCTAGGACTGCGTGATGCATATGGGAAATTTTCAACAACTCAAGAATTGATATTTGTGCAGGTGTCTTCCCCAGATGATCTAGGAGATTATACTGACTCGCAGGAGTTGATTTGGGAGGAGTTGCAGGAGCTCCTTTTAGGACTATTTTGGATCGACGAGTGGTGACCGTGCAAGAAGGATCTTGTCCCTTTATTCTTATGGTGGAAACATACTCATTTGATGCTAAAAAACAATTGATGACATTGTTATAACCAGTATTTGCATAATTTGTTGTTTGGGTAGAGTTTGAAGAAGATGCTTTACCCTTGTCATGATCAAGCAAAGGAGTTTTGAAAATTGTATGATTAGTGTTAGAGGTCGTGTTGGGCGGGTCTAACTCAATTACTCCTTAATCCAACGAATCTTGAATCATATGTTTCAATTGAAAACACGATGCAGTTTTATGTCCTTTTGACCGATGGTATTCACAATATGCATTATCATTCCACTAATGCAGCTTTACCAATGGTTCTACCTTGATATCTGGTAACTTGATAAACTTTGCTTGTATTAATTGTTTCATTACTGACTCAATAGGCTCTCCCAATGGCATAAATTGTCGAGGAGGTCCATCCCTTGATTAGAAAGCTTTTCATTGCTGGTTTTGTTGCTAACCTTGTTGTTGATTATATTGTTGAGTATATTGTTGGTATTGCGGTTGTTGAGCAACATTGCTTGCTAGTGTTTGATTTTGTTCCATAGCTGACATATTAGGAGCACTCAATTTCTTTATTGTGAACATGGGTTGATTTGCATTTACTGCTCTTGCGTCGACAACTCCATCGTTAGTGACATTCTTGTTTTTGTACCAAAATCTATTTCTGTCCCCTGAATTGTTTGTGTTGTCACTGTCTTTGTTGAGCTTAATGATTCCCTTATCTACAAGAGTAGTTTCAATGTTCATCCCTTTCTTAATGAGTTTCTCAATGGTACTAGGAATTTTCAATTTGAGTTCATACATCATTTCTAGGACCAAATTTTGAATAAATAGGTTCACTTGTTGTTCTTCAGGTATATCTAGGGAAGAACGACTATACAAGCTTCGCCATCGTTGCAAGAAAGTCACTAATGGTTCACCTTGCTTTTGCTTGGTGTTGCATAAATCTGACATGGTCACTTCACTGTCAATGTTGAATGTGAAGTGGGATATAAACTTTTGAGCCAATTTCGACCAAGTCTTTATATTCCCTAGCAAATGCGAATACCAATCCATGGCTTGTCCTGTGAGGCTTCGTGCGAACAAGCGCATTAAATATGTTTCCTCATAACTCACTTCAGTACATGCTACAAAAAATGCTCGAATGTGGTCTTTTGGATTTCCATTTCCTTCATATTTCTCAAAATTAGGTGCCTCAAAATGCTTCGGGAAGGGAGGTATGTACAAGCTCTTGTCAAATGGATTAGGACATAAATCTTGATCTGTGTACAATTTCTTTGTTCCTTTGGTTTCCAATGCGTTGACTTGTCATTGCAACTTCTCAAGCTGTTGCGCAATTGTGTCAGATTTTGGAGGTTCATCATTGATCCTGGTGGGTGCTGTTTGTCGATACATCATGTTTCCCATCAGTTGTTGATGCTTGGAAATTGTTGTCTTTGGTGTCTCCGACATATAATGTTCTTGGTACAACTCTTGTTGCGGTGGTTGTGCCATGCCTTGATATTGACCTTGTTGTTGTGCTTCTTGTGGTGGAATCATCGTTTGTAGCCTAGGTTGATATTGCAATTGAGGGTGTTGTTGATATTGCACAGACATCAATTATGGTTGTGAAGTATGATAACTTGTTTTCCCTGGCACATATTGAGGCACATGTTGTTGTTGATGTTGACAAATCGGAATTTGTTGACTTTGTGCCAATTGTTGTTGTCTTGAGGTAAATCCCATCATTTGCAAAAAACTTTGTTTGGGAGGTTTTTGTTGTTTCTCCTTAAGATGGGGTATGGCACTTGCCTTGACTTGTTGTGTTGTTTGTCCAATCCATTGTGGTAGTTGCAAGTTTGAATTAACTTGTAATGGTGTAGAAGACGCTGCAACATGTTGTTGAATGTGATATTGTTGTTGTTGTGCATTCCTCAATTGTTGCAACATTTGTTGTTGGTGCACACCACTATTTGCGGCTCTTTGTGTTGCCACTATCGAAGGATCTGTCACAATATTTTGCATAATGGGTACTTGAGTATCTAGCAAATATATTGAACTTAATGGGACATAGGAACTTTGTTGCATTGTGGAATTGTTTTGGACATTGGTAAGATCGGGCATTCCAGTCGTAAAGCTTTCTTGCATCTTAGATTTTGATCCAATTTTATGCATGAAAGGAATCACTTCTTGTTGAGGGACAGCTGTCAATATTTGTGTGGCCCTCATTTGATCTTGTGTTACAAGTGTTGTATTAAATAATGGATTGTTTATTGTTTCGAATGGTGACTTTTGAGGAATAGTCACTGTCAGCATTTTTGAAACGCGTTTACTCATCAAAGTGTGTTGAGTTTCTTATTGCGCATTTTCTTCATTTGGATGTGGAGAGAAACTTAACAACTCACCACCTTGTTGTTTTTGCACATTGATATGCTCACTTGAAGAGGTCACATTACTCATCATGTCAAGATATTTTTGTGGGAACATCTTAAAGACCTTGTTCAAGAATTTATCCATCTTTTTTGTCAACTTCGGATCTTTAAGGAACATATCAACATCATCGAAAGCATCAGAATCTGATGAAGAGTCTAGTAAAATATTTGCATTTGTTTCTTGTTGAATGCCTTGATCTGAACCAAATCCTTGTGAAAGAGTTTGTTCCTCATGTAATGTTTGAATTTCATGTTGCAGGTTTGGTTGGTTCCAGTCGAAAGGTGCATTTCCTCTTGGTGTTGGTGGAACACTCCCATATCCTGGTTTCATGGGTACAAACAATGGCTCATATAATGGAGGTGGTCCAAGTTGAACCATTCCATATGGTGGTAATGATGTGTTTGATGAACCTTCAATTTGTAATGATTGACTAGGTTGCAACTGTGAGTTTGATATGTCATCAATGGGTTGATATGTTGGTTCGTCCATCTTCTTAGATTTTGACCTTGTTTCAACAGGAATGTCACTATGCAAATGGAATTTTTAAAGGATGATGTATGATATGTAACTAAATGCAAACTAAATAGATGAAAATGCAATCTATAGCAAGAATGCAACCTATATTTTTGGTTGTTTTTCAAGATTTTGACAAACTTTTTGGAATGCAAATCTAAAAAAGAGACCCTTAGGAAATTGAAATGATGTCTAGACCTCAAAGGACAAAAGGACCAAGTGACAAAAGGACAAAATGACAATGTCTCCCCTATATGCTTGGATACTAAGCTAGGTTTGACCAAATGACATTGATGACAAAAAGACAAAAGTTTGATAAGGTCTAGACTTCCTAACAATGACTTAGGGTTTATTCAAAGATTTGGATTACTCAAGTATGACAAAACCTAGTTTTTGAGACTACACACAAGAAAGCAATGATTATGACAATGACTTAGGATATGATATGAAAATGATCTAAGGATATGATATGAAAATGCAATGATAAGGAAATGCGATGACCAATGACTTGGAATATGCGAAATGCAACCTATGCAACCTAAATGGAAATCTGTCTTGGATATGACAATGAAATGCAAACCTAGGGAAAATGATCTTGGACCTAAGTGCAAAATGAGGATGCTTGCAATGAAAAGAGCTAAAATGAAAGGAGGTGACAATATGCCTTAGGACCTAAGTGGGACTATGCAAAACCTAACCTAAAGTGACATGAATTTTGAAACAAAGACATTTAATGTGTTGACGACCATGTTCAAATGTTGGATGAATACTTAGACAAACATGGACCTTTGTTTGGATTGTGTTTTGAGTTGAATGTTGTTGTTTTTGAAAATCCAAGTTGATTAAGAGAACTCTTGAAAGTTTGTTTTTAATTTAACCTTTGACAATCATGGAAGACAAAATGTTTGTTTGACTTTGACTCAAAACAATCAAGCACATTTACAACAAATCCTATGGCTAGCAAGGGCAATATCTATTGAATCCTCTACCCGAAATACAACACTTAGCCAGATAGCTAGACACTTGGTAGCACTGGATCCCCCTTACAGTGCACTCACTTCTCGGGCATACCAAGCTTCGAGTTCAAGGGGCATCACTTCCCAAGAACTTGCTATCTCTAACTAAGGAGTACATGAGAGGTGTCTTCGGCATGCGCGTATCACAATGCCTGAGCCAATAGATAGAAGGTTTTTGGCATCTAAACAAGAGCTTCTAGTAAGGGCATCCGTTTGGGTGGGTATTGATCCAGCGAATAAATCGTCGCAATACCATTCCAGCACCCATTGTCTACAACTTTCGTTGCATCCACAGTTATTTAGAGTGGTTTGGAAGAGCTTGGTTTTAGCCCGTCACCACTTAGGGTCATTCCCTCTCACCAATGCCTATGTGAAGTGCCAGGAAAATTGGGAGGCAGGCCCAATTCTAAGGGTTAAAACATGCAATCAAACTAAAAACAATCAAAGCACGCATGGTGTTCATTAACCTTTAGGAAACTAAATGTGCAACTACTTTAAAAATCACATGCAAGGTGTTTTTAATAGAAGTCTTTGACCGCATCCTGCATAAGATTTGTTAGTAGTTTCATTCTTAGTCTTCATCACATGTAATGCCAAGGTGCTGCATAGAGAATCAGTACCAAAGAAAACCAGAATATAAGAACAGAATGCAAAACAAAGTAATTTGCAAGTAAAAACACTGATTTTCACCTCAATTTATGGCCTTACACAAGCGCAGAATGTCTCAACATAGGCGCAGAATGCCTTGACATAGGCATAGAATGCCTTAGGCGCAGATCCCTTTGACACAGGTGTAGAATGCCTTGACACAGGCGCAGATCCCTCCTACACAAGCGTAGAAGTGCCCAGAAAGCCCTGAGTTGCCCTGTTTCTTGGGTTTTCACCTGCAAATCAGCTCAAAAGGCACTCAAAACATAGTTAAATGGTTAGTTCACATAGAGTTCACCAATTAATGTAGATAGGAATTTGGAAATCATCAAAGCAAGTAGCAAATTAGACTAGCTCAATCACGAAAACTAAATTGCAATGATAAATCCTAAAAACATTCAATAGAGACATGAAAACAAGACATTCAAATCAAATGCAAACCATCGCAAATGTGAATGTCTCCTCTAGAATTCTCCATTGTCCTTCTTTGTCCTTCAAATTGCTTTTTTTGTGGATCTCACCTACAAATGCAAAGGTATAGCATGAAAGCAAGAATGACAAGACGAGATGACAGCGTAAGGATACTAGAAGCGTGATTGATTCGGATCCCTGATTGAAGAAATTCATCCAATTTATAGATAAATTGGAGAAAAGACAAGATTAACATGAAGAGATTTGAAAGGAAATTTCAAATCAAGAATGACAAAATTGACACTTTCTATGCAAAATTGATTGATTGACAAATTATGACAAAATTGACAAGGTTGCTATGCAAAATTGATTGATTGACAAATTATGACAAATTATGACAAGATTTCTATGTCATTCCCATGAAATTAGGGGAAATATTAGAAAAATAGGAGAAAATAGAAAATTAGATGAATTGGAAATTAGGAGAAATTGGAAAATTAGGTAAATTAATTAATAATTTTTCATTCATTAATTAATTCACAAAAAGAGGGAGGAATTAATTAGCCATTAAATAAATATTTAATTGTGACATGAAGACTTAGGATAAATAAATAAATTATTTAACCTAGAGGGAAAATGACAATCAAGATTAAATGAATACATCATAAAACCCTAGAAGATGAATTAGAGATGCAAGGACGACAATTAGGTCTTGACAAAAGATAATTGATGTAGGGTCGATTTGATCATGATTCTGACTGATAAAGGACCAGTGTTGATAAATGATTTGATTGATAAATTGATCAAATTGATAGGCGCCAATTGATGAGGAACAATGACTAATTGATCCAAATTGACACAATTGAAAAGACAACGATTGATGACAAATCGATCGCAAAATTGATGAGATTGACAAGAGGACAAGGATCAATGACGAATCGATCACAAAATGACAAGATTGTAAAGGACAACGATCGATGACAAATCGATCGCAAAATTGACGAGATTGACAAGGATCGATGACGAATCGATCGCAAGATGACAAGATTAACAAGAGGATAAAACCCTAATTCTATCATCGATTAGGATTGACGATGTCCAGAATGAAATCGAATTGACGATGTCAAAATATGACAAATGAGCACGCACATTGATGCGACAGGATAAGATCGACCAAAATCATGACTGAAGATTGTTATCGACAAGACCAAATTCAAAAGTGAGGTAAATAAAAAATGCAGAAGAAGGACTCGATATTCGCAAATGATAAAGACCAAGTGCGCAACATAGAAGAAATGTTAATACGACGCAAGAACCCTAAAATAAGGCAATGCACCAATGTTAAAGTATGACTCCACAAGCATTGACCATTTTTAGATGTCTACAACACTCATCTAGAAATTGAATAGACCAAGGTGGATATACCTTCAATTCTGGAAGTGCAACCAGTTGAGTAGGTAGTGGGTGATACTTCTATTCCGAAAGTTCAATCAACATAACATATAAAAGCCAATATTCTGGAAGAAAGTAGAGTGGAGAACGATGCAAGTGTGGATGAAGATGATAAAATAGATAAAGTTGAGATCCCTCTGACACCTAAAAAGGAATCCTCTATAGAAGATAATGTGGAGAAGATAGAGGTCAAGGTTGAAGCCAAAACTGAAACAAGAGACATTGAGACTGTGAAAGGTAAGCAGGTCATTGATGACCTAAAATTTATACAAGGACCAATTAACCTTGCTTCCCTATCTCCCATTCAAAACCTTCAGTTGACATCTTTTGCTCAAGCCAAAGCTAGTGAAGACCTTTTAAAATATCACACTGAAGGCATCTTGTTGATGAACATGGCAGACAGTACTTTGGAGAAGTTAATGCCCTCATTCCAAAAGGATACATCTGATACTTCATCCAGGCAATTAAGAAGTCTAATTGATTTTGTTGATTCCCATTTTGAATATTTTGAGAGATCTGCAGAGGTAAAAGTCAAGGATGAATTTCATGCTAAAAGACTCCACACCTTGAAGAAAATGATCTCAAAAGACATACCCACATTAAGTAATTGTGTGAAAAACATGCAAGATGCAATAACCGTAGGTGGAAACTTATGTAAATCATGCTTGTCCCTAAACAAGATCACTACAAATATTGAGAAGAAGTATTAGGAGTAAAAGGATCAGTTGGAAAGCTTATCTCAGTCAGTTGATCCTATATCAAATTCATTAAGCCAACATGAAAATCAGGTAATTTCATTGCTTGAGAATATTCAGAGGCTGAGCTATGATCGGGAAAGGATAATTGGCAGAGTTGAAGAACTTAGGAGTCATATTGTCCCTAAGTTGGATGTAATGCTAAATTCTCTTCAAGATGCTCAGAGTTCTCTGAAGATAGGTGATCTAGATAATCTCAAGAACACAGAAGTGCAACCTTATCTTCTTAGTGGGTTTATAACATTTTTTGAGAATCTGCTAAAGGGTTGGGATAGTCATTTAGACTCTTTGAAGAACTTGTATGCAAATATCTTCAAGTTTTTGTGGAGACTGTACAACATTTTGGCCTCAATTCTAGATTTTTGGTATCTTACCTTTATCATTGATGTCAAAGGGGGAGTGTATAGGAGTAAAAAATGTTGATCTAAGGGGGAGTTCCTTAATTCCTTAATTCTTTGATTCTTTGAAATCCGGTGATTAGATTTTTGGTTGCAGCATATATATTTTGGTTTTGATCAGACACTTAGTCATTTTTCACTTAGTGTTGCCATCAATGCCAAAGGGGGAGATTGTTGGCAAGAGACACTACAAGTATGTTGTGATGTTGTCATTGATGGAAACTCATATCAGTATTGGAATCCACAATTCATGTTTTCATCATTCCAGAAGTTTGAGTGAATATTGCTTGAGTTTGGTAAGGTCTGGTAAGATGAACAGTGTATCCGACAAAGTGTACAGTGTTTTGGTTGGCGGATTATTTTTCTTTACGGATTTGGGAGATGTACTATGGATTTGCAATTTTCCTTATTCCAGGTTTGTGGCCTCCAGTGTTAAGTTTTGTGTAAGATAGAAGATACAATAATCATGCACTTGGCTAGAACAATGATTATCTATGGTAACATGTGGTAATTCTATATGCGGATCTTGCGGATTGATTTTTGTGGTCGTTTGTGTGTTCAATATTGGTAAGCCAATTTGTGGGAAGCATCTGGATTTTTTTTTGTCCACTTAGTTGTTTTTGGATCAAATTGAGCTGACTTGTTTACAGGTTTCATTTTTTATGACGTGTTCTTAAAGCCAACATGGTAGTGACCTAAATTGGTGATGTGGATATATCAAATAGGTTTATTTGATTATTTTGGTATTCGATGATGGTGTGGTATATGTGTATGAGCTATTATGCATAGTTTCATGTGCGCAAGGTGAATATTAGTGCTCCGATATGTTGCAAAATATAAGAACAGAGTAGTATTACGGGACATAGTAAGAATGTGTTATGTGCTTAACTGGAACTATATCCATGAATTTGTTGATGCTACTTCATAGTTCAAACTTCATTCTAATCTCTTACAAACATTTGTAAGGCAATGAGCCTTCCGGGTTGAAAGCCCTTATTGTAAACATTGAGCAATGAGCTCTAGGCAGTGTTCCTAAATGCATGTGCATTCCCCTATTTAATTTTTTATACTTTTAACAGAGTATACTAATATTGTGGTTTTGAAATCCACCATGGGTTTTCCCTTAACTGGGTTTCCACGTAAATATATTGGTGTTATGGTGTTGCTGATTTTTGGTTTATGTTTTTGCACTTTAATTTCATTCATATGCATTAAGTGGTTTATAGGACAAATTGTCAAAGTTAAAAGTTGTAGAACACTGATTCACACCCCACCCCCCCCCCCCCCTCTTAGTGTTCCTTGATTCCAACATGGTGTTGGCCTCAAAATGCTTATTTTTGCCTCGTTTCATGTTAGGGCCTTTGGGGATGGATTTATTCTCGATGGTGTTTGTTTTTCCACTCAAGAGTTTTTGGCCCTATTCTAGGTTAGATCTACTCTGGTTGGGAGGGAAGATGCCTTTGCTAATTTTCTCATTCTTCTCCTACTAGTGTTCTTATGGGTTATGACCCATTTTTTTTTGCTTTGGTCATGAGAGTTGTCTGGTCATTGGTCTCTGACTTGGGTTTCTCAGATCAGTGTCTCCTACCTTTTTTGGATGTGAGGGTTTTATTGTTGCACACTGTGCATCCATATTTGAGCTTTTCTTGTGGCACTCACGTTTGTGTGCTCAATGGTTGGGCTCTGCGTGGTTTATTGACTATGTTGGGAAGGATTTGGATTTTACTACAACTTTGATTTTTCTTGACGCCCATGTTGAGTTTGTCACCTTTATTGGCTATGTGTGGCAGTTGTAGCTTTGGTGGACTATGCAGTGGCTCTCTTTGTCTATAATGGGTTGACCTATTTTGGGTAGTGTGGTTTTGATTCAGCCTGGTGCTAGGCAATATTGGTGTTGAATCAAGCCCATGTTGGGCTTGAATGTGTTTTCTACTAAGTTTAATGTTGAGGATTCATCTATCATTCTTGTTGTGCCTATTTGGTGGCCCTAAATACAAGTTGTTTGTGGGATACCTCTCTATTTGTTGTCTGTCGATATTGGGACATACTTCTTGGAGGAGACTTTTGTGGTGATTTCCCAATGTGGGTTGCATTTTATTGCCTTGTCGTGCCTCTTACCTATTCGGGGCTCTGTGTTTTTATTTCTTGTTGTTGTTGAGAGCTCTGTTTTGAGCTCTTCTCTTTGGTGGGTGCCTTTTCTCTATTTCATGCACTCCCTTTGGAGACTCCTTTGGAGGTGTAGTCTCCTTGGGGTTTGTTGGAGGTATGTGGGGTTGTGGGCTATGCATTATTGTGAGGATGATGATTTTCCTTTTGGTGATGGTCTAGTACTGTGAGTGGTGGTCTGGAAGTGGTTGAGTGCTAAGGGTTGGTTACCCTATGAGTAATTAACTAGAGAGGGCTCTTCTCCCTTCTTACCTTTTGTTATGCTAGTACTTGACTCTTATCGAAAGTAGACTTCTTCTCCTCTAGCCTTTTCCTCTGCCCCTGATGCTCCTCACCCTCTTGTGTGTCCTTTTGAGGTGGCCTAGACCACGATGTGTGCATGGGTTATGGTGTTTTTTGGTACTGCGAATAAGAGGCCTATGGAGGTGGTCCATGAAGTGTTGTTTGTAGGGATTTATACTAGCAAAAGGTTTAGGGAAGCCCTTAAAAACCCTTTGGGCTATTTTTTTCTAGTTTATTCTTTAGCTATTTCATTGAATGTGTGTTTGGAATGGCTAGGTGATTCTGTCACATTTTTCTCTTGGTGGTTGTTGTTGATGGAATATGGTGAGCTTAGGTATAAGGTTGTGGAAATCCTTTCAAAATATGTTGGGTGTTGTTTTCTACCTTGGCTTCTTTGGTGTAAGCACAAGGGGTTAGTCAATAAGATAGTTTGGGGTGCTCCTAAACCCCTTTGTTTTGATTAGGTGATTTTGGTTTTTTGGGAACCCTATTCTCACTGGTTAGATGCTCCGATCAAAATCGAGTTTCAAAAAGGGCTTGTCCTTTTTTTGGTTTTTGTTGTTTGGTGTTCTCATTTCTTGTGAGCTCCTCCCTATTGTGTGCCTATGTGGTAGTTATGTAAAGGTTAGGGCCTTAACTTGATTTAATCTAATCAGAACTACTAGATATTCAATGTACATTACATTAAGGATTAATAACTACAATGGGCCATCAAGGAACTAAAACGACCCACAAATTATACCTATAATACCTACATCACTAGGTGATTCTAGAAAAATACCACTATAAACGACATGTACAATTACTATATAATATCCCAAAGCCTAAATCTACAAAAGGAAACAAGCAATATTGGTGAAATAAAATGACAAAGAATAACATTTATAGTTATATCAATAATTAAATCAATAAATGACCTTCATATTTAACTAACATTATGTTTCAAGTGGTACTCTAGAATGCAATTAAATAATGTATACACAATTATCTAAAAAAAAGAGGAGGCTCAGTTACTACAACTCTCACTATAACAAAAGGATGTATGCAAATGTCAATCTTTATCTTTTCCACATTAATTTTGAATTTAATTTCTCATTCCCAAGTTGATAATATGTCTTAAAGAATTTCTTTATCAACTAACTCATTCAATCCTTTGTGGTGTTTATGTGGAATTTTGACAATCACAACCCAATATAAAAGAGGTTTGTCCTCCTCATCCAAATTATATTTTCATTAGTTGATTTATATTACGTAGAGTAAAATAATTTCACAATTAAAATAAAATATATTTTTCATTATTCATACTATATAGCTTTCTACTAAAATGAGATAATTTTTCTTTTCTTCTTAAAAATAAATCTTATTCGAATGCATAGGAATGAATTGAATTACAAAGAAGTGATGCATCACAAACTCATCTACAAAAGGTAAACACCAACTACAAGTAACAAATGTGAATGATTAGCGATTTCAAAAAATTAAGGTAATAATCATTCACATTAATTTCTCTTTCACATTAATTTCAATTTGATTTATCTTTCCCCACTTGATAATGTCTTAAAAAATATCTCTCTCAACTTTAACTCACTCAAATCTTTTTGGTGTGTAGATCAGCACTCAACAATCACAACCCAATACAAAAAGAGATTTTTCCTCCTCATCTAAATCATATTTTGTTTAGTTGATTTAAATTACTTAGAATAAAATAGCTTTATAGTTAAAATAGCATAATAAAATAGCTTCAAAGTTAAAATAGCATAACTTTTCATTGTTCATACTATATGGTTTTCTACTAAAATGAACTTTTTCTTTTCTTTTTTGGCTTCTTTAAAAAAATATTTTTTATTTTTTATCAATGAAGTGCTAGGATTTTTTAGCCCTCTATGGGATTTGAACCTTTGTGGCACCATTAACAATGCCAGTTTTACACCATTACACTATAGGGTCAACCTTAACTTCTTTAAAAATTCTTACTCCAATGCATAAGAATGAAATGAATTACAAAAAATTGATGCATCATAAATCATGTACAAATGGTCAACATTAACTATGAGTAGAAAATATTAATGGTTCGTAAATTTAAAAAATTCAAGGTAATGAAAAATATTTTTAGCATTACTAATAGATACACTACAAATATTTTATATATTTATTTTTTCTATTTCAAGACTATATTCATGATTAACAACACACACACACACACACACACACACACACACACACACACACAGAGTATGCATAACAAAAATATTTGCACTTGACATGTATCCAAATATTTGTCAATTAGATGAATTAATAGCACACATATATATATGTATCACTCTTCCTTCTAAGTTGCTCTATTTATATATATTTTTTTTTAATGTAGAACCATCTAGATGATGTTTAATGTCCCTAATTATATACTCAACAAAAATCAATGTTTAGAATGTCGATGGTCATGACATCCCAAATTGCTACTATGACTTATATCAAATCTCCCTGCCTAAAGTTCTATCAAGACCGATAAATGATATTGTTCATGTAAGGACTCATAAACTAATGGTCTATCAAGAGTTGTAAATAATTGACTAATAATTTGTACACACTTATGACGCTATATCAAGTTTTAATAAAGTACTTATAAATTTAACTATACACTTTTTATCAAATTTATAAGACATTATGTATAAATTATAACAACAAACAACACACTTATGGACTCAAGAAGGACTTCGAATGTATCTCTTGGCATGTTTGTTGGTATTGTTTACAATCTAGGCCTTAAACAACCAAATATTTTGATGTAAAGTGTAGTAAGGATTGATAACTATAATGGGCCACCATGGAACCAAAATGACCCAAAAATAATACTTATAATAACTATATCACTAGGTGATCATATGAAAATACCACTACTAGTGGGATGGGTTAATTACTATACATAAATCCCAAGGCCTAAGAGTGCAATTTAAGACAATAATCAATATTGGTAAAGTAAAAAGATATGGACTAACATTTCCAACTATATCAAGAGTGAAATCAATAAATGGCCTTTATATTCAACCAAAATTCTCTTTTGAGTGGTATTTTAGAATGAAAAAATAATCCATACACATGTATCAGAAAAAAAGATGAGGCTACAATTACTCACTATTAAAAAAAAAAGAGGTGTGCAAATGTCAATCCAATCGCTTCCACATTAAAGTTGAAATTAATTTCCCATTCCTCACTTGATATTATGCCATAAAAATATCTTTATCAACTACTCATTTAAACCTTTTTGGTGTGCATGTGGACACTTGACAATCACAACCCAATACAAAAAAAGATTTATCCACATACAAGTATATTTTCTTTAATTGATCTGTATTACTTAGAATAAAATAACTACATATTTAAAATAACATAACTTTTCATTGTTCATACTATATAGGTTCCTACTAAAATGAGCTAAATTAATTTTACTTATTTTAAATAAATCTTAGTCTAGTGTATAGTAATCAAATGAATTACAAAGAAGTGATGCATCATAAACTCATCTACAAAAGATCAACCTCAATTACAAGCAATAAATATTAGTGGCTAACAAATTAGAAAAAATCAAGGCAATAAAAAAACATGTTCAACATTACAAATAGATATAATACAAATATTTTTTAAATTTATTTTTTCTATTTCAAGACTACGTTGATTATCAACAATAATTTTATATATTATTTTATTCATAACAAAAATATTTGCACTTAACATATATCAAAATATTTGTCAATTATATAAATTCATCACACACACGCACATGTGCACGCACACACACACACATATTGCACTTCTTTTCTCTAGTTCTAAATTATTTGTTGATATAGAACCATCTAGATGATGTTCAATGCCCACAATTAGACACTCAACAAAAATCAATTTTGAAAATGTTGATGTGCATGACATCTGAAATTGCTACACTTAATTATATCAAGCCTCATTGCCTGATGGTCTATCAAGACCTATAAATGATATTGTTCATGTAAAGACTCATTAGCTAATGTTCTATCCAGACTTGTAAATTAATTGGTACACACTTCTAATTGTTGGCAATTTAGCATTATAACAGATAATGAAGGATTGTTGACATTTCAATAAAGGATATTGAGAAGGTTGTTAATGATTATGGATACAACTGATTAAGGATGTCTACTATCTTAATATTATTATTTTGTCATTGATGTCAAGAAATTGATTTTCTAATTCAGTATGATGTTGCCATATCTTGAGAAATATGATTTGAAGAGTATAAAGGTGTTGGTAAAAGACACATAAAGTTTATGATGGATAAGGGGATGAATAGGGTATTCAATGGGCAACTATTACCGAGTCAGACAATGATGAGATCATGATGTTTAGATTGTTTTGACATCATACATATGTTATAAATTGTAAGGTTAATACTATACTATGTTACCAATCAAAGAACCTAGTCGGTAAACCCTAAGGTTATCGCTATCGGTTAATGAAGGAGGAATGTCTACCGAGTGAAGTTTAGTATTTACCGAGTTATAACCGAGTTGTAACCGAGCTATAACAGAATGCAGTAAATGTTTACATGCATTATTTAATGAAGGAAGCTGATGAGATGGAGTTGCTTAAATGATTGGTATGCCATAAATAAAGTTTGTTAAGAATCTGTGGCAATGGAAGATCGGCAGGAAGATCTACAGTTCAGATTGAACCGCAATAACCTAGCACAAGTTCTAAGAAATGTATGCAAGTTCCAAGGCAGGGTAAAACATTTTCAGACCGAAAGATGCATTGAACCTGGTCAAGTTTGAAGATCTGATGGCTATGATTGATCATGGGAAATGTGATCAAGGAGATTAAGCGGTTAGCTAATTGTTTATAAATAGGGAACTGTTGATAAACAATGTATGCGGGCAAGTGTATGCACAAGGATGCTACATAGTGATTACCGAGCACTGAAGCTTGAAGACCTATTTTGAATAACAGAGTATAGAGCTCAGTAGAGGGACAAGATAAGTCCTATGACTAGATTGTATAGAGCAAATAAGAGTCTGCTTTAGCATTTTTAGATGTGAAGTTGCAGATATGTTTTATTACTGTTATTTTGTGAAGTAACAGAAAATCTCTGAACCGAGTGGACTTAACAGTCTTATTTGTAAAACCCTCTAACAATGTGACATTCTGATTGAGTGTTTGAAATCCTTTAACAAGGTCACTTCTAACAAGGTAAAGACCCTAACAGATCTAAGGGAAACCCCTTAACCGAGTCACATCTAGCAATGTGTTTGTAATCTTTAATAGGATTTGCTTTTAATCGAGCATACTCTAGAAGAGTATATTTCTTAGTGGGTCCGAAGTCCCACAGTGGTTTTTCCCTATTTGGGTTTCCATGTTAAATCTAGTGTTATGAGGTTTATGATGTTTATATGCTTTTGAGTTTGCATGATTAACAGTTTTGGTTATATTACTAAAGTATGTTATCGAGGTTGTATCTGATGTTTTTATGGAAGATTAAGTTTGTATGATTCACCCCCCCCCCCCCCCTCTCTCATCTTGTTGATTATATGATCTGTACTTACATTTAGTATCATAACTATCAATTGGTATCAGAGCTTTGGACTCCAGAAGAAAAGTTTAAAGGCACTTGAGTGAAAGATCCAAAGATGTATAAGAGGGATGCACCGAAGCTAAACAAGTCAAGTTTCTCTACATGGCAGAAAAGAATGAAGCTGCATCTATCAGGAGTTGGAGAATATGTTGTATACTATCTGGAGAATGATTTTGCTACACCAAGCACCTATCCATTGACAATGGAAGAGATAAAGGCAAAGCAAGAACATATCCAAGCAATGATTGAAATAACATCTGCATTGATCGACTCAGAAATTAATGACCTAGAAGGTTGCAATGTTGCAAAGGCAATGTGGGATAAGCTCATATCTGTGTATGGAGGAGATGAACATGTTCAAAGAGAAAAAGTAGATAGTCTAAGAGGACAACTTGAATCCATGAGGATGAATGAAGGTGAGAACATAACTCAGTACAGAACAAGACTAAAAGAGATTGTCAATCAAATCAAAGGAGCAGGTGGGACTATTGAAGAAAAGGATATAACAAGTAAGTTGTTAAGAACCCTTCTACCAGCTTATGCAATCTGAGTCTCTGCAATCAATGAATTAAGATCTGTACCTAATATGCCAATTTCTTTAGATGCTACCATTGGTAAGCTACATGCATTTGAGTTAAGTAGCTTTGATAACAGTGGATCTTTGGTAAATAAAGTTCAATCTGCATTTAGTTCTTTTTATCTTGATGAATCTAATGATTACAATGAAAGAAAGTATAAGCACTCTGAAGGAGATCACAGTGGAGCAAGTGAAAGATTTCATAAGAACATGGAAGAAGTACACAAACTGTATGAGGAAATCAGAAAGCAAGAAGAGTTTGAAGCACTATTAGCCAGAAGGTTACCGAGAGGCAAAGGTAAGTATAAAGGAAAACTACCTTTGAAATGTTTCAATTGTGATAAAATAGGACGTATAGCTTCTAACTGTCCTGACAAAGATTCTACTGAAAAGAGAGTTTACCGAGATGATAGACAAAAAGATAATCATTACAGAGGACACCGAGACTTCAGAAGAAGAGATAGAAAGACATGCTTAATAGCCGATGAGGAATCCAATGATGATAAATCAGATGACACTGATACAGAGGAAGTAGTTTATGTGGCTATCAAAGATGGACCAGATGAAGAAAAGTATGAAGAAAAAGCCCTAATATCTCACATAAACACTAATGATTCTTGGATCATAGATAGTGGATGCTCACATCATATGACAGGAGATAAACACAAGTTTGTTATGTTAGAAGATTATGATGGAGGCTATGTTAGATTTGGTAATGATGCACCATGTTCGGTAAAAGGTAAATGATCCATAACACTTCTTGACAAAGCTAAATGTAATGATGTTTATTGGGTTGAAGGTTTGAAATACAATTTGTTGAGTGTAGCATAGCTAAACAACACAGGTTACCAAATAGAATTTCAGAAAGGAATTGTCAAAGTTCATGACAAGAATGGAAAGTTAGCTTCTACCAGGACACAAACAAAAGGTAATACATTTCATCTTGACTCAACTCAGAATAAATGTCTTTATGCAAATATAGATGATACTTGGTTATGGCATAAAAGGTTTTGTCATGTAAATTTTGATAATCTAATCAAAATAAGTAAGAAGCACCGAGTAAGAGGTCTACCGAGTCTTGAAAAACCTGAGAATGCTATGTGCCGAGGATGCCAGATGGGTAAGATGACAAGATCAAGCTTTACAAGTAAGTCTTACACTTTTACGGGAATTTTAGATCTTGTGCACACTGATCTTTGTGGTCCTATGAAAGTTCAAAGTTATTATGGTGATAAATATTTCATATTATTTGTGGATGACTATTCAAGAATGATGTCAGTAATGTTTTTAAAAGAAAAATCAGAAGCTTTTCAAATGTTTAAATGGTACAAGGCAAGAGTTGAAAATGAAACAGGAAGACAACTGAAATGTCTTAGATTAGATAGAGGAGGAGAGTTCACATCTGATGAATTCAACTTATTCTACAATTATCATGGTATTAAAAGACAAGTCTCTACATCAAGAACTCCACAGCAGAATGGAATAGCTGAGAGAAGAAAAAGATATATTGTGGATTGTGCTAGAACACTGATGATTGAAAAGAAAGTGCCACAAACATTTTGGAGAGAAGCAATAAGCACAACAGTTTACACCCTGAACCGAGTACAATTGAAGAAAGGTAATTTGAAGACACCATATGAAATCTGGTATGATAAGAAACCCAATGTAAGTTATTTTAAAATCTTTGGAAGTAGATGCCATGTTCACAAAGATGATAGAAATGGCAAGTTTGATCAGAAAAGTGAAGAAGGAACATTTCTAGGTTATTCTTCTAGAAGCAAAGCATTTAAATGTCTGATCAAATCATCTAACAAAATAGTAGAAAGTGCAAATGTGAAAATTGATGAATTTGCAGAAAGAAATGATGAAGGAAATTCCAAGGAACCAGAAGACTATGATGAATTTGTCTATGTTCAACTAACAAGTCTTACTGAGAAAATTGTTGAAGAAAATAAAGAGAATATCTAGTTACCGAGTGATGAAGAAGATCATATAGAGCCTACCGAGCCTATATTAGCCAAGTATGTCAGAAGACATCATGCACCAAGTCAGATTATAGGAGATAAGGATGATCTAGTGATGACAAGGAACAAACTGAGACAGAACACATGTCTGATATCTGAATTTGAACCGAGAATAGTGAAAGAGACATTTAACAGTGAAGATTGGATAAATGCTATGACAGAAGAGATTGATCAAATTAAGAAGAATGACACATGGACACTAATCCCAAGACCGAAAGACAAAAATGTAATCGGTACAAAGTGGATTTTCAAAAACAAGCTAAATGAAAAAAGAGAGGTCATTCGAAACAAAGCAAGACTAGTTTGCAAAGGTTATGCTCAAGAAGAAGGAATTGATTATGGTGAAACTTTTGCACCTGTTGCTAGACTTGAAGGAGTAAGAACATTGTTGGCATATGCTGCTTTCAAAAACTTCAAGGTATATCAAATGGATGTCAAATTTGCATTTCTAAATGGAATATTAGAAGAAGAAGTTTTTATTGAACAACCTGAAAGGATTTGTTGAAGACAAGAATAAATATCAGGTATGTAAATTGAACAAATCTTTATATGGTTTGAAACAAGCACCTAGAGCATGGTATGAAAGATTGCACTCTTATTTGATTAAGATTGGTTTTATAAGGACAAGTGAGCAGAGCAATATGTACATGAAGAATGATGAAAATGGAATACTGATCTCAGCCATATTTGTTGATGATATTATATTTTGTGGAAATGACTCTTTATGCAAGAACTTTGGAAATGAAATGAGCAAAGAGTTTGAGATGTCATTAATCGGTGAGATAAAGTATTTTATAGGTTTACAGATATTGCAAATGAAAAATGAGATTTTCATTACTCAATTCAAGTACATAAAGGAAATCTTGAAGAAATTTGGAATGGAGGATTCAAAACTAGTAAGTACTCATATGACTACCAACTGTAAATTATCAAAGAATGATGAATCTGCATTTGTTGATGAGACACTTTACCGATCCATGACTGGAAAGCTACAATATGTTGTTCACAGCAGACCAAACATAGCACATGCAGTAGGTATAGTTGCAAGATTCTCTGCAAATCCTAAGGAAACACACATGATAGCAATCAAAAGAATTTTTAGATTCTTGAAAGGCACTGAAGATTATGGCTTAGTACATTAGAAAGGAAATAATTTTGATTTAAAAGTTTATACTGATGCTGAATGGGCAGGCAACATTGATGACAGAAAAAGCACAAGTGGAGGAGCTTTCTTTTTAGGAGAAAGGCTAGTGAGTTGGCTTAGCAAGAAACAAGGATGTGTTTCACAGTCAATAGCGGAAGTTGAATATGTTGCTGCAACATTAAATTGTACTAACATTGCATGGATCAAACAACTGTTCGAAGGTATAAATGAGAAAGTTATTGAGCCAGTAACTATATTCTATGACAATACTAGTGCCATTAACATTTCAAAAAATCCTTTTATGCACTCTAAGACAAAGCACATCTCTATCAAATATCATTATCTTAGAGAAGAAGCTCAAGAGAAGAAAGTGGTGCTAGAATATGTTAGCATAAAGGAACAAACAGCAGATATCTTCACCAAACCACTACCAAGGGACACTTTTGAATATCTCAGAAGTAAGTTAGGGGTCCTACCCCTGTCTTCTACTCATTGGCCGAGTTCGGTGAAAACATCAATCTGATGACTCTATCAAATATCTTTTAGGAGTTGATGCTAATTTACACACTTTAAGATGTTTTCTAAAGGTGTACAGGAAATATTACAGGAAATAATGCAGGAAACAATACAGGGACCAGGAATTGCAGACAAAATGCTCTAATCGAGACTGAATTGACACATTACAGCAGGAATTCACTTCATATAGGAAGAAATTATGTTTTAGTTCTTTACTTTTTGGTATTGTTGTCAAAGGGGGAGAAAACTGAGAAAGGGGAGAAGACTGAGATTGGACAGAAAACTGAGAAAGGGGAGAAGACTGAGATTGGACAGAAAATGGAGAAATCTAATGTATGGGGGAGAAAATCTGTTGACAGCAAGAGAGCATTTCAGCATTTCAGAATCATAGCAATCTGAATCTTTTAAGGTCAACTCAATTGGTTTTGCCATCAATGCCAAAGGGGGAGATTGTTGGCAATTTAGCATTATAATAGACAATGAAGGATTGTTGACATTTCAATAAAGGATATTCAGAAGGTTGTTGATGATTATAGATACAACTGATTAAGGATGTCTACTGTCTTAATATTATTATTTTGTCATTAATGTCAAGAAATTGATTTTCTAATTCAGTATGATGTTGCCATATCTTGAGAAATATGATTTGAAGAGTATAAAGGTGTTGGTAAAAGACACAGAAAGTTTATGATGGATAAGGGGATGAATAAGGTATTCAATGGGCAACTATTACCGAGTCAGACAATGATAAGATCATGATGTTTAGATTGTTTCGACATCATACATATGTTATAAATTGTAAGGTTAATACTATACTATGTTACCAAGCAAAGAACCTAGTCGGTAAACCCTAAGGAACCTAGTCGGTAAACCCTAAGGTTATCACTATCGGTTAATGAAGGCGGAATGTTTAGCGAGTGAAGTTTAGTATTTATCGAGTTGTAACCAAGCTATAACAGAATGCATTAAATGTTTACATGCGTTATTTAATGAAGGAAGCTGATGAGCTGGAGTTGCTTAAATGATTGGTATGTCGTAAATAAAGTTTGTTAAGATTCTGTGGCAATGGAAGATCAACAGGAAGATCTACAATTTAGATTGAACCGCAATACCCTAGCACAAGTTCCAAGAAATGTATGCAAGTTCCAAGGCAGGGTAAAATGTTTTCAGACCGAAAGATGCATTGAACCTGGTCAAGTTTGAAGATCTGATGGCTATGATTGATCATGGGAAATGTGATCAAGGAGATTAAGCGGTTAGCTAATTGTTTATAAATAGGGAACTGTTGATAATTAATGTATGCGGGCAAGTGTATGCACAGGGATGCTACATAGTGATTACCGAGCACTGAAGCTTGAAGACCTATTTTGAATAACAGAGTATAGAGCCCAGCAGTGGGACAAGATAAGTCCTATGACTAGATTGTATAGAGCAAATAAGAATCTGCTTTAGCATTTTTAGATGTGAAGTTGCAGATATGTTTTATTACTATTATTTTGTGAAGTAACAGAAAATCTCTTAACTGAGTGGACTTAACAGTCTTATTTGTAAAACCCTCTAACAAGGTGACATTCTGATTGAGTGTTTGAAATCCTTTAACAAGGTCACTTCTAACAAGGTGAACATCCTAACAGATCTAAGGGAAATCCCTTAACCGGGTCACATCTAGCAATGTGTTTGTAATCTTTAATAGGATTTGCTTTTAACCGAGCATACTCTAGAAGAGTATATTTCTTAGTGGGTCCGAAATCCCATAGTGGGTTTTACTTATTTGGGTTTCCATGTTAAATCTGGTGTTATGAGGTTTATGATGTTTATATGCTTTTGATATTGCATGATTAATAGTTTTGGTTATATTACTAAAGTATATGTTACCAAGGTTGAATCTGATGTTTTTATGGAAGATTAAGTTTGTATGATTCATCCCCCCCCCTCTCATCTTGTTGACTATTGGATCTGTACTTACATTTAGTATCATAACTATCACTAATGTTGTGTCATTTTTTTATAAAGTACTTCTAAATTCAACTATAGACTTCTTATCAAATTTATAAGTCATTCTATATAAATCATGATCAAATAACCATCAAACACCTCATTTCCATACAAAACTAAGAATGTCAAAAGGTGTTATACAATATCACCATGAGATTTTAAAATATCCTCATGCAAAATCCACCTATTTTCTAAAGATGAGGATAAAATAAATATCAAATAAATGTTGAACACAATGTACCACTGAGAGGGGGGTGAATCAATGGTTCCTAAAACCTTTTTCTTCTTAAACCAAGCTCTGAGTACCGATTAACAACCTAAACACTAAGCAAACAAACCGGTAAGATATGAGACGAAATCAAAAGAGGCAAACACACAAATGCATAACCCACAACACCAGATGTATGAGGAAAACCCTATATGGGAAAACCTCGATGAGAAATGTTGCTGGAGTCTACTGCTCCAATCCAACCTCACAATGAAACAACATGTTACAATTATTTAGGGCACCAACTCAAGGACCACCAACCCCTGCACCAAGTACCAACTCGGTGTAATACAATGAAATACAATTTTAATGCAATGATAGCACCTAGTTGCAAATGCGTTCTGCAACACCTGATCAATTGATGTCTGTCGGTTATCACCTTCCTCTGTTTTACCAATCCTTCTATTGTCAATTATCAGATTTCTCTCTCTGATCTCTTACCGGTTACTCTCTTCCTCTCTTCTCTTTCTCAGAACCTCACCTTACACAATAACACACTTGGATGCCTTCCTAACCATTCAATCTCTACCAGTACACTTGACTGTTAAGATTATAACAGTTTACCTGTTACTCTGTCTCTGCTGGTTAGAACCTCTCACTAGTTCAGTCTGCTAACTCCACACTCTAACTCTCTATGAAAGAAATCGCAGACATATAGTCTCTCTTCTTACTCTCAACTCACATCCAGCATCAACATCTTCAATCTCAAGTTCACATATTTATATGTGCGGGTTCCCGCCAAAACAACATTCAAACGGTGGTGTGCTAGGGTTTTCCTCTACCAACTCAATCCATATCAAATCTAATCGGATCTTCTTTTCTGAAATGATGATTTGCATCATGTCAATCAACACTGCCATATCCTTGCCTTCCAATGCACGTTTTCTATTTTTAAACGTCTACAGCATGCTTTTCGGCCTTTCTCTGTACATCACCATTAATGCTTCAGTTGTTTCCTTCGACCAGCGACCACAAGGATCAGATTGTCTTGCAAAATCAGATCAATCATCTTGCCTTTCTATCTTCCTCGAGCCGCAACATCTTGCCATTGTTCTATGATTTGTGGGTTCTTCATTAATGCCGACCTGCTCATCAAACTACCACATCGATGAATACTTCACCGACCTCTGTGTGCTCGCCATCTGGTGTCCACCTGCCATCCTTGTCGACATCCACCTATGCTCAAACTACAAAGTCAGTTTGACATCCTTCATCGACCAAGACATACTACCAGTTCAACTCACCTTACCGGTATAACCTAACTTCACCGGTGGACCTTCATATCTGTTGACCTCTTCTCTGTCGGTGGATCAACTTGGCCTTCCATCAAACATGCTAGTCCATCCACTGATTCCATTTACCAATTGCATTATACTTATCTTTGTCTATCGGTGATCACATCCCTTTGTTCTTCTTTGCTTCTTTGATTGCTTGCCGGTGGTCCTGCTTTACCACTAGATGCTGCACTTCATGTGTACCGGTAACATACCTTTTATGTCTACTTACACACTCCATCCTTCATACCGGTTGACATCAATGACAACATAATGCCAACAATAAAAATATCATTAGATAATAATAATAATTTATTTTCTATAAAATTTTTGCTTTTGTAAAGAATTTAATAAGAATATAAAAATAAAATAAAATATAATAATATAATTGAATACAATAATAATAATTTAATATTAATTACAATATAATAATATAATATTTTTAAATAAAATAATAAAAAAATAAAATAACTTTCCATCTCTTCTACACATTAATAAAATATAAAATATAAATATGGTAGTCTAAAATTTCATTGCAACAATATATTAAGCAGCCAATATCTTTGAAGGATACCAAATAATTCACATAGATCTAGACTAAGCGACCATCGACTTGTCAAATGGCTACGATGCATCGAAAACTTTTGGTCTTCGCATTCATAAAACCAAGGAAGCCTAAACATGAAGCGTTGGACACACCGCTCGCCATTTTCAGTATTCTCAAACCAATATAAATACGTTGAGTACACAAGGGATTGATAAACTATAATTCATTAGAATAACATGGGGAAGGCTATAACATGGGCCCTCTTCATCATCCTCCTCCTTCAAATATACTCAACTTCAACTTCAGCTACCACCCCAAATGATGAGGTGAGTGCGAGTGCATGGGACTACTTGTCTCTCTATGACTGTATTTATGACCCTCACCATGACTACAATTGTGAGCATATAGACGTGGCTCAGGATGGTACCGCCTATCACACCACAGTTCAGGCCGCTGTTGATTCCATTCCGGCTCGGAACAGCTGGCGGGTGAAGATTTTCATACGGGCCGGAACATACAGGTTCATTTGGAATTTAACCCTGTATTTGTTAAACAAAAAAACCTTTATTTGCCATTCATTCTAATTGGCGTGCACTTGCAGGGAGAAGGTGAATATTCCATCAAATAAGTCACATATTTCTTTCATCGGCGATGGGATCGGGAAAACAATTCTGACTTGGAACGATAACGCTTCATCCAAAGGCCCCAATGGGAAACCACTAGGCACCTCTGGTTCTGCTTCAACTACCATAGAATCTGAGTATTTCTGTGCTAAAGGCATCACTTTTGAGGTAATTCTACTTATTTAATGTCTGATTTTTGTTTAAGTTGACAGTAGTAGAACATTTGGGTGTTTTTATACGTTTGTTTGAGAGCAGAACACCGCTCCGGTGGCGCCGCCCGGGGCGGATGATATGCAAGCGGTGGCGCTGCGGGTGGCGGGAGACAAAGCTCTTTTTATCGACTGCCAAATGGTGGGACATCAAGACACCCTTTATGACCACAGTGGCAGACACTTTTTCTTGAGGTGTTTCATCGAGGGCTCCATTGATTTCATCTGTGGGAATGCCAGATCTCTCTACAAGGTCACCTATTTAATTAACACTTCAAAATTGAATTTTTTTTAACTCACTCTTAAGAATGGGTCTGTTTAAATGTATTATGTTTTTGTATAATGTTGAATTTGATGGACAACGGGATTCTGGTTTGTGGATTGTAACGTGACGGGGTCGGGAAATTTGTATCTGGGACGAGCATGGAGTGAGTATTCTACAATCATCTATTCTTATTGCCAATTTGACAACATTATAAATCCTCTAGGATGGGATGACATGAATTACACATCCAGGGGAAGGTAATTCTTATTATTATTTGGTATTGTTTTCCATTGGGTGGCACCCAATTGAGTAGGAAACTGAGAAAATGAGTGTTTGACTGATGCCAGTACAGCTACGTTTGGGGAGTATAAATGCGGTCGGTCGGGCGCAGACAATAATTGCCCTACAGCTATGAATGATGCAGAGAGGAGAGGGACAGTGTCATGGGCAACATGTTTTACATATGACCAAGTCCTACCATATCTCAGCCTCCAATATATCGACGGTCAAGATTGGCTTAAGATTTAGAAAACTGGACCCATAAATTCATTGGGCATGCTCCTTATATCTCCTATCTAATTTACAATGAAGTTTTGATTATGAATTATGAAAACTTAGACATAAATGGTATGTATGTTTTAGATTTGTAGGCGATGGAACAATTTTGCTCTAATTGTACATTTTTTAAAAATTAAATATCACAAGACTATATGTGTACTATTTTAAAAATTAAATATTACAAGACTATATGTGTACTAAACATTATGTTGGTGGTTATATATTACATTTAATAGTTTTTATGTAGGATATCAATTGAGATTCATTTATTTATTTATTTATTTTTTTTATAATTTTATATTTATTTAAAAATATAAAATTATTAAATAATTTTTTATTTTAAATATCTCTATTACAACATATTTATTTCAAGATCTTAGTATTGTTCTTGTTGATTTGGGAAAACTTATCTATGATTTGACTATGTTATTGATCTATGCTTTATGATGTTTCTACTCCTACCACTAGTGATGTATCTACATGATCATTCATATTTATTCTTATATATTGTTTAATCAATGTCTCATGTATTCTTCATGCAATTATTGTTGTTAATGATATTTTAATATGTGATTCAATAATAAAGTTTTTTATCCCTAAAATCTATTGATAGATCAATAGTTTTTCATTGAATATAATGCTACTCCAACTAATAACAATATTGTCTCCTTTTCTTTTGTTGCATATAGTAATGACGATTCCAATTATGTTTATTTTTAATGATGAGCTTGACACATGAATCTTTATTGTACTTGATGTCATGAATGATGCTCTTTTATAAACAAGTGAAGGTTAATGATATATTCTTGTCTAAAAATTTGTTACACCTCATGTTGGTGATCCATGCAGTAAAGGCTTCAATGATGCTACATATGGTTATATAATAGAGGTCTATGGTAGTGTACAAAAAGATCTATTAAACTAATTATCTTTTAACCTATTTAGGATGATCCTATGCACACTACTCTTAAGCTTATTTAGAGAGACATATCACTTTTGATTTCACCTCATATGGACTCATCAAGTGTCCCAACATTTTTTCATAGATTCCTACACATGTTTCACTTTTGGAGGGGTAGACAAATTTCCGCTCTTACTTCTCACCTCCTTATCCTTTCCTTTATATGCAAGGATACTTTTTACATTTTAATAGTTGTATGTTGCATATGATAGTTGTTTTCATCTTGAATTTTTTTTTTTTTATTGATGGGTTGTTTGATTTTGTAATAGATTGTAGCTACTTCAACTGTAGTATTAGAGCCTTATTACAAATCACTTCCTAAATTGGTTAAAATTTTATTTGAGCTACTCCAACATTCATTGAGGTTTGCAATGTTGCTCCTATAGAGGAAGTTCACATAATATAACCTACCCATGGCAATCCCATGGATTCCTTAAAGGTATTTTAAAGAGCTACAATGTAGATCACAATTTAATTCTTACACATGTTTTTATACTAGAGATCACAATCTGAACAAGCATGTAGATGTTTTTTATCTAGCTCATAAGATCTACATGTATCAAAGAATAATTGTTTTCCTAGTCAAGATTGACCTCAAGATACTCAAGGTAGACCCATATATAATTTATATTTTGATTCCAATACAATGAACATATTAACAATCCTAATTTTTACACATTAGTTAGTTGATTCTATGCATTTTAAACTTCCATATTCTAGCATCAATTTATAAGATACTTGTAAAACGATCTTTTATATATAAATACTTTATATCCACATTTATTCTCATTTTAGATATAATTACGCACTAAAGTTGAATAAGTGAGACACTATGACCCTTCCTCTAGACTATACCAAATGCAAAGTAGGTAATGCCAATAGAATTTAAATATAAATATATTAATTACCTTGGGATGAGTTAAAATTTATTCCACTAAATATTCCCATGATGTTGAAAGCATGTCAAACTATTTATGGAACAACTTAGGTAGGTTGTTTTATAATTCCATATCATGTAAATAAATGATCAACATAGAGAATAAAGATTGATATTGCACTATATAATTGTTATTGTGTTTTCTTGATCTTCAACATACTATTACATATGACTTAAGATGTATAAATATCAATAAAATATTAATATTAAAAAAATAAAAAATAAAAAATAATCTAGTTTTTAAATTCATATAGAAATATATGATAGATTCTAATAAAAAACTAAAGGATCATTTGTATTTGTGGTTTCTTCTCAAAAGAAACTATAAACAATAAAAAAAATATATGCAAAAAATTAAACAATGTGATCATGTATAAAGAATTAAATATTGTTTATTAAATATCCAAACAATAATGTAATGAATGGATTAAATATTTAATTTCATCTACATACTTAAAATGAACAGCTTTATCTATATGGTTTTACAAAGGAAGTTCAGTTAGAGTCTAATTTATTAAGAAATGAAAATAATTAGTATTATATTAAGATATTACAATATG